>NC_054839.1:17378289-17695562 GCF_018345385.1 Vulpes lagopus | reverse complement strand
AAGGAGTCAAGGAGTTTGTCCAATATTCTTCAAATAGCAAATGGCAAAAGCCAACTTTTCAAACCCAGTGCTGTATGGTATATACAACTTCCTGTTCCTTCCCATTTCACCAGATAATTTTGCCAGAAATGGATGACAAACTCAGAACTGCCAGTTAAATGTGTACTATGGAATTGAAATGCTCTACTACTACTACTATTTTTTAAGATGATATATAACTTGACCATAGCAGCTGAATTTCTTCTGAAAATAGATAGCATGTAGTTCTCTGAGTTGATGTATGTCTTTTATGGTTACTTTATTCATTTTATCTTTAGCATAAAAGCATTGAGGTAAAAAAGACACAAAGAGTAAAATTAAATTAGAACAGAATAAAAGCAATCTATGCTTATTACATATTCTATACCCAAGATCACAAATCTTCAAGGCCACTTAAAAAATAACTGCTCCATCATTGAGAGGCCTTGGCTTTAAACCACAGGTGGAAAGAGACGAGCTTTGAAGCCTCTCTGAAAACCTTTGAGCTGAGTGTTCAGCTCAAATTCTGAGATTTAAAAAAAAAAAATTAAAATGCTGATTTAACAGTATGAGGACCATAGTTTCCTTTAGTCTTTATTGTACTCCTAAGCACTTACAATTTTTAAACTGTAGCTCTTTCTTGAATATCCCTTTCTGAAGGATATAATTTCAAATATGCAATCAAGTCATTTTATTGTGTGACATCATTCATATCAACTGAATTTTCTCTGGTACTCAGTAAACATAAATAACTATGAATGTCAATGAGCTCATTGAGTAAGCATGATTTAAAGTAATGAAGTAATCTATGATTGTAGTATTGATTATAAACAAAAATTTGTAATATATTTTGCCATGTGGGATTTATTTCAGAATATCTGGACTTTCCTCTCAGATATATGGAGCTTCGGCTTTTGCATGAACCCTTTTAAGACCCCTTATTCATGTAACCTTTATGTAACTTTCCATTTCAGGTTATAAATTTCAATCTGGGAAGTCAGGAGTTTAGATGCTCATTTCCCATGCATTTTCTCATGTGTAATCACTTCATGAGGCATGCCTTCTTTTAAGATCAAGTTAGGATAATGTATTATTTTAGAAGTAACTCTATTGGTTTTGAAATCTATTAAAAGCAAGGATAAGCACAGTTAACCTAAGATATACCCCCCCACACACACACACAAAAAAGTGTTTTGAATTTTATAAGCCTTATTCATCAAAACAAAAATTACAAACTCTCTAGATTATTCATGTCATTGACACATAACTTTATAACAAAAGTTTATGCCAACTACCCGCGGCTGTGGGAAAGGATTCTAGAAGTATCTCAAATAATTAACAAACATTAAATATCTGTACTTCCAGTTATGCTTAGAGAGAATTATATCTTTAATGATAAACAAAAACTAGAGATAACACATCAATTTATGTGGACCAGACCTTTTCTAGGTGCCTTAATCTTTATAACATGAGTGTTTTGGTTATCAATCTCATTTTACAGTTAAGGAAACTGAGGGACAATTACTTTCCGGAGATCACACAACCTACAAATAGCAAAGCTAGAACTTGTACCAGGTTCTGGCCCCAGAGTCTTTGCCATCAACTAACCTACATATATATATTTTTTACCTTTTGAAGTGAATTAATGACCCAAGCAATAGCTAAGGGAATAGTAAATAGATGACTAAAGTCAGACAGGGTTTCAAGTACTGATTCTGTCAATAACTGAGCATGTGATATTAGGTGAATGACCTCCTTTTCCTGAGCTTTAGTTTTCTCTTTTAAAAAATAAGGAAAATAGTTACACTTCTCATAATGAGCATGGAGTAATGAATAGAATTGTTGAATCACTATATTGTGCACCTAAAACTAATATAACACTAAACATTAATTCTACTGGAAATAAATAAATAAAAGTGATGCCTACTTGATGAGTTGTTATAAAAATTAGTAAAAAAATATATATAGTAGGAGATAGATGGGTATTTATATATATGTTCAATACAGTACCATGTGCATGGTAGAAACTGAAATAAAGATACTTCTTTTATTGTTTTTATTAATTTAATATACTACACAAACCAGACTCAGCACTTGGTGGTTACCATGCTGATAGATAGGGAACTAGTGACCAGGGCACCAACTTCAGTTTCTCACTAATGTTGAAATTCTCATCAAGTCATTCAACCTCTCTGGGGTCCCCGTGCCCTTTCATCCCTAACATACACAGAATGTATGGCTTCCCTCTATTGCCTATCATGGTCTGAACTTTTGTACAATCCCTAAAATTAGTATGTTGAAACCGTACCCCCACAGTGTAATGATATTAGTAGCTGGGGCCTTTGGGAGGTAATTAGGATTAGATGAGGTCATAAGGGTTGAGCCCTCACAAACAGGATTAGTGCCCATCACCAATCACATGAAAGTTTGCTTCCACACTTTTCTATCATGTGAAGATATCATGAAAAGTAGGCAAGGTACAACTGGGAAGAGGGCCCTCATGAGAACCTGGCTATACTGGCACCCTAATCTCAGACTTTCAGCCTTCAGTATTGTGAGAAATAAATTTCTGTTGTTGATATGCCACTCAATATTTTGTACTGAAGCCCAAACAGACTAAGACAATTCCTAATCACTAATATGAATATTATTCCTCTTTCTTCTCCCTCCCTGAAAAGCCTAATCTTAAGAAGATATATATCTGCTTTCTGACCTCAAAAGGATACTTGACATTATCAGAATCCTTCTTTGAAAGGTATAGTAAACCCAGTAAGCATGGAAGCTATCGACTAAGTGTTCTGGAATCTAAGACACCAACCTGGGGAAGGAAAGAAAACTAAATGTGTCAATCCAAAGAGGAACACATAAAGAGAGAATACATCAAGGCCTTTAAGAGAATCTAAGAGTTACTACAGAAAGTAAAGCCAAATCCAAGGGGCAGACTCAGGCTGATAGTTGGAGAAAAAGAATCATGAGTCAGAAGAAATTATGATAATAGCCCCTGTGGTTCTGTGAAAATCTAGAGGATCTAGGTCAGCTTCCCAAAACAATGCCAAAATCTTTTGTAAGACATGCAACTATGCTGGAGTGAGAAAGGCAGAGTGAGAGTATACAACATCCTCCCTAATATAAAATCTTACACTCCTCCCAACCAACGCTTCTCCAATTAAATTGTTCTTAAATTAAAATGCAGATTCTGATTTTGTATGTCCAGCAAGGGGCCTGAGATTCTGCTGATTATATTGGCCATGGGACCATTCCTTGAATGGCAGGTCTCCCAAAAGAGGTAGAATCTCCTGCCATTCTTCCATTTCTTAAATCCATATCTTCTGCCTCAACCTTCTCAATTTCCAAAAGACAACCCTACTCCATCCTTGAACAGTGGGAGACCTTTGCCCCTTCTCTACTAGTTCTAGAGCTAGGACATTCCACATCTGCCTCTGTTAGAACATCTAACCATCCCCAGGAGCTGGAGAAGGGGTAAAGAGTATAGGTGAGTATGAGGAATGGAAGTCGGCAAATAAGAAAAGCTGCAGCTGTGAGTCAAGATGTTTCTCCAATATTTTAAGGTGGAACTTCAAGAAATACCACTATAGATGTTGTCTAATGTCTAGAAAAGCACTAACACTATGCTATGGACTGAATGTGTCATATTCATATGTTGAAATTGAATCCTCAATTTGAGGTATTTGGAAATAAGGGCTTTGTGAGGTAATTAGGGCATGAAGGCAGAGTCCTCCTGAATAAGATTAGCACGCTTCTAAAAGAGACCTCAGAAAACTTCCTTGCCCCTTTGGTCATGTGAGGACACAGTGAAATGATGGCCCACTATGAACCGGGACACAGGTACTCACCAGACACAGAATCTGCTGTCATATTGCTCCTGGACTTTCTAAGCTCCAGAAGTGTGTAAAATAAAGTTTTGTAGTTATAAACTTCCCACTCAATAGTATTTTGTTATACCAGCCCAAACAGATAAAGACACGCTACCTTTCTGCCAAACACGGGGGAAAAATAAGATTCGCCAGGATCCAAATCACTGTTTAAATCATTGTTTCTACTGAATAATATATTCAAAAACCAAAAACTAATAAAAATATTTAAATATAATCAATTCAAAATTGGGGCATTCTTAACTAAACACATAAAAAAATTTTAAGTATACTTGACTCAAAAGATATCCAATGATATAAAATATTTAGCTGGTACAATATTTGTTTCTAAGTATGCAATAAGCACACTACCAGAAGCTGTCTCATAGTTATAAAAATTACAGTAAAATTTTTTTTAATAATCATGAGAAATTTTGAGGCACCTTGGTGGCTCAGTCACTTAAGCATCTGACTTAACTCAGGTTATGAACTCAGGGTCCTGAGATTGAGCCTCCATCAGCTCCATGCTCAGCAGGGAGTCTGCTTTTCCCTCTCCTTCTACCCTCTCCCTACTCATTTTTTTTTTTCTCTCCCTGCTCATTGTACGTGTGCTCTCTCTCTCTCAAATAAAATGCTTTTCAAAAATGAGAATTTTTTAAGCTTTGGAGAAAGTTTAGATGATTTGTTTCCTTCTTGTCCTTAATTTCTAATATTTAGATCCACCTTAATTTTGGGTTTGGAAAGTCTTAAGGTGCTCCACATTCTTAAAATTTGGTTGAGTTTTAAAAATCAATAATATTATTTCAGTTTCTTAATGTTTTTAACCAGGTGTTTCAGGTACATGAAAAGAAATCTCTCATTTCTATTAAATACTTTCAAATTGATATTTCATATTATACCCTACTTCCAGATTTTATAGTAAACATTGTGAGCTGAAAAGTTTGAAAATGTTTATTGCTACTACAATTTTCTTGAAAAGATTCTTTTCTTTGAGTATATTCTTAAAACACCATTTATTTTAGCTCCAAAATTTCTATCAAAATGTTTTTATTTATTATTTCTTTTTAAGAGAGAGAGAAGCAAAGAGAGAGAAAAACAGAGAGATCTTAGCAGGTTGCATGCCCAGTGCAGAGCCTGAGGCAGGGCTCTCAGTCTCACAACCCTGTGATCACGACCTGAGCTGGAATCAAGAGTCAGACACTTAACTGACTGAGCCACCGAGGTGCCCCTCTATCAAAATGTTTTTATTTTTTATTATTTTTAATATATATGTATTTTTTATTGGAGTTCAGTTTGCCAACATATAGTATAACACCCAGTGCTCATCCCATCAAGTGCCCCCCCCTCAGTGCCTGTCACCCAGTCACCCCATCCCCCCGTCCACCTCTCCCTTCCACTACCCCTTGTTCGTTTCCCAGACTTAGGAGTTTCTCATGTTTTTGTTACCCTCTCTAATGTTTTTAAAATTTAAATGTGTTCTATACATTGAATATGCTGCAATATGAAATAATTTGGTTAAAAATAAGGCTTTCAATCTTCTGTTTTTAATAATGTGTCAATATTTCTAAGTAAAAATAAAAAGCCAATACTGAAATATTTAGAATGCCAAAATGCTCTAGTCATAACTAAAAGGGAGAAAGTTAAACTTCAGACAATTTCTTCTCTTCATGACCTTATACTCCAGAACTACAGAAAAATAAAGACTTCCCACATTCCTGCACTAAAGTTGCCAAAATACCTACCAGGAAAATGTAAAATATTTAAAATATTTCTATCATCAAAATATAAAAACAAAGAAAATAAACAAGATTTTCAAATTTTTGCCTTTTCTTTGAAAAACAGTGGATATGACCTTGAAATATATTTAATTCTCTTATGGCTTTTAAATCTTCTATCATCAACTTAGCTTTTCCTTATTATACTCCCTCAGACCAGAATGGGGAAGGAACTTTCTCCAACCTCCTCTAGATTCTGGTTTGAATCTGTATAGGCCTCTGAAGGTACAAAGTTTCCTCCTGATATGAAAGGCAAGTTGCTTGTGGTCTAAAGGGGTCCATCAACACAAGCTTCTGATCACAGCTGGAATTCTACAACAGGCGCCATAAGAGGCCCCAGTAGCTAGTGACCTAAAGAAACATCACTGTGGGAACAATGTTGCCCTTCTTCTAATGCCCAAGCAACACACCTTTCCCAGGCTGTTCAGAAGAGAAAACCTAGATAAAATAAGATTGACATATGTGTTCTGCTTATCTTAAGGAGAGAGAGAATTGCCCAGTCTCTGAAGATATTCTTCTGGGAGCACAGAAAAAAATGTGACAAAATACTTAGGCATGGAATGGCCAAGTCTGTGCAAAGAGCACCAAATTATCAACAGCTTTGAGCTCCATGGAAAAATAAGGTCCTATAGGCTTAAAACTGCTAATTTATGACTGCAGGTTAATTTTCCAACATGGTTTCCTGACTCATATGGGCCACCAGGATAAAATTATATAAGGAAAATAATGCAGAGGTATTAAAGAAAAAACTCTTCATAGAAACTCTCTTAAGATTTATTCATACACATGATATTTGTAATGGCCCTTTGTCTGTATGTGGTACTTGTGGTACCAGGAAACACTGATAATACCTGAGGGTCCACAGACCAGTCCTACAGCTTCTAGAATTCCTAGGGTCTTCATTACAGAATACTAAAGATATTGAACCTGATGATTTTTAAGATTTTTACCAATTCCCTGCCTAGGCATAGTTATAATTTCCTTTTACTGATTATTTTAAAAAGTCTATAACCAATCCTACTATCAGCTACTCAACTAACAATAGTTTCCTTCACTCAGCGTGCATTTGCTCAAAAGCCCAAGTGTCCTCCACATTAAACTAAACTACTACTAAATACAGACATGAACACAATTCAAACTGAGTGCATGCCCACATTGGATTTACTATTCTAAAATTAATCGCCCATCAATTTTAAAAATTGGCAGTTAAAAAAACAGATATATTAGAGATACTTAAACAATTCAAAGTTTTCAGAGGAAGGATGAAGTAATAAGCAGTAAACAGTTAAGTGTAAAATCTAATTGTAAAATTTCCAAGTGAATTGTTTAGTAGTTGCTTTAGGGAAAGAAGAGTTAATGGCTTGTCAACTTGAAACCATAGCAGCTCTTCTGCAAATATCACTACTCAAATATCAGTTAATGCTCAAAGGCTAAACAAGACAGTGCCTACAGTACTACAAGTTTTCTGTCAAAGACGCCGTATTTATAGGTGAAATTGGCCTTGCTACAAAGAGAAAATTGTACTTCAAAAAGTTAATGAGAAAGTTTGCATTGAACTGAACAGCATGCACTGTATTTTAATGGCATAATTCTATTCATGACTGTTTCTGTGGCATTTACTCAGTGTATTATCTAGAAATTAATCAAACGATTTAGCAACAAATTAAAATATTAAATGCCATTTTACCCATACAATTATTTCATAATTATTTGTATTTTATAGCACTGATACAGTCCAGAAATAATGATAAGTAATTAGCTAGTTATCTCTTTAATGTAATTAACCAGATTCAGTTGCTTTTACTGATTGAATTAATAAGTGTTTCCATCCCTGTGGGGCCACCGAAAAAAAGGAAAAGGAAAGAACAATTAAAGACGAAATTTGGCTTAAATTTGTTATTTTGAAATAGTTTCAATTCAGAGAAAATTTGAAGATTAGTATAGAATTTTTTTACAATCATCAGAGAGTAAATTTTTGCATGATGCTTCATCACTTCTAAATATTTTATGTATCCTTCAAAAAAGGATATTTCCTACATAACTACAATACGACCATCAATATCAGAAATTTTGCATTATGTTTTAATCTATTCCACAGACCCCCTCAAGTATTATCAACTGCTGCAGTAATAAACTTCATAGCCAAAGGATCAGCTCAGAACCATGTCTTAGTTTTCATGCCACTTTTGTTTCCTTCACTCTAGAACTTTCTTTAGTCTGTCTTTGATTTTCATGACCTGGCGCTTCTGAAGATTAAGGTTGGCTATTTTTTTTTAGAATGTTTCTCAAATTGTGTTCATCTAATATTACCCATGATTAGGCTCCAATTTTTCATTTTAGCAGAATTACATAAGGAATATATGTTCTTTTCATGGCTTGATTTTTAGATACTTCTCTATTCATGGAATTTGCACTTAGGAAACATATTTTGGCATTCCTTTTCATAACTCTAGTTCCCGGACATGGCCAAAACTTGATTAAAAGTTAAATCATGAAGATAGTGTTTAGATCATAGGAGTTGTCCTGTCGTTTGCTTAGAAAATGTGTTTGTCCTATTAACTTGCAAAAATACAGTTAATATACATATATTACAGTGACTGTTCCCTATCAGCTCTAGAAATTGATAAAACTAGCTTACACATTAAAGAAAAGGAAGTACAAAGAAATACAAATCACTGAACAAAAGCCTTTATGTATGGAATGTGTGATGTTTAATAAAGAAAAGTAGTTCTCACACAGCTGCCTTCAAGTAGAAATCTGGTTTGTGCTCTCTGGAATTCCAAGCAACATACACAATGCTACTTTTCTGTTTACTTGAATGATCGCCTTTAAAACGATTACAAACTCTAGTTTGTATTTCCAATACGAAGTGTCTCAATAAAAGGCAAAAGCTATGTTAGATAACATGATGGATCTCAGCCCTGCCCCTTCTCATGCCGCACCCCCCCCTCCCGAGATGTCTAGAGATTTCTCTAAACAGTAGGGGTAATAGAAATCTCCACTCTGATGGAAAACATATTGAGGCATAATGGACTACTAGGGCACATGACACGGATGGCACAGGGGAGCAATCCTGCAGCGAGTACTTGTTGCCCTGAGGAGGCATCAACACTGGTGCTGGGGACAGTCATCACACTTCAATCCGTTCATAGGGCTGCCTGGCTTGGAAGAGCCAAGCTGCCATATGGCATATTAAAGATCTCTCCTAATAAATCTAGCTAAGCAGGCCATTCCTTCAAGCTGCTTTTTTTATATATGTGTATAATATAGTTTATTGGTTGTTACCAACATCTGGGCCAGGGATGGAGGACAGTATGTATCCCACACTAAGGATGCTGGTTCCCTATTATCTGCATCATTGACTTTGAATGTTTGGAAGTATATTTTCCTGCTGATGCATAGCTGTCTTTATGGGATCCTGTAGAAATAAAATGTACAATGAGATACGGTGCTGACAAAAAGGGAGAGGGGTGCTTAATCCCTTTTTATTATATTTTTATGAATTATTATACAACTAGAAAAAAATATATGTGTAGAAACTGAGTTCAAGATTAGGGAGAAGCATGGTCTCTAAAATGGTCATCAAAGTATTATCTGCTTAGCTCAATGGCACAAACTTGTTTCTGTGGTTGTCTAATAACACTGATCACATAGTATATTTTCATATGGCTTTGGAAAATATGAATGTATTCATTTCAAATCCTTCCCCAGAACACTTCCATCACTGCTAAAAAGAAAGGGAAAGGGTTAATATTAGACACCCCACACTGTGCAGGATACATTCTACTGAGCCTTTCCTAAGATGGCATTTTGTCACAAAAAAAGAATGGGACATGAACAAAGCTATTGCCATAACTTAAAAGAAAAGCTTTCATCTGACACACAAGAGTTTCCATGATGTTTCTACAACTACGGAGACAGAAAATTGCCAAGGAAAGAAGGACATGGATTGCTGATTATTTTGGCTTGGTTTTAGTGAGCTCTCTTGTTACCTTGGGGCAAAAGTTTTGAGCAGTAACTAGGACATTCGCTTTGTGACTATTATGGCATTTGTAAGTAAAGTCTTTTTTTTCTTTTAAGCATCACGCTCTTTTCCACAAACTATCTCCTTGATATTAAATGAAATCAAGACTACAATTGATGTATACCTATTGAATAAATTTTTCTCTTGATGCTCCTCTCCTTTTTTATCCTAATATTTAATGTCATGAGTCAGTAATTACTGTCTTCATATTCAATTTAAACATTTACTATACTAATTGCTTTTTATTTCTGGACCCCAAATCATGCATCTGGCCTCTATCATATCATGACAATACCAGCAGGCTATATTATATATGTATATATCACCTTTGTGTATAAATAGCACATTTATTTATAAACATAAAATATTTCTTTACATATAAAATTGAAATTATACCAGATTCCAAAGCTCTTCAACAACCACATATCTTTGAATATGGCCTTGAAAAATATATAGATAGGTCTTCAGGGCAATCAAGATATATTCGTGATATCTGAGATTTAAAAGCCTGTCTCAGAATGAACTGCCTTGTGCAAAGTCCTGAATCTGGAGTTTGGGGAAGTTTTCTAATTCTATAAAAATAGAAAAGGTAGAGTTGAAATAGAAGGAAGAAAGAGTTGAGATAAAGTATAAAAATTGGGGGAGATGTAAATGAATTTTGAGTAGGAATTTACCATTTCAAACCATATGTCACTAATCATCTTTGTTGCCAAGTCAGGAAAATGCTGTGAACTAACCAACCATGGCACTGCTGATTTGTCTACCTCCATAGAAGGTTAAATCGCTTTAACCACCAGGTGGCAATGACTCACCACCTTCTAGAATGTATAGTTTCTTTTTTTTTTTAACAAGGTCACATTTTGCATTGTATTCAGAGAAGACCCTTTGCCCACCAGTGATATCTCAGTCACTAATTTGTCATCACAGAATGAGTTTAGGTCTGTTTAGAAATAACTACCATGGCTATGTACTAAATTCTGATGATGAAAACCACAGTTTATTTGTGGGTCAGTATAGAAATGCCAAAGTATGACTTAATGACAGATTCAAGAAGCTGGAATATGCCTGACTTCCTTCCTCTTCACTGCAAGTATTCCAGGAAGGCAATTACTAGAAATGTTCACGTCTATAGCTCTCTCAATCACCTACTGCCCTACACCACTCAAGAATCCAGAATTAATGAATCTCAGTACAGCTGTGGGAATCATTGAAACCCAGAAACCTTCAGAAAAGGCAGAAAGAAATATTTCAAAAAAATGAAAAGAACTTGATTCCCATGAAGCAGTACAGGGTAGAAGTCAAGTACATGAATTCTGTAGTCAGATTTGGCAAAGCATGGAATCTGTCGCCACCACTCATAAGTAGTGTTACCTTCATTAAAGAGCTGAAATTTCTATACCTCAGTATCCTCACCCATAAAAGGAACTGTTGTAAGGAATAAATAATATATGTAAATCATTTCAAGTTGCAATATATTTCTGCTTATAAAAACACACAAATAAAAGTCTTAACATATTAGACATACTTTCTAATTACCTCTAATTCCCAAAAGGTCTTAGTATGGTAATTATATTATAAATAAGAGGATTTGTTTGGGGGGAAAAATAAAAGACCAATGCCTTTTTTAAAAAACTGTGCTTATACTGGATCATTATGGTAATAATTATGGAAATATACATTGAAAGTCAAAGATGGACTGCTTCACTGCGCATCTGTACCCCTACCAAAATCAGAAAGTTAAGGGATGTCAGTAACTCAGTCAGACTCTCCAAACTGATTGAAACAGAGGCAGCCCTATAGTTGTCCAGGGTTTTCTACAGCAGTCAGTTGTTTAAATGAAGTTTTAAACAAAATTGCTGAAAAATGTGACATTGGAGCATGGCTGACAATAAACAATCTCCCACCAATATGATTGTTTATGCTCCTCAGTAGAGTTTCCTTAGCCATTTTATTTCTTATTATGAAACATGGTAGTACAGCTGCCATCCTGTAGAGATATATGGTAAACATTTTATGAGATAGGCAAAGCTTTTAGAATTCCTTTTGAACTTTGTTCAACTGAACACGTGAAAATAAAGTTATCCAGTGTGAAAGGAGGGAAAGCAGGTTTGTGTCTGGTTGGAAAGAGGAAATCATGCAGGGGAACTGGAGGTCCTGATTTAGTCAGTGCCAAACGCGTCTACATGACTCATTCTGATTAAGGAATACATCCGTTTATTTTCATGTGGGAGATACAGCTACATCTGGTGAGCTCTTGTATCCCATTTCAATTCATAAGGGGTTTATTATTTTACAGAATGAAGACTCTGCTACAAATAAAGGAGTGATAAATAACTCAATAATTGTTTTATCTTGTATGGGCAAAAGGGAATAAAAGAACATGAAGAAAATGAAAGCTATCATGCCCTAATCTTGCAAGTTTTGTGTAAGAAGGCTACATTACCATTGATTTGGAATAATACTGCTGTTATCAGGTTAATGATGTACAGTTCTGTCAAGCTGTTCACACCATTTTGGAGAAGCCTGTACATTTGTTTTAAGTCTTTGGACTTCTATAGATAAAAGCTGTTTTATCATAAAAGGCATTCTTTTGAGAGATGAATTCATATTAATGAATTATACTCAGTCTCTCTCTGAACTAAAAAACAAGTGGTATTTTGTCCAAAAAACAAAAGAGAGAAATTCTTTCTCTACTTCCACTTTTCCGAAATTTCAAGTGTAACTTCCCTCTGCAGAATATAGTTTATGTCAAATGTTGAGTTACAGGAAACTTTGGGGAGCAATGTAGTTCTAGAAATTATCTAATTGGAATGTTTTGTAGCTGATAACAATTTTATATTTCTTCATTGAAATGATAATTCCCTATAACATTACAGGGTTCATAATTAACAAAAGCAATAACAACTGAGTTCTATCTGAAAAAAATGGCACATATTTCATCAAGCCAGTGTCTCTTTGGCATACCATCAAGTTACAGGAAGAGTTTTGCTCAGGCATTCCTTGACAGCTAATCATATGGAAGCACATTCCATGAAGAGGCTGACCAAACTATCTAAAACATGATGGAATACTCCTTCACATTGAGCACCTATGGTTGAACTGTGAGAGGCTGAAGCACTAGAATGGTCTCTCTAGTCAAAATTTAAATGAAAATTTTCTAGAGATGTAATGTGTTAAGAGCTAGATGGCAAGGATTTAGGTAATGCTATTTCTTCTTCCTATCCTTCAAAGGATCCTTCAAAGGTGTATTCAAGAGAAACACCTAGTTCCTAGGAAACCTTCGAATTAGCAAAAGCACCCCACCTGGGCAGCAACAGCTCTGTGGACATACCGTTTGAAAGCACTCAGTGATTCATGTTAAAAATTCACCCACTTTTTTCAGGATTATGTATTTCTGTAGGGTACCATGGCTTAGAGAGTGGAGCCAGTGTATGTCTGTGCTCTAATCTTTTTGTTCCTTCACCTAACTGAAGACAATTGAAATAGCAAAAATAAAATTAGTTTTAAAAGGGAAGGCACATATAAGGTTAAAGTTGCCTATGTTAATTTCTTTAAGGAAGAACTTGATAAAGAGCTAAATGATGCCCCTGTCCTACATAGAAGAGAGATCATATAGTATTTGTCTTTTTCAGACTTATTTCACTTAACAACATATGCCCTTTAGGTCCATTGATGTTGTTGTGAATGAAAAAAATTTCATTTTTATGTCTGAATAATAATTTTATAATCTATAGATATATCCATTCATCCATCAATGGACACTTAGATTGTTTCAATATCTTGGCTATTATAAATAATGCTGCAATGAGCATAGGTGTACGTAAATCTTTTTGAACTAGTGTTTGTTTTTTTCAGATACTCAGAAGTAGAATAGCTACATCATATCATAGTTCTAATTTTAACTTTTTGACAAACCTCCATGTTGTTTTCCTTAGTGGTCATACCAGTTTACATTCCTACCAACAGTGCACAAGGGTTCCCTTTTTGCCACATCCTCACTAACACTTGTTATTTCTTATCTTTTTGATAATTGCCATTCTAACAGTATGAGATGATACCTCATTACAGTTTTGATTTTCATTTCTCTCATGATTAATAATGTAGAGCGTCTTTTCATATACCTATTTGGAAAAGGGTCTTTTCAAATCTTTTGTCCATTTTTAAATCAGTTTTGGCTTTTTGTTTTTGGAGAGTTGTTTTGCTATTGAGCTTTATGAATTCTTTAACTTTTGGAATTTAGCCCCTTATCATATATAAGATTTGTAATTATTTTCTTCATTCAGTCAGTTGCCTTTTCATTTTGTTGGTAATTACCCTCACTATGCAGAAACTTTTTAGTTTAATGTAAATTCACTTCTTAATTTTTGCTTTTGTTGCTTCTGCTTCTGCTTTTGGGGTCAGATAAAAAAAAAATCACTGTGAAAAGCTATGTCAATTGCCTCACCACCTACATTTTCTTCTAGGAAATTTGTATGGTTTCAAGTCTTATGTTGAAGTCTTCATCCATTTGAGTTAAATTTTATTTATGATAAAACATAGTGGTCCAGTTTCATTCTTTTGCATGTGTCTATCCAATTTGCTAAGCACTGTTTATTGAAGAAACTGTTCTTTCCCCATTGTATATTCCCCAATGTATATAAAAATGTTTTTAACTGAACTATTTTATATGACTACCAATATAGTGAAGCCTATTAATATGTTTATATATAAATATTTCAAAAATTTTACAATATTTTTAACACTCCCTTTAACTCTAGAAAAAAAAAGTTCTAGTGTACATTTCTTTGCTTAGGGTATATGCTCTTTCTCTCCAAATCCATCTTCTCTAATGGCCTAAATACATTCTCCCAATGGTCTGTAGCAGAGACTGAATCTCAGACACATTTCCAGAGATTGTAGGAATTTATGGAGCAAGTGAAGGAGGATGAAGGTGGGACAGGGACACAAAGTTAATTGCTAATTGCTCTAATTGGTTGCCATCTGTCAGCTGTTATCATTTTTGAGCTACCAATATTGATGTTATGTTATTTCAGATTGATATTTAATGAATCCATGAAGTGTTTCCATATGTGCTTTTGTCCCTAAAGAGTGATGATGATATTGGCTCCATGTACCTCATTTATAACTAAGATTTTCCCATGTACTATAGTAGAATGCTTTTAGTTTGGAAACATTCATTCTTTTACAGAACAAAAAGTGATTCAATAGATAGGACTTTGGTATCTGTGGATTTTTAAAGATTTTATCTATTTATTCATGAAAGACACAGAAAGAGAGAGGCAGAGACATAGGCAGAGGGAGAAGCAGGCTCCATGCAGGGAGCCCGATGTGGAACTCAATGTGGGACTCGATCCTGGTATTCCAGGATCACCCCTAAGCTGAAGGCAGACATGCTTAGCCACCCAGGTGTCCCGGTATCTGTGGATTTTAAAGAAGTCATACCAATTTATTACTACTTTACAAGGAAGTTGAGGTTGAAATGGAAATCTCATTTGGTTTTCCCAGAGCATCAACACCAATCATTTTGGGGGAAGTTCTATTGGTTATAACACTACAAATGTAAGTTTCCATAAAAAGAGAAATCACACAATATAAGAGAGATTATAATAAGAATGTTCATTGAGAAAAGTTAGTCATAAAACTTGGATATTTTCCCCAAGGGATTTATTTTTCAGAATCAATATATATCTACATGTATGGAAATATCCCTTGGTAGGAAAAAAAATTCAATTGGCATTTCAAGAAGGAATTTTTTATATGTAGGCCAGCAGATACCAAGAAAAAATAAAGTTTACATTCAAAATAAAAATTCTTCTAATCTGTATTATATAATTTAGAAAGGGAAATTTTTTAAAAGTCATTTTTTAATTTTTTAAGTATTTTAAAAGTCAATGCTTAAATTCCCATTACTAAGAATTTTAAAAAACCCTTATAAAAAGAAATCATTTATGTAAATTAACAAAAATTAACAAAGAACTACAACAAAGTAGTAAATATGCCAGATTATTATCCTTCTTATACTGTTTGTATAAAAAAAAAAAAAGGGAAGAAAGAAAAGAAAAACCCAATAGGATACATTTGTTTCTGGCCAGACATGTGAAAAAGAGCTCAGAAGTCCTCACTCTTATCTTTGCAAAAAGGAAAAAAAAAAATCTGAACAAACTGAAAAATCAACAATTTTTTTTATATCTTTCAGAAAACTGAGGTCATACAATAAACTCCCCTCAAACTGGAGAGATATAGGCAGACAGAATCACAGAACAGAAGCAGAAGCATGGCTTCTGGAGCCACCAACAGACAGGAACTCTTAAAGTGTAATTAACTAATTGCCAGAGACACAGCATGGACTATCTTGAGAGATAAAAATTGTTGGAGGCTCAGCTTTGGAGGGCTACCCCCATTTCCATGACTCACCTCCTAAAGTCCTACTAGAATTTCAGGTTCAAGATTAGAAAAATCCCCTCAAGCTTCTGTCAAGGGGAGGATAAAGGTAACCATTTTGAAATGCACCCAGAGTTTACTTAAAAAAAAGAAAAAGCCCATCTTCTAGAGAAAGTATTTTACCAAAACCAAACCCACGTGGTTTTTTTCTGGACCTAAGTTACTACAGGAAGGAAAACATATGCACTCCAGCCACCTCTCACTTTTGAGGTGAGAGAAAGTAAATACCCAACTCCAGCACCCCCCACCCCAGCCTGCCTTCCTTCTTCCTCTGAGGTAGTGGGAATGAAGCTGAGGAGCATTTGTGAAAGTTCACTAAAAGAATGAGATCTAATCAAAGGAGGACAAAACACTTCCCCTCTCCCCATACTTTACTACCATATCAATGATACTGATTGTGCTTTTGCATTATAGGAGATTATAGCTGAAAGAACTAGAAGCTTCAAACTACTTTTGAGAAAAAGTCTCTAGGAAAAGTCAAAGGCATCAGGAGAGACCAAACCAGGGACACTAAAAGAAATTTTATCATAGTAAAGAGTAAAAAACACCCTAACTCATAGCCAGATAATCTAAAGCCTCACATCAAAAGCCTATTTACTTCCTTTTACCCAATACATTATGTCCAGCTCTCAATTACAACAACAAAATTACAAAGCACACTAAAAGCCCAAACTACAAGCTGAAGAGAAAAAACAAGCCTCAGACAACACTCAAATATGGCAGAAATTTTGGAATTATTAAACCAAAAATTTTAAATAATTCTATTACACTAAAGCCTTTAATGGTAAAAGTGGACAAAATGCAATAACAGATAAGTCATGTAAGCAGAACAATGGGAACACTAAGAAAAAAGAAAAGGAAATGCTAGAAATCAAAAACACTATTAAAGGAGTAAAGAATACCCTTTCATGGGTTCATCAATAGACTAGACATTAATGAAGAAAGGACTCCATGATCTTGAAGATAGGTCAATAGAAACTTCCAAACTGAAAGTAAAGAGAAAAACAAAATTAACAGAATACTCAAGAATTGTCCAGGAACAAAAGGTCTAACACGCAATTATTTGAAACATCAGAAAGAGAACAAAAGAGAAAGGATATTTGAAGTAATGATGACTGATAATTTTCCATAAATAATTTCAGATAACACATGACAAATCCCAGATTCTCAAATGCCAAACATGATAAATACCAAAAAACCTACACATAGTCACATCATATTCAAACTAGAGAAAATAAAAAAGAGAAAAATCTTAAAAGAAGGTGGGGGTGGGTGGGCAGAGAATCCATCACTCATTTATCGATAAAGGAATAGGATGAAATTATATCAGATTTCTCTTCAAAGATTATTCAAATAAGAAGAGAATGGAATATTTTAAGGATTAAAAGAAAAGAGTGTTGAAAGAAAAAAAAAAGGCAACTAACCTAGAAATCTGCATCCAGCAAAATTATTCTTCAAAATAAAAGACAAAAACTTTCTCAGGCAAAAATTGAGAATATTTTGCCAGGAGATCTGCACGGTAAGAAATATTAAGAATATCTTAAGGAAGAAGGAAATGATGTTGTTCAGAAGCTAGAATCTACATAAAGAAGAGAAAAACATTAGAGATGGAATGAATGAAAATAAAATATTTTCTTTTTCTTAACTGATCTAACAATTGAAATTTTGCTCAAAATAATAATGGCAAACCTTATGGATTAGTGAAATGAATGACAGCAACATAACAAAAAGGGGAATAACTGGGAATACTGTTATAATGTACCTGCACTACTTCTCATATAGCATTATTTGTAAGTGTACTAACTTAGATTAATTGTACATGTATATTACAAAGCCCATGGCAACTGTGAAAAACTTTAAAAAGAAAAGCATAATAAATACATTAAGAGAGTAGAGAAAAGGAAGTCATTCAAAATTCTCAGTTAAAACCAGACAAGGCACAAAAAGAAAACAAAACAAAACAAAAATGTATGAAGATCCATAAATAGAAAACAGCTACAAATATAAAATATATTAGCCCAATTATGTCAATAATCTCTTTAAATATTAATGGTCTAAATATACCAATTAAGAGACAGACACTGTAAGAGTGGATTTAGTAGAGAAATTGAATCAGTCATTATTGTTTCTTCCAAAACAGAAAGCACTGGTCCCAGATGGTTTCACTGATTTATTCCACCAAATATTTAAAGAAGACATGATACCAATCTCTGCAATCTGTTCTACAACATAGAAGCAGAGGGAATACTTCCTATCCTGTGAAACCATCATAATATCAAAATCAGATAAAAACATTATCAAAAAAGAACTAGGGCAGCCCGGGTGGCTCAGCAGTTTAGCGCCGCCTTCAGCCCAGGGTGTGATCTTGGAGACCCAGGATGGAGTCCCACATCGGGCTCCCTGCATGGAGCCTGCTTCTCCCTCCGCCTGTGTCTGCCTCTCTCTCTGTGTCTCTCATGAATAAATAAATAAAATCTTTAATTTTTTTTTAAAAAGGAGATCTACAAATATTCCTCATGATCATAGATGCAATCTCTAACAAAGTTTCAGCAAAGCCAAATTCAATAATGTACAAGAATTATGTACTGTGATCAAGTGAGATTAATTCTAGGTAAACCAGACTGTTTTAACAATCTAAGATCAACTAATATAATCCATCCCATCAACAAGCTAATGAAGATCATGTGATTGTATTACTGGATGCAGAAAAAACATTTTAACAAAATTCAACATTCATTCAAGATAAAACTTCTCCACAAAGTAAGAGTAAAAGGAAACTTTTTCAACCTGACAAAGAACATCTACACAAAATCTACAGATAACAATGGTGAGAAATTGTCTAATATCTTCCTATGAACAGAAATTATTCCCTATGAACAGAAACAAGAAAAACAATCTCACCATCCCCATTCAATATTGTAATGGAAGTTCTCACTAATGCAATAGACAAAAGAAAATAGAAAGATATACAGATCAGGAAGGAAGAGATAAAACTGTTTGCAGATTACTTGGTTATCTATATAGAAAGCCACAAAGAATCAACAAAAAACTCCTGTTGATAATAAGTAATAATGACAAGTTTTCAAGATACAAACTTAACATAAAAAAGCCAATTGCTTTCTAATTTATCACAATGAACAATTAGACATTGAAATTTTAAAATAACACAATTTATATTCATGCCAAAAAGGATGAAATGCTTAGGTATAAATCTAATAAAATATACACAAACTCTGATAAAAGAAATGAAACTTAAGTGCATGGAGAGATGTTCCATGTTCATGGGAATCCTGTGTATTTTCTGCCCAACTTTTCTGTAAACCTAAAAATACTACTTAAAAAAAAGTCTATTAATGTAAAAAATACTATGGACAATAATGCTTGAAAAGGAGTTAAAAAGACTGAAAGGAAATATTCCAAAATGTGCTGACTTAGGTGATATGACCTGTTTACTTTTACAGACTTTCCAAATAAAAAAGCATGTGCTATTTTTAGAAAGAAAAAATCTTGATTACTAATACCATAAATCAGTAAATTCAGAAACCTTCAGTAATATACCAAACAGCTTTATTTTCTACGTACTATCCCCATTTTACAATATCAAATGCAATGGATATTAAGAAAGGATTATATTCTTGTAAAATTTTATTATGAGAGTTATATCTCTATTCTTAAAAAAAATCTTGCCTTCAACAGAAGCCTTCAATACTCATTTAAATGTACGAAAGCATGCTTATCTCACTCGTAAGTTTGAGAAGGTAAAACAAAACCATTATGTATCATTTCTCACATATCAGACTAGCAAATTTAAAAGAACAAATTGGATTGACAAAACTTAGAAAATACATATGCTATTAATAATGGAAATATAAAATAATTCCCTTATTGAGAGAATTGGCAACCTCTAACACTATTACAGATGAATGTTGCCTTTGATTCAGCTATCCCAATTCTAGGAATCTATCTCGAAGGCACTTTCTATAAACACAATATGACACTGGAAAAAGATCTTTCATTGCAGCATTATCTGTCATGTTAAAAAAATTGAAACCTCTCAAGTGTTGATCAGTAAGAAGCTGGTGAAATAAATTTTGGAAAATTAAAAGAATGCAGTAATATACTCCCCCCCCCCCCCGAAAAAAGGTATAGAAGATCTCTCTATACTCATATGGAATAATTTTCAGGATATAGTGTCAAGTGAAAACAAGGTACAAAAAAAAAAAAAAACAAGCTACAGAACGATGGAAATTATGCACTAGATTTAGTAAGAAAAAAGAGGAAAAAGACATACACCTAATAAACACATACTTGCAACAACAACAAGCAGAATAAAAACCCTCAAAGAGTATCCAGAAAATAAAAATGCTTACATTTGGCACACATATGAAGAGGGGAGAGTATGGAGGTAATGCACGAGTGTGCCTTTTTATATAACTTTGGTTTGAGGTATATGTCAATATTTTATATATTAAAATTTTAAATCCAATCAAGATGAACAAAAGAGCCCTAAAATTGAAAACAAATTAACCAACCTAACAGTATGACAAATTGATAACAAATCCTCTCAGAGAAAAACAAAACAAAATTTACTGACAGTTCTTAATTGTCCATCCTTAAGATATATTCTAAGATAATATAGAACTAAAAGGGTATCTAAAACTTTATTCACCAGTTGGCATTTGTAATAATGGTATCACAGTTGGGGTTTGGGTTTTTGGCTTTTGTTTAAGTAGGCTCCACACCCAACATGGGGTTTGAATGCACAACCTTCAGTTCAAGAGTCACAGGCTCTACCAACTGACCCTGACATCCCCAGTATTGCTATTTCAAACTAGTGTATGTGTGTTTGTGTGTATGCATGCATGTGTATTAGCTCAAAACCTATAGTTTAAAACATATGTGTATGTATCTATACCTAGTATTATCCTGTATTAGAAGTAGTCATTTTAATATTAAAACCAATTTCCATGTAAGACAGAATATATTCAAGAATTTAAAAAAAATCAGTGAAGTTTAGGAAATCCTTGATATATTAAAAATGAAAAGGAAATATCAGTAGGATTTCCCCGCCCCCCGAATAGCCCAGGCAGTCATAAATTTCCACCAAAATCCTGGTCCAGGAAGTGGGATAAGTGAACTAAAGTTACAAGTAGGAGGACAGGAAAGATGTAAAGGATTGACTTAATTTTCTTTATAATTCTGCTTTCAGCCAAGCCCTGGGTGCTTTTCTAAAGAAACTCTTACTCTCCATGAGCCCCCTGCCCCTTGGTCCCAAATCAAGGAGAAATCTGGGCCTCTCTACTGGTGGGAGTAGAACTATTTAGCCTTCCTTTTCTACCAGATGTGTGTAGTTCCAGGGGGCAAAATTTCTTTAACAGTCATAATCCCATAAATGTATAGAGGTTCATGGAGGAAGTATAATTAATCATATGTAGGGAGCAACAGAACAATCATATTACTTCAATCAGCATCCGGAGAGCTGGGAGGGCTCTGGTAAGTCTCTAACCCTCTCAAAATTTTAATTTGTTTATTCATCTGTAAAATAAAGGGATTGAACTGTGACCTCCAGAATTACTTTTAATGAGAATAGAATATTTTAATATCCAATATGGCTCACTTTAAATGGCAGATATCTGTTATTGTGGCAATCTAACTGCAACTCTGTTTTGAGAAGTCTGTGAAACAAGGCACTACTTTTTTGTCCAAAAATCACTCATTTTACAATAAGGGAAGAAATAGCATTTTCTTAGCATAAGACATGTACCCCTATTTCCTTTTAAATAACATAAGAGTTGGCTGTCAAAGCACAAAAGAATGTAAAAACAATTTCACTCTGTCAATTAGATTCTGACACAGTCTTTTTTTCTTCTTCAGTGTATATAGAGGCACAATAAGGAAGTGTCTCTGTCCCACACTTCCAGCAAATAGCTATTTTGAAGGTGTAAAATGGAGACCAGAGAAGGGATGCTTTGTGCAGACTGTACATTTCAGCCCTACCCCCTTTTCTCAACAATTGAGTTGCTGTTTGGTTTTGCTTGAACAGTTTGCTTGCGTTCATTTTTTTACTCCCTCAAAGGAGTCGTGTTCTACACTAGGACAATGTGACCAAAACAACCACCAAGAGAATAGACTTTCTTTTAACACTCAGGTCCTAATAGAAAGAAGAGCAATGTAAAAATCTAACTTGTACATGAGAGCATAATTTGAAGCCAGCAAAATCCTTTTTCTCAGAGAGGACAGACAGGTTGTCACACCATTACTTTCTGCAGCAGAAAACAGGATCTACTTCTAGGAAAAATTGGTCGTACTTTCCCAAAGCCTTAAAAGCATTTGATTTCTAAAATATTGGTTTGGTGTGCAAATCAATTAACTCGTTCTCTTCAATCTACCATTCCTACTGGCAATGACACAATTATTTGTCACTGCTCCAGTCTTTTCTAAATCAGCCTGATGATGCTCATTACTCTACTTGTGACAGCCATCATTTTGAGTGTGAAAGGGCAGTAGGTGTCCTGGTTTTGAAAACAGAAATAGCAAAGATAATGAATTCCCTGTAGAAACTAACAATTCAGGGCAAGTGTGTTCAAAGATCAGTGTTCTCCATCACAAGGAAACAAAGCCTGAACTCCCTGGAAGACACACATAGTTACATACCCACAGGAAGGGTATCTGACTCCTTGAACTATAGAAGGGAACAAATAAGCTTTGATGCTAGAACTGGATGCTGGTTGGAAAGTTAGAGATTCCTGAAAAGACGACTTTGTCTTTGTACATGTTTCAAGTAATCTAGAACATTCTCAGCCTTTTCACAAGGTTCAGGGCAACATAGGTAGTAAAATACTGATGTTTGCAGAGAAGATGAACACTTTGCTTCATGTCCAAAATGAGGGGCTTCATTAAAGATTCACTCAGGATTAGGTGCAAGGCAAGGGCTCAGGAAGAAGCCTGTGGCAGAACAAAAATCAGGTCCCAACCCCCTGATGTGACAACCAAACCCAGGTCCAGGTGGCCAAATTAGTGGAAAAAGAACTCTGATATCAAGTCAGGTGAGCTAGAGACACAGTGACCAGTGGAGGCCATTAATCTGAAATTCACTGATACCTGGTTTGGAAAGAGGAGTCATCTGCTAGCAGAGGTGGATGGGAGGAGGATGAAGAGGCAGCGGGGGAAGAGCTCTCTCTCTGGCAAGGAGAGCTAAAAGTGGGGAGCACAGTCTATGATCGATCCACATATAATGGAAGAAGTCTTGGATTGCAACTTCAGCTATTTAGGACCCTCTTCAAGAAGCATCATAGCTTCAGAGTACATTTCCTTATTTATAGGTCAGGGTTGCTTTATTCAGGGTTCAAAGTGTATCATTCAGGTAGCAAGCAAATCATCATGCACACCTCCAAGTTAACCATTCATCTCCTCTATAAATTTGGGGTGAATTGCCAACCTCCTTTGATGCATTTGTTAAAAGAAGAGTAATCCACAACTTACAGCTTATAGTAAGGACAAGATGAAGTAATTGTTGTAAAAAAACTTCACGTGATCCCTGATACTGGGCCATCGTTCTTACTATATTACCTCATAACTTTTTGTTAACTAACTGATCCTGGGGATTAAGGTTGTCTGTAATTGAAATTTGGGGAGCAAGGCAAGGGGTTTAGTTTTCAGAGCCTCAGAGAATTATCTCACAAGACGAAGAGGAGAAAAGCAATGGCAAGGGGATCACTGGGTGGCTCAGCGGTTTAGCACCTGCCTCCGGCCCAGGATGTGATCTTGGAGTCCCGGGATCAAATCCCACATCAGGCTCCTTGCATGGAGCCTGCTTCTCCCTCTGCTTCTCTCTCTGTCCCTGTGTCTCTCATGAATAAATAAATAAAATCTTTAAAAAAATGGCAGTAGGAAAGCTATCTAAAATAAATGCCTTGGTAGCACTGACTCAATCATTCTGGATAGTTGGGCTAATGGTCATCTATAGGGTCAGGAAATAATTGTCAAAGCAGGTATCCACCTTTGGAGAAGTGGGGTGGTTGGTCCTCTTCAACTTTACAGGGTATCACTGACAGGGTAACTGCTGTGTTCTACCCTGTTTTGTTCAATAAATAATGTAACAAAATCATAGGGCTTTTCTTACCACAAGAATTATTAGTAACACCTCCATCTCATAGCAGATGAATCCTATGAATCCTACACATTGTATATTAATTTTTGCTAATTTCATTTTATATTTACTTTTCTAAAAAGGAAAGCACACTGCATGATGGAACCAAATAGACCAGCAGGTTGTTCTGATTTGTGGAGGAAATACCCTTTGCCCAAAGAAGTCAAGATCTGGGCCCTGGGTTCCACTCCTACTTTGGCTAAAATGGCTTTGCGAAAAACTCGTTTTATGCATTGGATGATGCACAATTTTTTAAATCCCACGTCTATTAAGGTTCTGCATTTTACTGAGTAAATTGGAACTGTGAGCAGTGAAGCAAGATTTGCTCAAGGTCACATACCAGAGTCTTTGTCTTGATCAGCCTGAGAAGCTCTGACGTCCAGTTGGGGTGGGAGGGCTTGTGCTATGATGGAGTAATTAAGAGTGAGTGACATGGATTTGGGATTCATTTGCCTGCAATCACTCAGGCAAAAATGTTGATCATCTAGGGTTTCCATCTTCTCACATTAAATGAGTACCAATACATTCCTCAGAATAGGTACATTCAATATATTAATTGAGGGAATAGAACCATTCAAGAACTGAAAAAGTCAGAGATATCATGAATGCACTGATGTGTAGGGCCTGGCATATAGATTTTAATAAAGTGTGTGTGTCAATGGAAGGATGAGCATGTGTTATGTGTACTTCTACAAATAACTCTCCAGAAATATCATACTGGCATAGAGGGTCTCCTGCATGCATTTTGCATGTTGCTGAAATCAGGGAAGCTTAGTATCAAGATAGAAAGGAGGCAAGTGGGGCTTTATTTCAGATTCAACCCATTCCATTTTGACACACTGTAAAGGTATTTATATCAGCCTACTCCCCCTCATGTGCAGAGAATAAGAGTCAATAGTCTCATAATAATTTTCCCAACAGCCAGCTTCTGAGGACCCGCCTTTGTTGTACAAGAAAATTTCTATCCAACAATTAGTGTACATGGCACAGCATAAATCCAGATAAATCTGAGCACTGAAGAGAAAAGAGCTCCAGGAAGAGTTTTCATAATCATCAAAACTTCACTAGTATCATTCTGTTTTGTTCAAAACGATTTCCCATGTTAGTTGCACAATATATTTTACATGTCAGCAGTCAAAGTGAGATTAGTAGTGTGTGTGTTTTGAGAGACCAATAATCTAGAGCACTTTAACCATCAACATAAAAGTCTGAAAGTACCTTCCCTATGAGAATTCGTGGTTTCTCATTTATTTCTGACTCAGGCAAGAGGATGACAGCAACATGAGAGCTGCAATCATGCTCCTTCTTTCAAAGGAGTCTCTATGCTGGGTCACTGCTGCAGAAAATGCTAATGTCTGCCTCATTCTGATTATTAGTTGTACTCAGAAAGTGGAGGAGAGGAATGAAAGGGGAAGCCATAGAATAATTGCTTTTATTTCAACTCATTGCAGAGAGGAAGTGCATGACAGATAATATAATGCATATGCCTCAAAAAAAAAGATAATTCACTTCTGATAAAGTATGGATCTGGAGAAAATAAAGTAAGAATAAACCCTCCCCAGTCTGCAAATCTAACTAAAGTATGAGAGCATTCCAAGGAAGAGGTGCGAATTCATCTTTAAAATGGGAATTCATCTTTAAGGTATCTGAAATATCATGGCTTTGTAGGATGAAACAGGACCATAGAGACCACCTTTCTTTTATTCTTATCATAAATCAGCATTTTCTGGCTGCTCTATAACCGGCAGTCTGAGAATTGAATTCAGTGCTAAAGGCCAAGTGTTTAAGCCACTCCAGCATGCATTTATTTCACTATGATTTAGATACTAACCCAATGGAAGCTACTTTCTCTTGATCCAAATGAAATATAAACACATCAAAAAAGGTGAAAAGGGGTCCCCAAGTCTAATGGCTTGTCACTTTAATTCAGGGTCTACGTTGAAATCATAAGAAATTTAAAGGCTTGGTGGCTAACAAGAAGCTACCTGGCCTCTCAGGTGTATGTTCACCCAAACACCTTCCAAGGAAAGAGGTAAGAATAAGATCGCCATCTTTAAAAAGGTTTCATCTGATTTGTTATTGTTTTAACCAGACCCATCGTAACTCAGGGAGTGACCTGAGAACTGACAGGTCCCATATATGTGTATTACAGAAAGTTCTTAAAACTACAGCTTATTGTTTATCTGTATTTAAAAAAAATACTAACAGGAAAGCTCAAGTAGTTAATGTTCAATGACTCTCCAAATGGTTACAGTCCATCAGAAATGTATGCTCCCACAGTTCATTGCAGTTTTTCCCCCCTTTACTTTTCAGGTATCTGAAGGTGATTGGAACAGAAGGAGGCAGACAATTTTTCTTTCTAGGAAGAATACAGAAAAGGTTTCGAAGAGAACAACTCTGAAAGCAGCCAACCACCAACTGAGTGAGAGGCTTGAAAGGATACTGGTTTCTGACTTAATACACAGCACTTGGCAGTGAACATCCAATGTGTACTATAACAACTTCAGAAGAGAGCTTCTTAGTCACTTAAAGCTCTAAAGCTCAAGGTCATAGATTTTTCAACTCATGTAAGACATCACAGACATTGAATTAAAACTACTATCTAGGGGCACCTGGGTGGCTCAGTGGTTGAGTGTCTGCCTTTGGCTCAGGGCATGATCCCGGGGTCCAGGGATTGAGTCTGCATTGTGCCTCCCTCAGGGAGACTGCTTCTCCCTCTGCCTATGTCTCTGTCTCTCATGAATTAATAAATAAAATATTTTCTTAAATAAAAAATAAAACTATTTAGAATGCTATTGAAATGCCCAAATAATTTTGATTTCTTATTTATACTTTGACATCATTTAAGATATGATTTCCCACATCTTTTCTATTATAAAAGGTAGAACATAAAACTCAGGACTCTGAGTCCTATCCTGGCTTTGCCTTTAGTTTGCTATGTGCCAGTGTGATGGAGAATCACAAAAGGGTTGGATTAGATCCTTTCTGAAGTCTCTTCTAGTCCTAAATTTATATATATATATATATATTTTTTTTTTTTTTACAATGTTCTCATCACAACTGTTGGTACTTCAGTAGTGATTTTCTACCCAGAGAGCTAATGCTATATCTAAGATTCTGTATATGCCCAAGTTTATTCAAAGAGAGAAAAAGAAAACTGTTAAGCTTTACAATAGGTCTTAGGTTTTCACATATATCATTTCATATTAACAACAAGCCTGTAGGATACTTATTGGAATATAAATTGTGACAAAGATGGGAGACATCTCCAAACTCAGCCAGCTAGTAAGTGCCAAAATCAGGAATTAAATTTAAGCTTGAATAGCACCAAAGTCCATATACTTTCTTCAACTTTGCTCCCCCTATTCATCAACTTTATTTTGGAAATATGAACACACAGGAAATATTATTTTCCACATTTTACTTTAAGACAGAGGAGAATGTCAATAAGAGGATTTCTCTTCCTCTCCCAGCTTTTTGAAAGCAATATTGAATCAACACAGCTAGTGATGGTGTCTCACACATTGAATAAATTCTTTAAGTATTAGTTGAATAAATACATTGCATCATAAAAGATAAAAAATGAATAACTGAAAATATTAAATGTGAGTTCAGAGATATTTGATTTATCCCTGAAAAAGACATAATTCTTTATTATTGATTATAACATTTTTCAAAATTTATCTCATTCCAGGAATTTTTTATATATATATTTTTTTAAACAGGGACATCCATGTGGCTTAGTCAGTTAAGCGTTGGACTCTTGATTTCAGCTCAGGTCATGATCTCAGGGTCGTGGGATCTAGCCCTGCCTCGGGCTTTGTGCTGGGCATGAGGCCTGCTTGGGATTCTCCCTCCTCCTCTCCTCATACCTTTCCCCTCAAAAATTTCCAAGACTTGTACATTCTAATATTTAAAAGGCATAATGTAATAGATACGAATGAGCAAACTTAATATACTGGAGGTCACAGCTGTAATTAAAAGAAAATAAAATATACACAACCTTGATAAATTCAAGTGATTTGTAACTAAGTCATAATTTGCTAGTATCCTGAAAGGATTGCTCTTAGGAAATCCTCAAAGTGACTGAACACTTAATTTAAATTTATATCTCTACATAAACTATTGAGACTTTAACAAATATGAATAACTTTCTATACAAATTAAAAGTCCAGTTTTTCTACTGTAATATCTCCATCTTTTCTATCTTGAATGAGACATTTATTTTGACCTGGTTTAAAAGAGAGATTACTCAATCTGTTTTATAATCCTTAAGGGGTTGTACTATCTGTACAAAAGGGAATGATAATGTCCTGTAAGCAAAACTAATTTTAATCCATTTTTGTAAAAAAAAATTATCAAATATCAGTGTGAGCCATTTTAATATTAGGTGTTATAAACCAAGCAAAAAAAAAAAAAAAGAGGTATTAGCACTCAGTTTTGGCAGCATAGCATAGTTCTCTATGTTCCAAATCTATTTTACAAAATGCACAGCTTATTTTCTACAGTCTTTGTTTACCTGACTCAGAGGTCTGATTATCCTCAAGGCATTGCTCCTTCTGTCCAAGTGCAAACTATATTATAGCTTTGCTCCAGATTTTTAATGGATACTGAGGAACTAAAAGGACATCTGGGAAAAGATGGCATATTGAACACACTTACTAGACCTAGACACACACACACACCAGCAAGAAAATATATTTTAAAACATAACAGTATAAGGACAGATGAAAGGGGAGAGCAGGTGATGATACAGGCACACGATTTTGTGAGTGGAAAAGCAGAAGAAAAAATGATGAATCAGCAGACCCAAATAAGTTAAAATTCAAGCAAGCACTGAAAAGAACCAAGAAGGAACTTAATTGGCAACACACACAGAATATTGATTTAACCAAAACTTGGATGCAACCAAGTTGGAAGGATAGGATATGGATAGGATAGGATTTGTGTGTGGTTGGGCTCAATCATCTCCCATAATAGGAAGTCAACACCTGATGCTTAAAGTTGAAAAAGCAGAGGAGAGATAAAGGCACATTACTTAAAGATCTAGAAATAATAGCAAAGCTAATGGGTTTTTTTTTTTTTACATAGCAGAAAACATTGGTTTCTCTGAGGAACAGAAAATTTTTGAAGGGAGTGCAAGGTGATACTGTTTTTCTCATTGTCTTATAGAAAGTATTTACGTATGTACCTCTGTAACAGATAAAAACCAACTAAACTCGAAGAAATAATGATCATTTCTTTTGTTGTAACAATAAATAATGATGTTAATAATGACAAAATCAAAATTTTTCCAAGGCCCACATGCACATGCAGTTTCCTCAAGAGTTTTTTTAAAATCTCATTTATCAAAATATTGCAATAGGACAGTCTCATAAAAGGCTAAATACTTTCTTTCCCACTAACAGTGCATGACCTTGGACTAATAACCATTTAGGAATCTATTTTCCACCTATCTAAGGATTAATTTATTTATTTTAGAGAGAGAGAGAATGATAAAGAGAAAGAGAGTTTGTACTGGTGAGTAGGGGGAGGAGCAGAGGAAGAGAATCTTCAAGTACACTCCCTGGTGAGTATGAGCCCATCACATGGCTCAATCTAACCACCCATGAGCTCATGACCTGAGCAGAAACAAAGAATCAGACATTTAACTGACTGAGCCACTCAAGTGTACCCATTTTTCCACCTATCTAAAGATGACATAGTCATAAATTAGTGTCTTAGGATTCCTAGAATATAAATGGTTCTATAATAACACTGAGTTTTGTATCTAATCTTTTAATTTTGTTTCATTACCAAGAGGAAAAGTTACCTAGGTCTTTTCCTTCCCCTGTTCCTCTCCTATCTCTTTGCCCTATCCTTCTCTATTCACATTGTTATGCCTTGGTATTGCTCCTACCAAATAAGCCAGGTGGAATGGGAGCAAACCATTCACTGATACCATTCAGTATCAATACTGAACTGGAAAATGGTACCAATACACTGTGTATCCAAGCAAGTCATCAAGAAACACTCCATTGAAAGGAATACAGTGTTGTAGTTAAGAATTTGAACTCAATTGCAAGGGCTTCAATCTCAGCTCCACCACTGACTAGCTCTGTGATATTGGACAAGTTGCTTAACTCTTCTCTGTGCTCCTATTTCTAAATCCTTAAATTGGGATTAATAATACTACCTCCTAAAATTGCTCTGAGCATAAAATGACTTGGTGTATTTAAATTCTTAGAATAGTGTCTGGAGTATAGCTGACACATAGTGATGTTAATTTTATTATTATTGACCTCAGTGAATAAGCATTTGGTCATTAAATGGCTGGGAACAAAGAAAAAGAGCTAATTTTATTCAAAAGCACAAACTCCTATAATACATTAAAATAGCATCTTCCCTTTACTAATGGAGTTTTTTTATAGAAGAGAAATATTGCTGGTGCAGGAATGCATAAATTTATTCTAATAGCATGAAGATCCTGGTTCCTTATGATTACAGATATTTAGCTTTTCTTAATTCATATTTTAAAGTCATTAGAGTTCAAACACCTTCCCTGGATGTTAGTAAACAGGAGTTTACAATGATAACATGATGATCCATTAGATCCGGACTTGAGAATATTTGAAATTGCTTTTGCTTCTCACTGCTTGTTAATTTTCAGGATTTAATTGCACAGCTTAAAAGAAATGTGTATCTTGCAAAGAAAATATTTACCAAGGGCAGGTAAGAGATACACAGAAGAACTGATCATGTACAAATTCAGCATGTCAAATAGCATAAATCAGGGGGCATTAATGGAAGTGGCCAGTATATCTACAGTATCACTGATGAATTCCTGTTTGATAATTGCAATTGCCTCCTAAAAGGTCTATCTACTTGCAATTGCTCTTACAAACACCTGCCTATAGAATCCTTTCAGGTACAGTTATAAGCTTAGCAGTACTCTAGTCAAACATCTTCAATGTCTCCCCACCGGCTATGGAAAATGAATTTCACCTGCTCATTCTGAGGCGCAACTCCATCTGACCCAGTCTTTCTAATAAGCACAAAACATGGTTTGGCTTTGCAGGATACAAGCAGCCATTTGACACTTATTAAATATGCCCTGTACTGGTCACTTCAATGCTTGTATTTAGGCTTTATTTCACAATTTCCATACACAACTCTCCATGAGAGCCCACCTCTGGCTTTCCAAATTAAACTAGTTATTTATTAAATCAAATTTACTGCTTTCTAAAGCCTGGCTTGTTTCCCCCCAGCACGTGCAAGTGTTCTTCTCAAGACATGCACAGTGTTTTTGTAGCTATGTTTTAATGCTTCTTATATTATCACACATCTGTATCTGCTACTACATGGTAGTTTTATAGAAGGCAGGATTTTATCTTGTAACTGTCTTTTTTAAAACCATTGATAGAATTTGCTAAAGTGATTTGAACATAAACAGTGTTTAATTCTTATTGAATTGAGTTTGTATAAAGCACTAACACTTATTCAAATATACCATTTTACAGATGTCAAAGATTAATTTTCAAAATAATAAACCCATCTCCCATCTTATAAATTATTTTCTAATACCAAATGCTTAAAAACCTAACATTAAGACAACCTTAGAATACACTCCATCTACCATTTGTTAAAGCAAAAAATAATTGTTGGAAACTTATTGTTTAGATTTCTGAATACAAGAAATTGGATTATCAAATTAAAAACCACATGAATCAAAGATCTTACCTGCTATTGATTTCCCTTTGCTGCTGTAACAAATTATAACAAACTTTGTGACTTATAAACAATGCATATTTTTTATGTTACTGTTCTGAAGCCTGAAATAGATTGCACTGGGCTAAAATTAGGATGTCCACAAGGCTGCTTTCTTTTTGGAGGGTATACAAGAAAACCCATATCCTTGCCTTTCCTAGCATCTAGAAGCTTGCTTGCATTTCTTCACTCAAGACTTTATTCTTCCATCTTCAAAGGGAGTAAAGTTGAGCTAAGAGCTTTTCACGCTACCATTGTTATAACTCACACTCTTCTGCCCTCTTCTACTTATAAAGACCCTTGTGATTATGTCAGACAGAGCCAGGTGTTCTAGGATAATCTTCCCATATCAAAGTCAGCTGATTCACAATCTTAATTACATCTTCAGCCTTAGTTCTGTGCCAAACAGCCAAATATATACTGGGTCCTGGGAGTTAGGACATGCATATCTTTGGTGAACCAATATTCTGTCTACCACAGCTAGTATCAAACTTTACTAATGATTTGAAGAATATAAGCAGGACACCTGGGTGTCTCAGTAGTTGATCGTCTGCCTTTGGCTCAGATCGTGATCCTGGGTTCCTGGGATCTAGTCCCGCATCAGGCTCCTTGCTCGGAGCCTGCTTCTCCCTCTGCCTGTGTCTCTGCCTCTCTCTGTGTGTCTCTCACGAAGGAAGAAAGGAAAGGAAGAAAAGGGAGGGAAGGGAGGGAAAGGAGGAGGGAAGGAAGGAAAAGAAAGCAAGCAATTGAGAGGCACAGGTAAAGCAAGGCAGATTTAGGCCAACCATGTGGTTCCCCAAGTCCTTCCTACTCAAAATATGCACTCGCTGGCCCAACCAGGGCAACAGAGATCATCTCTAAATAAAATATACAAGTTATTTCTTCACAAACAAGTCTTTTCTTTGTTAATCCTCTCTATTTGGCACTCAGATCATTTAATCGCTTACATGATATTCTCCAGGGAAACTTGCTTCCATACATTATATTTGTTTATTATAAGTAATCCTAAAAGATAATTATATTTTCTACTGGCAAGTACCCTCTTCCTAGCCAATATCATAGTCTATTTACCATGAGTCTCATTATTATCAGCATGTTGACAAGTAAATTAGACCAATGCCAGGCATTCTTTTTAGGAGCATTCCTCGATCAGGGGAGAATGGATCACAGGTCAGCTTCTTGAAATACCTTCTCCACAGTCACTATGCTAGGTGCTGATGCTGGAAAGACAGAAAGACCTCCTCTGTTATTGAGGAGGTCACAGTATTAGTGGAAATAAAGAAGAAACATAATAATCAGAGTAAGTGTGTTTTGCTAGGCTAAAGAAACGAAACTCAGTGGTGAAACAGTGAGGAGTCATTTAAAGATAATTTAGTCAGACAGTATTAGGAGGTGGGCCTATATGCAGATGGGAGATGGACTCAAATTTACTAACCGAGATATAAAAGAAATCTGATGAATGTTGTAAAGAAAGCAGAGAGCATGGAAATGAAGAAAAGGGAAACATATGACAATTCTCAAGAAAATACAATCACACTTGGTGAAGAGTGAAATCCCAGAGACACAGTGGGGGGAAAAAAGAGAAAAATATAAGAAGAGCAGGAAGCAGAAAAGGAAAGAAACCATGTTATCTGAAGTGGTAGTCACAGGTGCAGTATACACATAGATTTATAAAAGCACTTAACACCAAACACAGTTGGGAGAGCTAGAAAAGAGTCCAACCTTGTGAAGATGTTATCCAAGTTGAGTCTAGAAGCACATGCAAAAGCTAATCAGAACAAAAAGAAGAGGGAACAAGTGTAAAATCTTAGGTAATCTGATATTTTTCAATAACTGTATCTTATTTACTTCCAAAAATATTCAGAATGACTATATATTTTATTAACTTCTCATATTCAAAGGATTTAATCAACCCTCAGGATTGAATATTTATGGTCATAGAAGATATTTTTAAATGTTGCATTAGCCTTTAAAGAAGATTCTACTAGAAATTCCAAAATTTGTTTATAAAATGCCTCATTTTTTTATTGCACGGTTGTAAGCACTTGATTAATGTTAGCTATTTTTATTTACTTTTAATTATGAAATATTAACAATGTTGGAAAACTTATACTACTTTGAAAGATGATCACTCACTTAGATAGAAAATTTTGTTTTAAAAAAAGTTACATGGCTTATGCACATGAAGGATTAACTGCTACACCGGTTGCCTTCCCACCATTTACAAGTAGAAAATGGGACAAAATATATGAAAAAATAAATCCTTTCAGACAGTAATCCTGAGAGAAGGGTAAGTAAGCTCTATGGTTTTTCCAGTTTATTGCCTAGAGGCAGCTTGAGGCTTCAGTAAATGGAGGGACAATCCAAAGAGAGCTTGGCAGACTTATTTGAAAATAACAAGAATGGAGGTTGGGAGGCTGACATACTTAGAATTTGTTTGATAGAGTTTAAAAGACAAGAGGATGGAAGAGGTTTTCCAGAAATTTATACAGAGCTTTCACTGAGTGTTTGGCTGAGTACTTATCAATACAAGAGCAAGAAAAACCTTCTTGAGGCCAAGAAAGAATGACTGGAAAGCAGTATGCCAAACAATGCTCATACCGCTCACTGTTGTGCTCTTCACTAAAATATCCCCACTTCAACTATCTTTTATTATTAACTTCTCAAATTTAATACATGGAGCATTAGATACAATCCTCATAAGAGCCATGCCTTTGCAGTGAGGTTAACTAATCCTAGACTAAATGTTCAAAATGCCATAGGAAAGTCTGAAAAAAATCCATATGCTTGACATAACTAAGTGCCAGAACTGGGACACCTGGGGTCAGTGGTTGAGCCTCTCTCTGCCTTTGGTCATGATCCCAGGGTCCTGGGATTGAGTCCCTGTGGGGAGCCTGCTTCTCCCCTGCCTATGTCTCTGCCTCTCTCTCTATCTCCCTCATGAATAAATAAATAAAATCTTTTAAAGAAAGTTCCAGAATAAAATTCAACACTCTTAAAAGGAACACAACAAAATCCAGCACCCAAGAAGGTAAAATGTATGATGTTTGGCATCAATAAAAAATGATCAAATATGCAAAAAAAAAGATAAAAATGTTACCCATAACCAGGAGGTAAAATACACAGAAGCATTGCTAGAGGGATGATAGAATAAAAATACACAGAAAGAGAAAGTCTGAACTACAAGTCATGGTGGAAAGTGGAATAAACTCATAGACTTTCTGTACAGGGAAAGCAATCTCCCAGCCATGAATACATCAAACAATAAAAGCTGAAAATCTCAGTCTCAGTCTCAGTAGACACAATTGCTAACCATTTTGTGACTTACCACTAAATGCGGCTGACCAGGACAACATTTGGGAAGCCAGACTTAAAACTATGAGAAAAAATAATTGATCATGGAAATCATGTATCTAAGAACACATCAACAAAATACATGAAACCAATACTGGCAGAATTTAAGTAAGAAAAACCATTCAAAAATAGTAGTCAGAGGAGTGCATGAGTGGCTCAGTTAAGTATCTGACTCTTGATTTCTGCTCAGGTCATGATCTCAGGGTTATGAGATCAAGTCCTACTTTGGGCTCCATGGTGGGCATGACCCCTACTTAGGATTCTTTCTCTCTCATCCTCTGCCCCACTCCCCTCTAAAAATAGTAGTTCAATAATGACAAAAGAGAATAAATAAGAAGGATTAAATTTTTTAAAATTTAAGCCAGAAATCAAAATAAAATCCAATTTGGAAAATTCACAAATATGTGTAAATTAAACAACTAAACCCTAAATAACCAATGGAGCAAAAAATAATCACCTAACTCCTAAATAGCCAATGGAGAAAATCATAAGGAGATTAGAAAATGTTTTTAGATGAATAAAGAGTAGAACATAACATACCAAAAGGTATAGCGTAAAGCTAAAACAGTACGTAGAGGAAAATTTATGGTGGTAAATCCCATATTAGAAAGAAAAGGAAAGATCTGAAATAGGTAACTGCAGATTATAACTCAAGAAACTAAAAAAAGCAAATGAAACCCAAAGCAAGCAGAAGGAAGATAAAAATTATAGTGAGAATAAATAAAACAGAATATTTTTTAAAATGATACAGAAAAATCAACAAAACCAAAAGTTGGCTCAGTCATTTAAGGTGTTTGACTCTTGATTTAGGCTCAGGTCACAATCTCAGTCGGGGTCCTGATATCGAGCTCAACATGGGGCTCCGCACTCAGCCAGGAACTTGCTTCTTTCTCTCTCTCAAATAGATAAATAAATCTTTAAAACAAAGGTTGTAAGTGGATACTATTTAAAAATCCATGCCAAAAACTGAGATAACTTAGATGTGAACAAATTATAAAAAGACATAAACTACCAAAACTGGCTCAAAATAAACAGAAAATCTGAATAGACCTATAGTAAATAAAGAAATACAATTAGTAATACTAATAATAAACACAAAGAAAAACTCAGATCTAGATAGTTTCACTGGTGCATTCTACCAAACATTTAAAGATTTAGTACCAATTTTTCACAATCTCTTCTCAAGTAATGGAAAGTAATACTTCCCAACTCTTTCTACAAGGCCAATATTACTCTGTCACCCAAACCAAAGACATTATAAGAGAAGAAAACTATAAACCAATACCATGTATGAATATAGATGAAAAAATACTCAATAAAACACTAGCAAACTCTATCTACTAGAATATAAAAAGGATTATAAAACATGATGAAGTTAAATTTGTTCAAGAAATACAAAGTTGGTTTAACACCTAAAAATCAGTTAATACAATACATAATATTCATAAAATAAAAAGAAAAAAACTATATCAACTCACTAAGCACAGTAAAAGCATCTTACAAAATCAACCACTGTTTCATAACAAAAACATTTATGAAACTGGAAATACAAGGCTTCCTCAATCAAATAAAGAGCATCTATGGCAAAAGCACAGCTAACATAATACTTAATGATGGAAGATTAAATGCTTTTCCCCAAGCCCAGGACAAAACAAAAATGTCTACTCTCATCACTTATATTTAACATTGTACTGGAGACTGTAAGAAGGGAAATTAGACAAGAAAAGGAAATAAAATTCATATAGAATAAAAAGGAAGACAGATTATAACAAAGACATAAATTTGTATCTATTCATAGATAATATGGTGATATATTTTTTAAAGACTCAAGAAATCCCACAAAAAGCTATTAGAATAAATAAGTTTAGTAAGTTTTCAGCATACAAAATCAATACACAAAAATCAGTTGTATTTCTACACTTTTTAGCATTTAATTCACAACTGATATTACAAAAACAATTTCAGGTGCAATACTATCAAAAAGAATAAAATAGGAAGAAAGTATTAGTGAAACATAAACACCAGATTTAGCACTTTTATCCAGAAAATATAAAGAGCATTTACAATTCAATACTAGGAATAACCACCTGACATTTTTAAAAAATGAATAATTGATTTGAACAAACACTTCACCAAAGGAAACATACAATTGGCAAATTTCCCACTAAGGAAATGCCTCTAATAATTTGGGAAGTGCAATGTAAAACCACACTGAGAGTCCACCAGATACCTAGTAAAATAGCTAAAATTTATTTTTTTAACTGTCCAAATGGCCTTATTTTTTTTATTTAAATTCAATTAGTTAATATATGGTGTATTAGTTTCAGAGGTAGAGGTCAGTGATTCATCAGTCTTATACAACATCCAAGGCTCATCATATCATGTGCCCTCCTTATTGCTATTCACCCAGTTATCCCAACCTCCCACCACATCCCCTCCAGCAACCTTCCATTTGTTTCCTATGATTAAGAGTCTCTCATGGTTTGTCTCCCTCTCTGATTACTTTTTTTTAAAGATTTATTTATTTATTCTTGAGAGACAGAGAGAGAGAGAGAGAGAAAGGCAGAGACATAGGCAGAGGGAGAAGCAGGTTCCCCATAGGGAGCCCGATGTGGGACTCACCCAGAATCCCAGGATCAAGCCCTGGGCCAAAGGCAGGGCACTCAACCACTGAGCACCCAGGCGTCCCTCTGCCTATGTCTCTGCCTCTCTCTCTGTCTCTTATGAATGAATAAATAAAATCTTTTAAAATAAATAAATAAATAAATAAATAATAAAATGAATTGCTCTCTTAAGCATTATTCACTTTTCAACTCTCTTCATTTTTATAAATACCTTATAATCTCCAAGTACACACATATATACATCACATACATACTCAATCAAAAGTCTGTATTTATCTCTGGCAGGAAATTTCATAGATTTTAACCATGGAATTTGAAGCTTGAGTAATTACCTGGAAGCCTGAAATGATTTCAAAACAGAGTTGTTAAGGTTTCAAGAAAAATCTCAACTGAATACCCTGCAAAATAAAATGTGTTTTTCTGTTAATTAACAACTTAACAAATAACCTGTGATCTTTTCTCAGGTGAAAACTTAATGTTCCAGGAATTTCACCTCCACATAGTCAAAAGAATGCAAGAAACGTTTTTCCTTTTCTAAGTAATTAATTGCTTTCAAGATATCGTGGCCCCATATTTTCAATGTTTGGGCAATAAAAACACCTCATAACTGGTGTGTGAATATTCTAAGTAGATGAGATCTAAGTAGATTATCAATTAGGTGAAACCAGCATCATGTACGATTTAAGGACCTCTAAGTTTTATGTTCTTCATGGCTTAAAACATCTCCAGTCTAAAAATTTCACTATATTGTCAATACAGCCATTAACAAATAATCATTTACCATTGCTTTTCTTGGAAAATTGAAGTCACCTTTGAAATGCTTTCCCAAAATAAAATTGTCATACCATTATTATTTACAAAATCAAAGTAAAAAATAGTTTATAAGATTAGCACCTGAATATAGTGCAAAACAAGCTATAGAATGAGGGGATTCAGAAGCAATACATTCATGACCCAAGCTTTTATGTTTTGGCTTCTTTCTAAATTAGTATTATCAATCTATTTCTCAGTAATAATATTTATCAACATTTATCCCCATGTTCTTTTCAAAGATTTACCTTCTCTAAGCTGAAAAAGTCCACAGCATTTAAAACTGCAGTCCAATTCTTCTTTTACAAAACCATCTCCTCTTAGAACACCTGGTATTTCCTATGTTCTTCCTCAATCTCTAACAGTATCTTTTGTCTCCTCTCCTACTTGTTTCCTAATCCTTTTGCTGCTGAAAAGTAGGCATTGCAAAAAGTCTTTCCACAGCTTTCTTCCCCTCTCTCAATCTTCCCTCTCATTTAGCCTGACCATCTCCACATTGTAAGTATTATATAATGTGAATAGCTACAAAGTTAGAGTTCCCAACATGACTACTCTATCTTATTAATTTGAGAATCTTCCAACCACCTGTAGTACATTAATATCTATCCAAATTACCATAGATATTTCAGATTCTTCATGCTAAAGGGTAAACAATTTCTCTTTCTCATGCCAGTCCCTACTCTTAACTTTCTCTTTTCTTCAATAATACCACAATTTTTGCCAATATCCACACTCAGAATCACATATTTTTCTTTCTCCTTCCCAATCTGTCACTAAATCCCACAGATAATCTTGTTGAGATTGTGGACTGACCTGCCCTCTTTCTTTCTATTTCTAGTATTATCTTCCTCTTTTAGGTTCTTACCTGAGCTATGATATTAACTCTCTGGTTTAGTTTTCCACATTCAGCTTCTCTCTCCTCTTTAATAAAAATAGTACATGATCACAAGATTAAATCTCTACTTGTGATATTTACCTTATTAAAAATTAAATGACTTCCCTTTTTAATGAATAAAGTAGTCTTATGGGACACTCAGGGATATTCAGATGGGTTCCAATCTATGTTGTTACCTCCTCATTCTATTCCCCCACCTTCATTAAAACCAACCAGGCTTACTGAGGAATCTCTATGCATATGTTCTATTTTCCAATCTCCCATTTCATTGCAAATATGGATTTTTTTATCCAGGAAAAATTCTCCCATTTCGTCTAGTTGAAATTCTACCTATATCTGAGAACTCACTTTAAATGTGAGTTTCTTCATGAACTTTCCTTTATTCTCTAACCAAAAAGGATCTCTCTCAATATAAACAACACATTTTTCATAGGCACTTACATTACATCAGTGCCTTCTGCCTGGAGTATTTATGTGTTTTATCTTTACTATGAACTTACAACCTTTTGAAAGTGGATAGTGGGTCTTATTTGTGCATCTTCTATAATTATGGTTATAATGTTGATGGTCAAAAATTAAACTCTTTTATAAAGCATGAAGGGAAGGAGAGGCCAGAAATATCTGTGAAAATTTGTAGTCAATACAAATGACAAGAATTACTGCTATAATGGCAATAGATCATATCTGTCTAACATGTTGTTGGAATTGTTAAACACAATTTGAGATGACTGACTATAGTAGACTAGATTGTGCCCTGTCTTGTGGGTCTGATATTTTATTATTCTGTGAAATGCCAGCATTACCATTTGGTTAATAAAAGGAAAAAATACACATAACATTACGTTCTCCCTTCCTTTTGAATTTGTCAACAGATAATTCCCATTAAAGTGTGTTTTGTGGACAATTGATAAGCACAGAAAGTGAATTTCTAGGTCCTAAATGAGCCAACCAGAAAACTTTACCCACACCATGATAAGAATTGCCAGGCTGCTCCCCATTCTTGTTTTGCTCATAGAAATGATGAGAGAGAAAAAGTACAAGAGCCAGATGGAGTCCATAGAATAGAAGATCTATGGTGCCTCATGGGAAGCAATAGAACAAGTTAGTTAAATTTAAGTGCTCTGAAGTTGAACTGGCTGGTTTTGAATCTATAATTCAATATTACCTAGCTTTATGATCCTGGTCAAGTTATTTAGCTTTTCCAAGCCTCGATTCTGTAAAATAGGGTAATAACATAACTCATGGAGATGATGGGAAATAAATGAGTTGATGAGAAAATTAAATGTTTTAAGGGCTTAGCATATTGCCAGGCATATGATATGTGTTCAAAATTCTTACCTATTATTTTTGCTATTTTCTCTTCTTCTTCTTTTTGTTTTTAAGATTTTATTTACTTATCTAAGAGGTGAGAGAGAGAGAGAGCACAGGCAGGAGGAAGGGCAGGGAGAGGGGCAGCGGAAGAAGCAGATTCTCTGTCAAGCAGGGAGCCTGATGTGGGGCTCTATCCAGGCCCCTGGGATCATGACCTGAGTCAAAGGTGGACACATGACTGACTGAGCTACCCAGGTGCTCATCCTTCTTTCTTGTTCTAAGTTAGCTGGTTTACTTTTTAGAGTTGCCAACATAATCCATATTGTAAAAATGTTTTAGATGTGAAAAATGTGAAAAGAAAGGTCTCTAAAATTTTAACCGATCTTGAGAAAATCACGTTCCAATTTTGGCATTTATTATTTTCTTTTGTGTTTTGTCTGTGCCTTTAAAAAAAAGAAATCTAAGTATCTTTGTTAACAAAGCTTAACTCACCCAACAATCCAGATGTGCTGGGAAAATATAAACTGGTTTATTTTACGCAGTGAATCTGGTCTTCCTCTCGTACCTCCAACAACTGACTTGCAGAAGTAAAACAACTAATGATGTTCAATCAGATGTACAGCTTAGTCTTATTCCATAATTTATATAGGTTTGCCTTCAGGTTTGGTAATTTTGAGCATCCCTCTGTACATCTGTTTTGTGCTCAGACTCTGCTAGGTAAAAATAATTCAAGTAAGTCATATTCAGTAAGTCATATTCAGTAAGTCATATTTCTCAGTCTTAGGTTCTTCAAACCCAGCATATGTCCAAGATAGTACTCAGTTATGAGGGTGGGGAGGCAGAAAGGTATGACTTTTAAGTTTATCTGCTTTCTATCTCCTCTGGCTTCCTGTCATGTCAGATATTCTTTGTCCTGTGAGATGCTACTTCCTCTGCTGGCATTTGTGGATAACATCTGTGGTTGGTGAGATTATAATCAATTCCTAGAACTTGGATCATTCTCAGAGATCATTAGTATCAATAACAGTGTCTCATTATTCCCATTTCTCTTAGTTTTCAAAAGCTATATATTTGTATTATTTTGTAGTTGTTGGCTTTTGTTTTATTTCTAACTGATGCTGGTTTGGATATAGAAAAGGCAATGGTGTTTTCTTAATACTGATTTAAAATCTAATTGAAATCTACTATTATTTATAACAGTTTTATTTTTAGTCGTTTATCTTGGTTTTCCCCAAGATTGGTGGTATAGCTTCTATTGAGGTGAGTATCCAGAGAGCAGGTCCCCTGCTGCCTTTTGTATTCTGGAGCAGAGCACAGAGATCTAGAGGACTGGACCTCAGATTCTGAGAAAGGGAACCCACACATTGAATTGTAAGTCTGAATGCTTTAAAAAAAACAACCAGTTTCTCTAAGGATCGGATAAAACTGCAGTTGAAGCATTTTCACTGTCTTTAACAATAAAGCACAGATCCTGAGCCCACCACCACAGATCCATAGAATTCACTCGAAATGCAAACATTCAAGGGCTGAGTTTTGGGTTAATTCTCACCTCTCCCATAATCTCCTAAAATAAAAACTTATGCTCTCTCCTTTTCAACATGTTTGTCTCTTATTTTCTTGCTTTGCTTAATTGTACTGGCTAGTATCTGAAAGAAAATATGAAAAATAATGTTGAGAGGACAATCATTTTTTTCTAACAATGTTTCATCACCGAACACTTGAGAATCATATATATGAATATAATTGCTCTCCCTGTATATGTATATATGTAGGTATTTATGAATCATCTTCTATATTTTCACAAAATCTGAATTTATCTGATTATTTTGTCTTGGTGTTAGTTAACTTACACCATTACCACTTTTTTTTTTTTTTTTGAGAGTTATGATGGGGGAAGAGGTGGGAAGAACAGAGGGAGAGGAAGAAAGAGAATATTAAGTAGGGTCCAAACCCAGCACTGAGCTCAATCTCAGGACCCCGAGACTAACCTGAGCCAAGATCAAGAGTCAGATGCTTAACCAACTAAGCCACCCAGGCATCCCACTCCATTACCATTTCTGTTTCCCATAAACAGGAAATTAGGTTTAGGGGCTTCCAACAAAGAGTTTCAAAGTTTTATTTGAAGTTCTTCAAGTTTCTTCAAAACACTTTATATTGTTTGGAGGGTTTGCTTATTATAATGTATATATAAAGTGGGTTTTAAAAAATATTTTATTTATTCATGACAGAGAGAGAGAGAGAGAGAGACAGGCAGAGGGAGACAGGCAGAGGGAGAAGCAGGCTCCATGTAGGGAGCCCGATATGGGACTCCATCCTGGGTCTCCAGGATCACACCCTGGGCTGAAGGCGGTACTAAACCACTGGGCCACTGGGGCTGCCCATTGTATATATAAAGTTTTATTCAGGACAAAGATGGAATTTTATCAAAGGCTTTTCCTACCTATCAAAACAATTATTTGGCTTTTATCCTAAACTTAAATGTAGTGAATCGTATTTTATCAGGTTAGACCATATTTGCAGTCCTTGGGATAAACCCTACTGGAGTTATGTTGAGCTGTTTTTAACATATAGCTTTATTCAGTGTATTTCTAAATACTAGTCCTTAGTGTTGTGCTATATTTCTTCAATGTCTTCAATCTTAGCCATATGGCTTTATAACAAGAAATAGAAAGCAGACTTTTATTTTTGCTGAAATAATTCACTTGACATGAAAATTAGATGTTCCATGGTTGAATTGATAAAGTTCAGTTATGCAATCATCTGAACTTTGTGATTTTTTAAGTACAGATCTTTTAGCTTCACAAAACATCATGGGTTTTTATCTCTGGTTATTTGTAATCTTGTGTTTTGTATTTCCTTCTCTTACATTCATTTTAGAAATTTTAATTTTAAAAGAATATAACTTATACACTCAGGTTGCCAATTTATTGACATGGAGTTGGGTAAAAGAGTAAAATATAATCTTAAAATTCTCTAATGTCACCAATATGTGTTTTTCTTTTCTCATATCTAGTGTTCTCATGTTTGTGCTGCGTTTTATTTTGTTTTCTTGAATGAGCAGGTGAGGTTCAATTTTCCCCCTAAGAATAAACTGTTGACAACTCTACCATTTTTCTGTTCCCTAATTCCTTTATTTATGTTTTCATCTTCATTAATTTTTCCTTCTATGTTCCTTGGGTCCACTGTGTTGTTTTTCATAACTTTTTGATTTTATTTAATTTTATTATCTTCACTATTTTTGTTTGCACTAAAAATATTTGAGGCCATGTTATTATTATTTTATAAATACTCTGCAGTTGTGGCTTCTAAGTGCTTCTTGCCCCAAGACTTCTTTAGAAAAGAATGGTATTAAAATGTCAAATGCTTTGGAGTTTTTGTTTCTAAATTTGACATTTATTTTTTACTTTATTAGGCTGTGGTTTCAGAATACGATTTGAAGTATTTTTCCTGTTCAAAATTTCTTTTGGCTAATACATGATTACATTTTTTCTTTTCTAAAATGCTCCAGGGGCCATTTAAAAAATATTCTCACTTTGCAGATTATATCTTTTAGTACAGACGTTTATTTATTTGACTAGAATATATTAAAGTTTTACAATATAGTTTAGATTTTTATGTAGGAATGACTTTTATATACAACTTTTGATATTTCAAGGACAGAAATACTCTCTCTTAAGTTCCCTTTCTCCCGTTGCTATTCCATCTGTTTCTCATTTCAGTTCTTGCAATGTTTTCTTCAGGTATTCTGATGTTAAGTCAGTTGGTACATAAAGGCTCATTAAGAACTCAGTTCATAGTTTTAAAAGGATCACATTTTTATTTAATATTTTCCAAAATTGTATTCTGATATTATACATTATTTCTTCTTTTTTTGGTTTATATTTGCTGATTAGTCCCTGCCCATTATTTGAACATTTCTGAGTTATTTCAAACAGTTTATTAAAATGGGTTGGAATTTACTTATTAGTCCATTTAATGTATGAATTTCTTTCAGTAGCCTTTTTTTTTTTTGTTATACTGTTTTCATTGCCCACAGGTTTATGAACTGATTTTTATACTATTAGAGACTATGGTCATACATTTAAATAAGATGGGTGCCTGCATATCAATATACCATTTTCAGAAACTGTCCAGAGAGGTTACCCTCTGTAAAAGACCCAGAAGCTAGGTTTCTTCACTTTTTCCATCTCAGCTCTTTTGGTTGTATTTGAGGTTTCATCCCAGTCTGTTATTTTCAAATCATAAGTATTTTAGCATGTATTTCAAGAATTGCCCCTTTCTTAACAGTTATTCACATCTGTGTAATTCATTTAAATTATTTATGTTCTTAAAAAATTGTGCTTGCATCTGGTGTTTTAAATATCAGCATCCCTATTCATGTTTTCTTTCTTTGACTATGTAGTATAGTCACATATTTCACAATTTAAAAAATATTAAGGGGCATATAGAAAAAGCCTGACTTTTGCCTGTGTCCCCAACACCCCTCTAGGCAGATTGCATCTTCACAGATAACTAATGAGATGGATTTGTAAGGGTGTATATTTCCAAAGACATATCCAGAGATGACAGCCTTCCACTTATTGGTCGTGTGCTGTGGGTCAAGTTAAACAACCTACTTGAGCTTTAGTTTGTTATCCTTAAATAGGAAATCATAAATAAATAAATAAATAAATAAATAATAAATAATAAGAAATCCTTTATTCGTTTATTCATCAAATATCTAGTGAGCACCCATGTGTTAGGCTCTGTGGTAGGTACTGAAGATAAAGCAGTACATAATACAGATAATGTTGGTTATGGTGTAGGGAAAAGAATGACAGTGCCTTCCCTGAAATTACTCTTTATTAGGATAGATGGGAAGTGCTTTCCAAGTGTTAGCTATCACACATACATTCTTTCTTCCTTCTTTTTTATATGGGTAATAACATGATACAAATTGGTCTATTCCTTGATTTTTTTAATTTAAAAAATTAAAAATGTAACATGGAGGTTTTTCCATACTTCTACACAAAGGCTTTTGTCATTGTTTCACACCTACATAATATCCATTGTGTGATATGCCATAATTTAACTTGTCCCCTCTTGATAGATTTTTGGGGTTTTTTTGTGGTATTTAGTTGCTAAAGGGAGATTATTGCAGTGAAATTTTTATTTCTTTTTACATAAGTGAAATATATTGCATAGATGGAATTGCTGGGCATCAGGTATGCTTTGTATAATTTTGGTAGACAATATCTTCCCCACAAAGGAATTGTACCAATTTACATTATCACAAGCAGTGAACAGGTGTGGCTATTCTCCTCACCCTCACATGCAGAATAGGCTATTAACCTTTTGGATTGTGGATGCCCTGTAAGGTAACAAATGGTATCTCACTGCAGAATTACTCTTTATTTCTCTCATCCTGAGTGGGTTTGGTTGAGGATCTTTCCACATATCTAAAATTGAAACTATTTCCTTCTTTTGCTATCTTTTCATTACCTTGTCATTTCTTTTGTATTTATTTGTTGGTCTTTATTCCTCCAATTTATAGGAATGCTTTATTTTTAAGGGAAATTAGACTTCTAAGAATTACAAATAGTTTTACCACGCTTGAATTTGGGACACACTTATGGTGAATTTTGCCATTTTTTTCATCACTGTTTTTATTGTGTTTATGTAGTTGTAAGTCTCAATCATTTTCCTCATGGCTTCTGAGTTTTCTTTCACAGAAAGCCCTTCTTGGTTCTGATGTCAGACCATTTGTACCCACGGATTATTGTAGTAGTTTTGTGGTTTTATTTATATCTTCTAATTTTTTATTCATTTGAAATATACCCTGGTATAAAATATGAGACATGGAAGAACATTTTTTAGTCCAGATGGCTACCAAGACACCCCAGCACCATTTGGTTTTAGTAAAAAAAACTTTCATTACTGTCTAAGGTATAATCTTCATCATTTAGTAAATTCCCATTTGATTTGCACCTATTGGGACTTTTTATGTGGTTCCATTGATGTATTTGTTTATTCATGAGCCATATGCCACTGAATTATCAAGGCTTAGTAATATTCTTTAATATCTGGTAACACCCGTTACTCTTCCTTTTCAGAATTTCCTATTTATTTTTGTTTTCAGTTTTCATCTGTATTTTAGAATCACCTGTCTCTTTCCAAAATTATTGTTAGCTTTTTTTTATTGTGATTGTTTCAATTAAGTGTGTAGATGAATTTAAGGATAATTGGTTTCTTTGTGATGCTGTTTCTTCCCATCCAAGTACCTGCTATTTCTATTGAAGTAAAATAGTATGTCTTTCAAGTTCCTCAAGTATTCTTTTGCAACTTACTGAATCATTTCGAAGTTCTCTTACAATAAACATTGTACTTTTAATGCTAAATTTATTGCTAAGTATAGTAGGCAGAATAATGCTCCTCCCTACCCCAAAGATGTCTACATCCTAATACTCAGAAACTATGAATATATTATGTTACATGGCAAAGTGGAATAAAGGTTATAGATAGAATTAAGATTACTAATCAGCTGACCTTGAGATGTGGAGATTATCCTGGATTATTCAGGTGGACTCAGTATAATCATAAGGCTTCTTTATAAGAGGAAGGAGAAGGCAGTGGAGGAAGAATCAGAGAGCTAGAAGTCTGAAAAGAACTTGGCTCAGATTGTCTTTGAAGGTACAAGAACAGGGCCATGAGCCAAAGAACATGGGCACCTCTACAAGCTGTGAAGAGGAAAGAATATGTTCTCTCCTACAACAACCAAAAAGAATGCAGTCCTGCTGATCCTTTGATTCCAACTCATTTAGATCCATTTTGGACTTGTCATATCCAGAACTGTGAGATAATAAATGTGTTTTTTTAAATCATTATGTTTGCAGTAATTTGTTACTGCAGCCATAAAAAACTAATACACTAGGCATTCTATCCTTTATTATTGATAATATAATAAGATCTTTAATTGCTTTATATTCTGCAGCATTGTATCAGTGGAGACTTGATTACTGTATATTAATTTTGTACATACCACTTTACTGAATTCTCTTATTAGTGGTTTTAGTTAAATTTTTAAGTTTTTCAAATATCTATACATTTCATTTGCAAGTAGTGATCATTTAATCTCTTTCTTTCAAATATTTTTAATTTCTTTCTCTTATGGTTGTTAGTGCCTACAGACTCAATTCAATTAATTGTGATGATGATGGAGTATATCCCTTGTTCCTGACACAGATGGGAATGCTTCTAAAGTTATTTCAAAAGAATTGTTGCAGTCTTTTGTTTGACAAGCTTATTTTATCACATTGGGATTCATTCTTTTCGACTTTATTTTTAAGAGTTAATATCAAGAGAGGTGCCTGGATTGCTTAGTAAGTTAAGTGTTGGACTCTCAATGTCAGTTTAGGTCATGACCTTAAGTTCATGAGATTGAGCCCCTCATTGTGCTCCCCACTCAGCAGGGAGTCTACTTGAGATTCTCTCTCCTTCTCCATCTGCCCCTCCCCCTTCTCTCTTTCTCTCTTTCTCTCCCTCTCTGTAATAAATAAATAAATATTTTTAAAAGAGTTCATATCAAGAGTAAATATTTTTTAAAAAGAGAATAAATATTTAATTTTGAAAAAAATGCTTTTCAACATGAAAATGACAGTATGATATTTCTTCTTTGCTCTATTATTATGATTAATTTTAGTTGTCATTGAACTATCCTTTCATTCCTTGAATAAATACCATTTTACAAAAGTACATAACTATCTTAATATGCTCCAGTTATTTTGGAATTTTGCTTCTGTAGTCACAGTGAGATTGGTTCTAATTTTCTTTTGGTATATAATTAATTCTTCCCTGTTTTTCTTTTACAATTCTTTTTTTTAAAAGACTCTTTTTTTAAAAGCAGTTTCAGGTTCAGAGAAAAATTGAGAGAAAGATACAGATATTCCCCATGTACTCCCTGCCCCACACATGCATAGTCTCCTCCACTATCAACATCCCTCACCAGAGTGGGACATTGTTATCAAAGATGAATCAACCTAATACATGACCCTAAGCCCATAGTTTACTAGTTTCCTAGGATTCACTTTTGGTGTTGTACATTCTATGGTTTCAAACAAATCTGCATGACATCTATTATCATAATATCAAATAGAGTTCTTTCACTGCCCTAAAAGTCTTATGCACCTTGTCTATTTATCTCTACCCCATGTACCCCTGGAAACTATTTTTTTATTGTCTCCATAGTTTTGCCTTTTACAGAATGTCATATAGTTGAAATCATACAATATGTAGCCTTTTTAGATTAGTAACTTTCACTTAGTAATATGCATTTAAAGTTCCTCTATAGCTTAAGAGCTCATATTTCTTTAGCACTGAGTAATATTCCCATTTGTATGTATCACTATTTATCATTTCACCTACTGAAGGATATCTTAGTTGCTTCCAAGTTTGGACAATTATGAATAAAGTGACTATACATCTCTGTTCATGGATGTAAGTTTTCAACTCCTTTGGGAAAATACCAAAAAGCACTATTGCTGAGTCATATGGTAAAAGTATGTTTCATTTTGTAAGGAACTGCCAAACTTTCTTTCAAAATGGCCATACCACTTTGCACTCCTAACAGCAGTGAATGAGAGTTCTTGCACCTCCTAGCCAACATTTGGTATTGTTAGTGTTCCAGAATTTGGCTATTCTAATATGTTTGTGGTGGTATCTCATTGTTATTTTAATTTGTATTTCTCTAATGATATGTGATGTGGAACATCTTTTCATATGCTTATTTTTCATCTGCATATCTTCTCCGGTGAGGTGTCTGTTAAGGCCTTTAGCTCATTTTTTAAGTCAGGTTGTTTGTTTTCTTGTTGTTGAGTTTTAAGTATTTATCATATATTTTGGATAACAGTCCTTCATCACATACATCTTTTACATATATTTTCCCCCCCAGTCTGTGGCTAATCTTCTCACTCTTTGTACGACATCTTTTGCAAAGCAGACATTTTTAATTTTAATGAAGTCTAGTTTATCAGTTATTTCTTATGTGGGCAATGCTTTTCTTGTTCTATTTAAAAAGTCCTCATCATACCCAAGGTCACCTACATTTTCTCTTATGTTATCTTCTAGAAGTTTTATACTTCTGTGTTTTACAGTTATGTCCATCATTTTGAGTTAATTTTTGTGAAATTATAGGTCTGTATCTAGTTTCTTTTGTGTGTGTGTGTGTGTGTGCATGTAGATGTCCAATTGTTTTAGTGCCATTTGTTGAAAAGACTATCTTTAGTCCACTGAATGGCCTTTGCTCCTTTGTGAAAGATTAGTTGCTTATTTTTATGTGGATCCATTTCTCCACTCTGTATTCTCTTGGATCAACCTAATTGTCTAGTCTTTCACCAATGTCATGCTGTCTTGATTATTTTAGCTATAGTAAGTCTTGAAGTCATTTTTCTAACTTTTCTTTTCTTCGCTATTGTGTTGGCTATTCTAGGTCTTTGTTTCTCCACATAATGTTTGTTTAGAAACAGTTCGTCAATATACACAAAAAATTTGCCGGGATCATGATTGTATTTTTTAATTAGCATTATATTCATTTTATAAAATAATTTTTCTTTTTAAAAATATGTATTTATTTTGAGAGAGAGAGAGAGAGCAAGGGAAAGGCAGGAGCAGAGGGAGAGGGAGAGATAGAATCTTAATCAGGCTCCATGTCCAAACAGAGCCCCATACAAGGCTTGGTGCTCAATCTCATGACACTGAGATCATGACCTTAACAGAAATCAAGAGTCACTTAACCATCTGAGCAACCCAAGCACCCCATAAAATAATTTTTCCACATTTTGTAATGGTTTAAATAGCCCTGGAAATATTGGTTATGAAGGGTTAGAGTCTATACATAGCCTATTTTCATGACTGCTTCAGGAACAGGTGAAGAAATACAAAGCTTTTAGGTACAAAATTGGTATATTTCAAAAATATCTACCTTATTCACAAGACCATTTGAGGCTTTGGTATCTTTATATATTTTTTCACAACAGTCATGAATTAAAATCTATGAATTAAAATATTTTATTTTCATTAATGTATGTTCATTCTTCCTCATGTCTCCTATAGTATCTACTTTATGCATAATGTTAGGTTTGCTTGTTCATAGGCATCCATATCTGTTAGATCTTTATTGCTAATTGCACATCTTAGCATTGTTCTTCTTTGTCTCCATTAATTCTTCAAGTGCCTACATTCAAACTCAACTGAATGCCAAATCATAACTCTACTTCTTTTTGTTTGCATTTGCTTGGTGTATCTCTGCCCACATTTTTGTTTTTCAATCTTTCTAAATTACTTTAGCAGTCCATTCTCTTGTGAGCAGCATGGCATAGAGTTTCCTTTGTAATCCAATCTGAAAGTCATCTTTATTGATATGTCTATTTAGTTACAGTTGTTGATAAAATTATTTGATTTTAGTTGTCAGTCTAGTTGATGCTATACTTTTGATTTTGGTGGGTTTTTTTTTATGTCTCAGACATTTTACTTCATCATTTTTTAAAGCTTTCTTTAATACATCATGGTGTTTATGCTTGTAATTTAATGTATAATCTTACCTAATACACGTAGTCCTCCATTTTGTTAGACAACAGATATTAATTTTATGCTGTAATTCATAAATTTGTTTTCCTTTTATCTTTTCCTTTGTCTTCACTCCCATTTTTATTCAATGATTATATTTATGTTTATCATGATACTCTAAATTTGGTTATATAATCTCTTTTCTGATAGGTACTTTTAAATAACTTTCTTTGACTTCTAGTTAATAGAAATGAAAAAAATCACTATATCCTACATTTTATCCTTTTCCCTCTAATTTTTGTTCTTTACTTTGAGTGTATTTGGCACTTCTATTCTATTCTATCCTTGCCATCTCCACATTTTTTAGTGTTATTAGTACATTCAAATTTAGTGAAGACTGCTAGTGATCCCCACATAACACCCTCATTTTTTTTAAGATTTTATTTATTTATTCATAGAGACACAGAGAGAGAAAGAGAAAGGCAGAGACACAGGCAGAGGGAGAAGCAGGCTCCATGCAGGGAGCCTGACATGGGACTCGATCCAGGGTCTCCAGGATCATGCCCCGGGCTGCGGGTGGCGCTAAACCGCTGCGCCACTGTGGCTGCCCAACACCCTCATTTTCTCATTTTCTATTTTAATAATGAGTTCCTTTCATTTTATTCAGGTTCCAGTCATCAAACAATAGGCTAAATTTCCCAGCCTGCAATGCAGTTAGGTATGCCTTTTTGACAAAGTTTAAGCTAGTTGAGTATGAACTAAAGTGATGTGTTCTACATCTAGGATATTTCCTTAAAAAATAAACTGCCTGATATTGATTTCCATATTCCCATTTGCCTGGTTCGAGAATAAGCCAGTCTAAACTGTGGAGATGAAGTATGTAATCATCCTAGGAGATAGTGAAGAAATAACATATAAAGACATAGGTCCCTGAATGTCTTCCTACAGGATAGCCACTGTGTCAGCCCTGGACGGCTCACATCAGGATTATTTCATGAAAACAGCAAGAAAACAAAACTTTTATGCAATTTAGGTCAGTGAATTTGGGTTCCTTTTGTGATAGACACTTAGCCTCTACTCTAAGTAATATTAAAATAAATCCAGTGATCAGAACTGATTATTTTGTTATATTTTTGCTAATTATATCTTGATAAACTAAGTTTGCCCTCCAATTAAATTCCTCAAAAAGAACTTATGGGGAAAATATTCCTTATGTTTGTGCAACTGAAAAACTGTTTGTTAAACCTCTAACCTAATTTCCAGTTTGCAGGAAATAAGAATGATAAAGGAACAGGTTAAAAAAAAACACTAAGAAAAAAAAGAATCAGGAAAATGCAAAATTGGAGAAATACATATGTCACTTGTCCTGAATTCTTCAAAGAGTGAATGTTATAAACCTAATTAAAAGCAAGGGACTTTATTACTAAGAAACTAATCAGACAAAATCACCATTGCAAAGCATCCATTTAGGATGGATCCTAGTTCCTAAGAAAGCAAATGGTAAAATATATAATCACAATTAGAAAATTTTTACATGGACTGGACATTAAGTGAAACTATGGAATAATTTCATATTTATCACATGTGATAACAGTATATTATGTAGGGAATTGTCCTTATTCTTAGAAAATGAATGCTCAAGTAATGAGGAATAAAGTTGTCTAAAGTCCTAAGCTTACTTTTAGATATATACATATATATTTAGAGGGAGAGAGAGCGAGAGTCAGAAAGAAAAAAATAGAGTGAGAGAGAAAGAAGGGAAGGATAAGAGAGAAGGAAAAAGTAGAAGAGATGAGTCTGGAGATAAACCAAATATGCCTCCCAAAAAGGTAAAAATTGTTGAATTCAAGTGGAGGATATATACAAGTATTTATTATACTATTCTATTATTATTCTTTTTTTTGAAAACTCTAAAATAAAAAAATTGGGGGATAAGTATTTAAAACACTCAAAAACATGTTTATTGTGTTTATACTTAAATGACAGCAGGTTAGACATAAAATCCTTGGGTGCATTCTCTTTCCTTTGGCATTTTGTAGGTATTGTTCTACTGACTGCTTGCATAAAAGGTTGCTGTGGAGAAATGTAGGTTGAATTAATTTATATAATAGGCTACTTTATATTCTCATCTGGCTTTCCAGTGAATTCTTTTTGTACATTAAAAGACAAATAACTTCCCTCATTGCCTCATTGTTAACCATTCTTGCTCATTTTCTACTGAGAAGAACACAACAGGACCTTTCAATATGTAAGTTCATGTCTTTTTAATCTCAAAAATAGTTATATGTTTGTTTTGTTGTTTCTTCATAGAGGATTCCAACTGTGCATAGGACTTCCAAATCAGTCATTTTTTAAATGTCTGTTTTCTTAATTGTGTAAGTCTCCTATTAATGTCTTTTTTCCATTTAACTTAATTTGCTTTTTTCATTGTATCCTTTGTTTTCAGAATAATCTGTGCTTCAGTGAACGTCTTGTGAGTTAAGCTCAATTTGTTTAGTAGTTTTGTGTCATTTCCATACTTTCCTGAGCACTACCAGCTGATCATTTTTATGGTCTCAGCATATCTTCCCAGAGCTCTTGCCTTTTGGCTTTGTATCTTACTTGATAGAAAAGTGAACTTATTAACATCTTCTTAAATTTATAATGAAAAACTTTCTTTTGTTCTGATTTTGTCTTTGAACAGATTCTGTGCTAGTGTCTTCTTGTATCATTGAGAAAAGTGAATGTTTCCTGGAGCAACTATTTGCCAGGAGTATTTGTCAGAGAAAGAAAGCAGTGGTATTCAGGATGGGCTTGATTCTCATGATCAGTGGTTCTGGGTGTAGCTTTTTCCCATGCAATGGAAATAGGCATCAATTTTCTCAAATCAAAGACTCTTTCTATGCTACAAATAGACGGCATTGCTTGCACATATGGGATTGTTCATTTAGTCTCAATTCCTCAGCTTCCTGGAACCATACTGGGTCAAGTAAAAGTCATGCCATGTTTACTGTTATATCTGCTGCTGAAAATAAGGAACTTTGGTTTACCACCTGGTATGACCTTCATCACTGATAAAATATTTTTTATTGGCTCCTTCCCTGATCTAAAGCTCTTATAATCATTTATTGTGTTCCTCCTACTTGCTCTACTGCATGCCTTCTGCTGTAAGCCACCTTCCAAATATCTTTTTTTAAAACACTTTATTGAGGTATAATTGACATATAAAAAGCTATACATATTTAATGTATACAACTTAATGACTTTGGAGATGAGCATATCTCTAAAACCATTACTACAATCTTTGCCAAAAGCATATTTGTAGGTATGCTTTCCAAAAGTTTGCTCCTACCCTCTATACTTTATTCTTATTCTTCTTATTATTATTATTATATCTGGTGATTTGGGGTTTTAGCTTCTTCCAGTTTCACCAAATATAATGTGTCTGTCATTGTTCTCCTTGGTGCTTTTGAATGACTTCTAGAAAACAAAGGAAAATGCTGATTTTATATTCCACTGTTCAAACAAAAAGGTCTACTCATGATTTCTTTATTTTAAATTTTTATTCTTCTATTTTTAATGTGACTAGGTTTGGTCTTCAGGAAGATTTTTCATAATGGTTAATAGATGATATATACTCAGCTTTTACATATTTAAAATACTCTTCCTGTCATCTCTATACACAAAACTTGTACATACAGACTAGACATGTTATTGGGGGAAAAGTCTTTTCACCTTATAACTCCAAAAAAGTGTACCATCATTTCCTGTTCTTGAACATTACTATGTGGAAAATCTCAGAGTAACCTGAACTTCCTCTTACCTGTGATTGTTTCTTCTTCAAGAATGATTATATTATTCTTTCCTTAACCTTAAAATTCAAAATTCTTACCATATTATGTCTTTGTCAGTGTCTATTAGTCCTTTATTAAATCTTGCTATACTTACAGTAACCTCTTTCAATATGTGTGATGGATTGCTGTTCAAAATCACCACAACGATACCATCTATCTCACATGCTTGTCTTAAAGTGTGGCATTGCCACTTATAAAGAGGTGGGTGTTTGGTTCCTTGTCTGAAACGTTGGCAGGATTCTGACTATAGATGATAAGGCTCTAAGTGATTTTTGAGAGTAGGTGATAAAAATGCCATGCATTCCGCTTTGTTCACTTCAAACATTAGCTCTTAGAAGTCTTCAGTCACAGGGTAAACAGTCCAAATGCCCTGAAGCCCTGATGCTCCAAAGAGATCAAAACTAGCCCTTAGTGAGACCACATGGAACGGCTGAAAGATCTTTCTATGAAGAGAGAGAAAGATGCTCTGCTCTTCTAGCTCTAGCTACTACATGAGAGTTCCTGAACCAGAACCATACAGGAAGTCAAGAGAGAATTTTTTTTAAAGAGGCTGTTATTGTTTTAAGCCTTTAAATTTTGCACTTATTTCTTATACAGCAAGAGATAAATCATAAAATACGCATCTCTAATTTTTCCTTTAAGGAAAGCTTTCTTCTATATATCTTTAAATATTTTTGTAATTCAATTGTTGAGTTCTCTTCCTGAGAAACACTAATTATCCATTTATTCGTGAAGATAGATGGATAGAGATTTCTGCACATGTATGATTTTCTAAACATTTTGCTCTTATAACTTTTCCCTTTGCAGTATGTATGATCTTATCTTACTTCCCATGTCATGTTTTTGTTTCTTAAAGTGTTTATTGTTGCTGTGCTTTTTCTGATTTTTACTTTACCAGTTCTTTTAGTTTTTTTCTTAAAACAAATGGTTTTTAAATATTTTAATTTTTATGTGTCTCCTCAATTTCTTTTCCTGAATTTGTCAGTAACTTTAATTTATATGATCCTTTGTTTCATAGAAATTCCATGATCTCTTTAAGTTCCTTGAGAATGCACATAATTATTTCTGAAACTTACTTTTCTTTCCAAGTAAATTCCTCTTCCAAAATTCAGTCTTAATAGTTTTTTGAATGTTAATCCATTCCTTCATTTGTTTTTGTGGTGTCTTTTTGCCCATCAAATCCGTTCTATTAATCATCTTTAAATGGAGGCCATAGTGTCTGTTTTGCAATGTGTAGAAACATAGTGTGGGTAGACTCCCATTAGCCAGCTTTTAAAAAAAAAAATAATACCCTGTCTCCAGCTGAAGAACAATATACTGTTTATTTCTCTGTTTTGTTCTTTAACTATTTGGGAGTGTTGGAGGCATGAATACAGTAGAAAGGATTAATGCCTTGGGATGGCATGCAGCAAATGTATAAACTTTCATCTCTAAGTTCCAAATCTCCTATATCCTCTGCACAGAGGGTGCAGTCTATTTCTTGGGGTTCAATAACATTTTTTGTCTTCCAGTCTTTACATTTATCATTTCCTCTAGTAATTATATATTCTCAATGGCTTACTGTTGTCTCACCAATGCCTGCCCTCTTTTTGTTCCCTTTAAAAATGTCATTTGACACCAGGCCACCTCTCTGTTTAAGAAGCCCTGTGAAGAGTTTAAATGACATGGAATCTCAATACCTCCTTCAGACCCAATACATGATATCCTAGAAAAATGAGATTAGATCTCAAGCAGTGTGCACCTCACTGCACTTCACAGTTAGTTCCCCCATGTCCCGAAAGCCTTTGTCTTTCTGAGATAAGGATCATCATCAGGGTGATTCACAACTCTATCATTTACATTATTAAAAACAACATCATATTCATCATTTTAGAGTAGTTGTTAAATCTCAGAGTCTTTCATTTAGTTCAAAATTTTCTATATCTGTCAGATATTCTTTAGAAGGTATGTCAAGAAGTTGTTCAAGATCCATGGTTTCTTTATAGGTTAATTTTCCCTCCTTTCATATGTTTTATATATTTAGGGAACCATACACAATATTCAGGGAATATTGGGGAGAAAATCATGCCAGTGCTCAGTAATTCTCCCATTCCACCCCCCCCCCAATAAACCAATCAGCCCTTTTTAACAATCCACATCTGTGATTTTTTTTCTCCTAAATTTACACATAGTGCCAAGAGGTTCACAGGCTTCCAGGAATTTTTATTAAGAATTTTAGATATTCCATCAAGGAATTTTATCTCTGCTAGAAAGATCAAGGGTATAACTGGAACTAACCATGCCTCATTTCATGCTAGCCTGCTGCTCTGTAGATAAATGTGAAACATCCCTTTGTGGCCAAATGTGTACAATTCAATGGAATTGTGTTGCCTCGATTCTTTAAGTGTCTTGTGAGTGGCAAAGAGAGGATAAACCTTTCCTGATTGATGTATGTCAACTGTCATGAGTTTTATGGACATACAAAGTGATAAAGAGAGTAAGTGACAGTTGGGACTCATGGACAAAAGCATTTACTACAGAATCTTGTGCAATAGACACAGTGTTCACCCTTCTGAGCTGTGGCCTGTTTCTGGCCTTAAGATTCAGCATTAAGACAGGCTGTCAAAGATAAGACAGGATGTGAAAGAGGTCCTGCTACGGGGCACCTCAGGTAAGGTTTTAATAGCTATCAGTGCTTGAATAAGAATCCTCCTGATGCCCCATTTTTCTTCCTAGCACAATGAAGTAATATCTTCATATTTCTTAAATGACATTTCTATCTGAGAGAATGAATAGTTCAGTGTATTAATTGATGCCAATTTTACATGCAACAATTTTATGGAATGCATTTAATTCTGATTCTCTAGGTAGATAAGAATTATGCAACTGTTCCTGTTTTGCCGAGTAAAGAGTTGTCTACCTGTATAGTCATGGCAGGAAGAAGAAAATGCCCTTGGCTTCTATATAAATAATAGGCTATATATAAAGTTAATGCTGACATTCAGGCTTCCCTCCCATTTACAAACATATTCAATTTTACTACTGAAATAAAATATATGCCACTGCACTAAACTAACAAAATGACTGGTGGTAAGAAATGGGTGATGGGTACAGTGAGAAAGATTAGGAAGATAATTGATGGATGATAAATTATAAGATAAACACACTGAAGAATGGATCTTCCTACTTTTCAAGTTTCTGTCTTTTCACAAATGTTCTCATGTTTTTCTATAAAGCACAATAACATTCCTTGCAATATAATATCGAGCATTTATATCTCCGCTCTCAACCAACTTTTCTTGTACATTGCTCAGTCTTGACACTGAGTGATACCTCAGTGGTGTCCCAAGGTTATCATTCAATCACAAATATTCACTGAATACAGAGTGTTGTGTGTTGAGACTATACCATCCATTTTGAAGTGGTTCTAAAAAAGTAGGAAATCAGTTATAGCCCTTGATCTAAAGATAAGAATTCCTATTGTCCTATGAAGACAAAATAGAATACAATAAAAGATGTAATTTGGGGAAATTTCCAAAGGCTCATTTCCAGGTTCCTCTTCTCTCTTTCACTCTTTTTCTCTCTCATTCTCTCTCTCATCTCTACTGCATAGGGTTTTTTTTATCTATTCATAAAAGCATCTTAGTTCATTCATTATACAAACACATACTGGGCATTTTTAATGAGTCATGTACCTGGTAAGGAGCCAAGAATTAAAAGAATAAGATAGATTCTCTGTCCTCAAAGAGAATACAGTATAATGATGGTGATGAACACATAGATGATAGAGCAAGTGTCATTATAAAGGAGGTGCATTACAAACATATGGGGCACTGAGTAAGGGCATCTAACCCTGCCTAGGAGGGGCTAGGAAGCATTCCTAGAGGAGTTAATACTTGCACAGAGTTTCAGAGGATGAAGGAGAGCCAAACATGAATAGGAGAAAAATATATATATATATATTCTAAGCAGATAGGACATCATGAGCAAAGGTATGAGAAAGAGAAACTGCATAACAAGTATTCAGTGTTGCTGATGCTAAGAGTAGAGGGAAAGTGAGAGGCATAAAGAGTGTAGCATGCAGAGCTTTTATTTCTATGTTAAGAAACAGACTATATCCTCTGGGCAATGGGAGCCACTCAAGAGTTTTAAACAAAGAAATGACAGCATCTAATTGATATTTTAGAACCATCTGATGGTTTAGTGGAGTTCTGACTTGAAAGGAACAAGCCTGAAAAACTGGTTAACAATCTGTTTCAGTGGTCAGGTTGCAAGGTGATGTGGGTATCATCCATGACAGTGTTCACAGATGGAGAAGAAGAGGGCAGATCTGGAAAACATTTAGAAGGTAATGTTGGCAAAGCTTTGTATTATTGGAGCTGGCATAAGGAAGAGGGCAGAGTAAAAGAGAACCTAAACTACTCGATATACAAGAGTCACAACATTCAGTGCTGTCATTCAAGGACAGAGGTGTCTGCCCTCACTGAGTTCACCTGTCCTCTTCAGTGATCAACTTACATGTGAGAGGGTTTCTTTGAGCATCATCCATCCATGTTTCCACATTCTATGAGACATGTCATTGATGTAGAATCTAAAACACACCAATTAGAAATACTTGGCCCCACGTTCCTTGTTGTTTCCTACATGCTCTGAAGAAGAAGCTTTGCTAGCTATGTTCTCCCATGCACAAGCTTGGGGAACCTCTGGAGATGTTCCTCAAGAGTGCATTATAGGGAAGAAAGCAGAGGGCACCACAGTGAACCTCAGAGTCCACTTGTATCCTCTGTATGCATGATGTTTCCTCCTCCATCTCCTACCATGGCTGCAATTATTCATGACACATCCAAAAAAAAAAACGAAGGTACAAGAAAAGAAAGGACAATCTGAATCTGCCCTAGGAGCAAAATGCAGCTCCTAGAGTTAGCTGCTTCATTATGCTCCAGTGATTTAGGCAAGTGGATCGCTCATGCCATAGCTATTTAAATAAATAATATATAGGCATTGGGATCCCTGGGTGGCGCAGCGGTTTGGTGCCTGCCTTTGGCCCAGGGCGCGATCCTGGAGACCCGGGATCGAATCCCACGTCGGGCTCCCGGTGCATGGAGCCTGCTTCTCCCTCTGCCTGTGTCTCTGCCTCTCTCTCTGTCTCTCTGTGTGACTATCATAAATAAATAAATAAAAATTAAAAAAAAAATAATATATAGGCATAAAATGTAAGAGACTTTTCTATTCATGCCCAAAAGCTTAAGTTTATCAATTATGGGGGAGAAGTGTGCAATGTTTTCTTCAAATTCTTAGCTTGCTGTTGAGAGAGAATATCTACTTCCACAAGCTCTGTATTCTCCAGCATATTGACATATCATTAATATTATTTTAGTAATATTAATGATAATGGCAATATTTAATACCCAGAAAGTATACTTACAAATTTTTAAATGATGAATTGAGGAACAGTTCTTCCAATAGAAAATGTCTGTAACCTTTAAAAAGCATCATTAATGAAGTATAGACTAACAGCTTGAGACAAAAGCCATAACACATCCTTAATTCAGAGAGATGACACAACTTACGTCAAGTAATTAGACCCAAATCAATAAAGCTGTAAGAAATAGTTACCTGAACATGGAAAGGAGCTTCGAAAGCTTGTCTAGGAAAATAGCAAACTCCCTTTAAGATATATCCTCAAAGCCACTGCATAGGTAAGAGTATCTAATTCAAATACAGCAGAAAGGAAAATATAAGGCAAGTGATGCCTAACCAAAACAATAACAACAAATGTTAAAGCAGCGAAAGCCATATCCAAGGAAATCGTTTCCATTATAGACTCACAGACAGAAATTTAAGTGGAAAATTACTGCACTATCTTCCAAATTAAGTAAACATGGCTACTTGTGTGGTGCTAAAACTCATCATATGCACAGCATGCTTCTAGCTTGTATCCTGATGATTGTTGAACTATTCTAAACAAGTGTGACAGGAAGAGTATGTCAAGAATGACATACTCATTTTTTAGAGCTAACTAAAACAACATGTTGTTAATGAAAATAACATTGCAGACACAAACTCCTTTCCCCACTGAGATGTTCCCAAACTGTAGTTATTGTATTTTGGTTCTTCGTTAGGAATTGTCATAAAAACATATAACCTTTTTTTTAAGCGTGCACCCACTCTTAACTAGTCCCATCCCTCACCTTTTAAGAACTTTGTCAATATGGAAAGAAATTGGGAACCACCCCAAGACTGTGCTGATTGCAAAACCCAAAATAACACTCATTTGGATCATTAATATTTGCATCCAAGATATAAGCAGACTAATAAAATTCGGTTCCTATCAAATGAAATTATTTTTAAATTTTAGGTTTTGTTTCTTTCTTTTTTATAACCAGAGTGTAGGAAATAGGCTATACATGTGCTGAAATATTTGTCCTCTAATCTCTGGGGGTAGCAAGACCGAATCTCTGGAGGCTAAAGTCATTGAGGAGAGTCACGTTTTCAATGAGCAGCCTCACCTGTTTATTCTAGTGTGTTCTACAAATACTGTCACATTTTAATTTTTTTAAAGATAGATTTATTTATTTATTTATTCATTCATTCATTCATTCATTTGAGACAGAGAGCTCAAGCAGGGGGAGAGGGAGAAGCAGACTCCCTGCTGAGCAGGGATGTAGGCTGCATCCCAGGACCCAAGGATCATGACCTAAACCAAAGGCAGACACTTAACTGACTGAGCCACCCAGGCACCCCAACCTATCACTTTCTGTGTGCCAAGATGTGAAAAACTCGGGAGGAATTGTTTCAGGCAATAGGTTTTATGTTTTGGGGTGTGTGGGTAGACAGTGTTTGGATATGTGCCTACATCTGATTTTAATATTTTAGCTTATTTCTTTTTGGTCTTGTGTAAGCATAGCTTGAAAAGACTTTCTTTAGTCAGTCAAGGTCTTTCTAATGGCAGCTGCTAAGAGAGATAATTTCAATATTATAATTTAATAGTATTCTGCCTAGAAGAATCTTATTCTCTGGATCTCCAGTAGATGAAAACTTCATAAACTTTGTAATTCCCACTGATTTTATACTTATAAAGTTAATGAAATTTTTTTCTCACAATAAATATAGTCATTCATTTGTATCCTTCTTAGTTATTTGCTAACCCAAAATTCTTGTACATGTGTTTCTCTTCCTAGAATGGTTGTTCTCTTTTCTCCATGTTTTTCCCATCTTACTTAAATTAGCTTAATATTATGCTTCTCAGCCTCCAGAACTGTGAAATATAAATGTTTGTAGTTTAAGTCACTTGGTTTATGATGTTTTTGTTTTAACAGTCTGAGCAGATTAAGGCACTATCATAATATATTTTCACTTGGTCACATACTTAAAAGTCACCTTTAGATCATCAGTACTACAAAAATCATAGAAATTCAACAAGGAAGGACAATTTATGTAATGCACATAAAGGGAAAACAATAAAACAAAACACACTTTTACATTTACATATTCCAAATGCAACACCTCATGCTAACATACCTTGGCCTGTGTCCCTAAATTATAACATTTTGGGATTAGCTTTTTTCTAGGCAATTTAAAGAATTATTAGCTCAATTCTGTGACTAATATGGTTAAAGTTACCATGAAAGAGCTAGAATTAAGTCCAAACAATTCATGTAACCAGAGATACAAGCCAAAATAGCAAAGCACATCACTCATCTACAGGAATGGTCTTGAAAATGTTTAATTAGGATGGTGTGATTATGTGTTAGCTAAACGGTTACAACATCAACAGATAATTTTCTTTATTTTGCCATTAAGAGGAGAAATGTTGGAGTAGGAGGGAGACAGTCACTACTATCTGTTAATGAAATTAATTACAATATTTTTAAATTGTCAAGGCTTCTTCAATGCTAAAAAGAATCCCATTACACATCTTTCCAGTTGTCATTCCCCATATGTCATAACAAGAGGAAAATGTTAGTGTTCTGTAATTTTATAGATTCTCTTTTCTTATGTATACTCATTCTCAGTAATAACTAGACTTTTTCCCCCGTGAGAAAATGCTGAAACAAAACAAATATGACAAGTTGTATAACCAGGCAGTATAGGAGCATTGATTGTGTTTGACATTATTCTCAAATATCTACGTAAACATCCAACCTCCAGTTTCCCTACACAATATTAGTTACCCAAGGAACTCATAGTCAGATGAAAATAGTTCAACTATTTTCTAAATATTTAATATTTTATATTTTGTATTATCAATAATATTAAGCCCAGAAATCAGTACGTGTGCTATGATTTTATAAGTGCAGAAGACGGAAATATTGCTTCTAGAAAAAAAATTAGATCTAAATACAATAATTTTTAAAGGACTTTATTTTTCCTTGGCCAAAATATTGTTTCCTTGGACTTGACACACTAATTATCTAGAATGTCACAAAGATTTTTTAAAATTATTCAATAAACATATTTTGAGCACATTCTAAGTACTAGGTAACCTGGTAGTGATTTGGTACATACTAAAAAATAAGATATATTTTTTTCTCTCATTAGTCCACATTGTCTAGTAGGATGTTAAATAGGAAAATAAACAATTGCAATACATTTTGATGAGTGTTATTTGGGAGATAAGTAATGAATAGTTGAGACATAAAATAAAGTTAAATCATTGCACTTAATTTGGTATAGAAGCTCTTCACAGGGCATGTAATTTCAATATCTATCTAGGAGCTTGCTTAGTAGAAAATACGGAAAGGGAATTACAAGGAGGAAAACTGTAAAAGTCTAGTATAGCCTAGTAAGCACAGGGAGCTAAAAAATAATTGAAGGTAAAAAATCCTGACTTTAGTGGCAAGAGATGAAGTTTAAGAGACAAGAATAACCATAACCATAACCATAACTGTAAACATAACCATTGATCATCAGGGACTTCAATAATAGGTTCAGGTTAATACCTATAGCCACAAGATGCCATCAATAAAGTAGAATACTCCATTTAGTTTCAGATTAATTTACTACCAGTTTTTCACTGGAGAATCAGGCCCTAAAAGAACATTCTACTCATAAAAATTGGACAAATTTTCATGAAGGGGAAGAGACAACTTCTACTCTTTTCTATATCACTTTATATTACTGGAAAGGTCAAAGTTCAACTGTGCAGCTAGGGAAGAAGTGATATGGAAACTCTTCTCTGGGACCCTGGACAGGTTCGAGGATTGAAGCTGTACAAGACAAACCATCTACTTCACCAACTTCACACAAAGAGTTCTTGAGATCTATCAAAGTACAGAGAAAGAAACTGTTTGCTGCATGAATTAGTACCAACATTTATTTAGATTAGCTAAGACACTTATGGTACATGAAAACAAAGTGATTAAAAACACATTTAGGAAAATCTCATTTGTGGCAGATAAGAGTCTCAGATTTGGCAGTTATGTAATCTAAGCAAATATGGTTTTAATAGTGAATTAAGGTTTAATTTATAGATTTTCAGCATTGGATTGTTTAGAAATTAGTGCCCGTTTGGGAAAGATCCAGTTGTACTGAAATTAGTGCATGGGGATTGGTATAAGGTTAATGAATTTGGGTGTTTAGAATACATTTGTTCACTCAGTTCATCAGAAAGACAGCCTGAGGTCTTAAAAATAAAACTATCACCAGCTGCCCAGCAACAGCTAGTATTAGTCCAAATACATAGTCAAAACAACCAGTTAAGTTCTATCAAATCTACAAAGAGGACCTATGGGACCCTTAGCTCAATTTCAGGCACTAAAATATGAGAACTGAAAAGGTTGCATGTTTTGTCTAATGTCATACTTCCAAGTATAAAAGCAAAGTCACAACCAATCCTAAGTCTTCTGATTTTAAAACTGTGGGTTTTTTTAGCCACACCATAGGATTTCTGATCCCATGGCAACTTATTTGTATAAGACAACATTTTTTTTTTCCTCTGAGATGAAGATATCAGCCATCAGCTCAGATTGGGTATGAATTTATCAGTCCTCCAGGGGGCTGTGGTTAGTTAGCATGTAACTCTTACAAAGTATCTGTCTGATTTGTAACCTTCCTTTTTCTTCTGGGAATGTCCCTTACATTTCAAAAGATTGGAGCTCCTGCAGCCATGTTTGTACTACATGACCCAAGGCCTCATTTACAGGTTTCAGATGGACAACAGGGTTGGACTGAATTAGACCAATCAGATTCTCGCTCTAGGATTTCAGAATCAGGACTGAAAGGTTCTCTTCTAGTATGAGTTATTCACTTGCAAGTTCCAGTAAACTGGAACTTCAGGGCAACCAGCAGGAGAACTGCAGGGAAGTGTCTTCAGAAGATAAGAATAAAGCTGACATGCAGAGAGAAGTAGAGGTAAAGACCATGTAGTCACTGGGGAAAAGGGCCTCAGTCCTCATTATTTTCCAGTTTCTGATGGCTTTCCATTCCCAAAGCTCATCTTTATTTTCTACTTTTGCATTCTATAAAATATCTCTAAATCCTTCTGAGGCATTCATACCAGTAAATGGTGCCTCTAGTATGGTATAGGTTGAGACACAACAGCATAGCCATGAGGATTCCTCCGGCCCTGAGCATGCACCTAGCAGTCTTTGGAAATATGTTGGAAAAATATGACAGTGTTCTTGGTAAGTCTCATGTATCATCAAGATATGAAACCAGAAAGAGACAAACTCTAATCCAGGCTTTTTACACTGAAAGTGGAGAAAATTAGGGCATATACATAGCCTTAATACATAGCCATTTACATGGCTGATGTCAGTCTAGATCTAGAAATATATGATAAGAAAATTCTATGCTTTGCCCCTGTAATCAGTAAAGGTAGGCTAAGTGCTGTGGCAAATAACATCAAAATTTCAGAATCGTAGCATACTAAACATCTATTTCCCACTCAAGCAAAAGTTCTGTTTAGGCAGCAACTTTAGACAAATATCCTACCAAGAAAAACTCACAGATACAAGCTCAGCCCATCAGTGGCTCCACTGTGCACTAACCCTTTGACTCCTTTGTTGAACCTCTATATCCAGGTAAATGGAGGAAGAGAGGGAATCTGTGCAAGTTACAACACTGCCTGCTTCAGACTCCAAGCAAGAAGAGTTAAGGCCAAAAGGGATTTTGAACTGCAAAAGCCCCGTAAAACTCAGCCCCACAAAAATCAGAGTGTAGCCATCCCATCTATTATTTCAGAAGACAATAAAGTGGCCAATTATAAGCTCAGAAGAAGGCATGAGGGCAAGAAAGAAACAGCACAAAAAAAAAAAAATAAAATAAAAAATAAAAAAATAAAAAAAAATAAAAAAAAGAAAGAAAGAAACAGCACAAATAAAACTTGAGAAATATATCTAGGAAGGAATTTGGCTGGTGGTCACTGGCATACAAAACCTACTGCAAGCAAGTAATTAGCAGTCTACTAAATTTATAAGGACATTGTATTAACCAAAAGTAAATCCCAGACTTAGTGCATCTTTGTAGCAGTTGTAATATAAATTTTGGCTATCAAATTTGCACTAGCAGGAAATGGACTCTGAAAGCCACCATATGGCCCCTAAGGAGAGAATAGTCCTCAGTGTCCATTTCAGGGGTGGCTATGGAGGATTTAAAAAAAAAAAGCCATCCCCCAGAAGGTGGAGCCTGAGTCCACAGAGAACAACAAACAAGGCCATTGCTATAAAAGACTAGAAGCAGGTTCTAATCAGAGAACTTTCCTTATTCTTTGCATAGAATTTGCAACTCCTATGAGACAATTACTGCTACATCTCTACCATTTCACCTATTTCTGCATGGTAGTTTTAGTGCTGTTATCTGTTACTAGTTTACAGTTATGTGGGGGAAAAGATGGAGCAGATAGCTTAGCATTTTAGTTCTAAAACCACTGGATAAACATCACGGGACTTGGAGAAAATGTAGTGAGCAGGTGGAACTTTGGGCTATCACTATGTACGGGAACAAAAGGGGAAGCATATTTGGTCACCAAAAGAGAGGGCTGCTGTAGTTGCAGAGACTGGCTTCCAATTCACCAAATTACTGTCCAGGGCACACTACTTTTCCTCTGTTGCAGTGAGATCCAGTCATGTGACTGAGTTCTGGACAATGGGAAGGGGCCTTGCATTTCTGGACCTTGACCATGCAAAGCCCTCATGATCAATCCTCTGTCTTCTCTTGCATTTACTAACTGGAGGGGAACTCCCACAAAATCTTTGTAAGCAAATTCTTTAAGATGGGACAAAAGCAGCCTAACCCCTCAAAGGGCCATCCTCTCCACTGCTACCTGACTAGACTTTGTGAGTTAGAAATTTTTACTGTGCTAAACCAAAACGCGGGGGGGGGGGGGGGGGGGGGGCAGGTTATCTGTCAACATTTGGAATTACCTTTATTAATAAACTTCATACTGTAAAAAAGCTTAATGAACTGATGGAGAAAATGTAAGTTCCTGGCAATTAGAATAGAAATAACTAAGAGGATCCAGCTGTGCACTTTTCCAAGGATTGTAGGCTACTTTACCCACAGCCCAGCTCCAGTGGAATGAAACTAACTTAATAAATCAAAACTCATAGAAAATAAAGATAAAACCAAATGCCTTGATATGTGCAGATGCATGTAAATAGAGCCTCCACTATCTCCAAGTCTATATTCTCTATGATGTCCTAAGATTAAGGCCATTTAGAGCAAAAATAGGATCCAGATTTGCTGCTAAGAAATTCAAGTCTCATGGCTCAAAACTAGTCTTTAATTTAAACAAGCAAGGATGTTCCCAGATCATGACTTTTCAAGAATTCTTGAAGCATCCTGTAGGAAACCAAAAGCTGCAAAATGAAACTGAAGTTGTCATAGAAGTTGTAGTATCATAAGCACACTAGTGACAACAAAAGAAAAAGAAGAAGAAGAAGGAAGAGGAGGAGGAGGAGGAGGAAGAGGAGGAGGAAGAGGAGGAGGAGGAGGAGGAGGAGGAGGAGGAGGAGGAGAAGAAGAAGAAGAAGAAGAAGAAGAAGAAGAAGAAGAAGAAGAAGAAAAGAAGAAGGAGAAATAAGAAGAAGGAGAAAGAATAAGAAGAAGGAGAAGAAGAAGAAAGAAGAAGAAGAAGAAGAAGAAGAAGAAGAAGAAGAAGAAGAAGAAAAGAAAAAAGAAAGAGAAGAGGAAGGAGGAGGAGGAGAAGAAGAAACAAGACAGTTACAGTCCCTCTGCAAGCTCTAAGACTGGTTAGAAAGACATAAAGAAATAATCTGTTAAGGCTACATAGCAACCCTAAAGAGTATCATACCCCAAATTTTCCACCCGGTTCCCTGAATACCATGAAGAAGAAAAAGCCATGAAGTAGGGAAAAATGGTGGTCAAATAAATAAACCAATTAACATGTTGCTACAACAAATAATTGATTTTTTAATTTACTTTCCTGCATGCCTGTATTCAGGTGGAGTTGATCTTTTAGGCACATACTGCATGAACTATTTTGGAGATGTTGATTTTGCTCCTTTAACTAAATGAAAAAAATTTATGACAATTTTCTCGATACTCCCCCTGCCAAACCACTATAAGTTACAGGTGGCAGTGGTCTCTGAGGACTTCCTCAGCACACTATCGCTGCACAGGCCTCTGGGTTGCCATGTGGTAGGAAATGATGCAATGCTTTTGTAGTCAGAGACATGCTTCAGAATATTCGTGTATACCAGGAAAGAGGGAAAGCTATTTGTCTGTTGGCAGCCAAAGAATAAAACTAGAGAGACACCTAAAATGATGTTTCCCCACCCATGACATTTTTCTTCCTATGGGCATTGGCCCTTCTCACCCACAGAGGGGAACAATGCCTCTGGTCATCTGTTTATAGATGTGACCACACACACATACCCCATTCAGGACATAACTGGTAGACCAGAAGTTGGCACAGCACTGAAAATAAACCGATAAAATTACATTTCCTAGAAATTAGGATTTGAGATTCTAGGTCAGCCTGGCAGTCCACTTAAACTGAGATCATGCCCTCACAGCAGGAATGAGGCTAGCATCAGTGGCTAGGATCACAGAGGAGCAGGTAAAAACAGACCAACCTGGAGTGCCTGGGTGGCAGAGTTGGTTGGGGACACAGTTCTGGATTTAGCTCAGGTGGTGATCTTGGGGTCATGAGCTTGAGCCCCACCTCAGGCTCAGCAGAGTCTGCTTGGGATTCTCTCTGCCCCTCCTGCTTGTACTCTCTCTCTCTCATAAACAAATAAATCTTAAAAAAAAAAAAAAAAGACCACCCATACTGGAGCATGATGCAGACATACAGAGAAAATCAAAAGCAAGAGGCCATGAGACCCAGGAAGAAGAGACTAAGTACACAGACTTCCGATTAAGCCTGTGTAAGAGCAAACGAACTCCATTATCTTCAGTTTTGTAAAAGATAACTGCATCTTCCCAGTAAATGGGGGTTTTGTTGTGGTTTTGGTTAGGCTTTTAATTTTTTTCCCTTAAGCTCACTCAGGTTGGTTTTGTTTTGTAATGCCAAAACCTAGGGCAGTAACTAGCCAGCCCTTTTAAGGCCAGCCCTTTTGTGCAATTAATTCCCTAGTTTTAGACTCACCTGCTTCACTTAGCTCATTTTACACATTGGAAGACTGTTAAGGTGCCAGCACACCCCCTGCCAGGTTTATGATGGTTATTGAAGAATTCTTGGTAATCCTTACCTGGATTTCTTTTTTCTTTTTTTCTTTTAATTTTGCTGACTGCAAAATTTCTTTCCCTTTGTTTTAATGAAGTCGGATTTTAAATATGTAAGGATTTTCCTTTATATGCCTTTATAGCTGCTACTGTGCTAATTCCAATTTATCTTTTATCTGTTTCACATTTGATAATATTTAAATAGAAGGTGCTTTATTCTGTATGATCAGAAAATTTGTGGGTTTGGGTTTTTTTATTGTTTTCTTTTTGGTTTCTTGGTTTTGTTTTGTTTTGTTTTGTTTGCCATTTGCTTTTGATGCACTGAATTCAACTTGTGCTTGGTGCAGGTTTACTATGTGGTTGAGTTAATCTAGCCAGGGTCTCCTACTACACTTCTACATTCATTTTCCAGGCTTCCCACAAGGTCAGGTTAAGTTCACCTGACCACTTTGGCCTGCTAGTTAGCAGCCACAATGACAAGAGAAGGCAGTACTGCTTGACCCCAAGTAGAATATCACATTATTTTTTTCTAATTTTCATATCTCAATGATTCCTCCAGTTTCCTCCTCTGAGTAAAAACTCAACTGAATAAAAACATCCTACTTACCTTATTTTTAAAAATTAACTTATGAGAGAAATGGCACCAAAAAGGGACCCGTGAGTGGCTCAGTTGGTTAAGCATTTGCCTTTGTCTCAGATCATGATCCCAGTGTCCTAGGATCAGGCCCCAAGTCATCAGGCTCCCTGCTCAGTAGAGAGTCTGCTTCTCCTTCTCCCTCTGCAATCTCCTCCACTCATCCTCTCCCTTGTCTCTCTCTGTCTCACACACATACATATATACATACATACAATATTTATTTAAAAGAAAGGAATGACATGAAGGATTATTTTCTCCCAAGAAATATGACTTCTTTCTCTCTGCCCTTCATTCTTTTAAAAATTGCCTACTATATTCCCACAGCTTTAGGGTCAATTACAACATAGCCATCTGTAATATGCAATAGAAGAGTTACCTTTCAAGCTGTGCTATCCCCAAAATAAAGCATTCAAACACCTGAGAATACTTAACTTCTGGTAAATTATGTGTACATCAAAGCTAATTTTGTTTTCCTTAAGTCTTTGCTTTGGGCCTTGTACTCTTGTATGCATAAGTAGAAGTCCATTCTCTAATTAGTGAAGAAACACTACAATTCACTGAGTACTTCTAGCCTCTTGTCTTATCTAATGCCATCCCCAAACTTATCCAGGTAAGTTATTTTATTGGACGTTGGAAAGCCAACAAGAAAAGATTGTTACGTTATTGCTTCTGCAGGTTGCCTAGGAATCTGCTCCTCTAGACTTGGCTTAGATAGGACAGCTCACCTGGGCAACTCTGCTCCATCTGTCTCAACCTCTTTCTAAGACCAGTAGTTTAACCTGGGAATGTTCTTTTTGAGGTAATAAAGAGAACCAGTTTGCATCTACTCAAGGCTTGGCACTGGCACACTGTCACTCTGCTTTATTAGCCAAAGCAAGTCTCATGGCCAAATGCAAATGCAAAGGGTAAGGAAATACACCTCCCTTTTATGTAAGGGACTCCAAAACCACATGTTAATGGACTTAAGAGAAAGATCTAAAAATCAGAGGTCATAATGCAATCCACCACCAACCACCGAGCCTTTCATCACCGTATTTGAAATGAAGAAATTGGATTAAATATTTTAGATCTTTTCCAGCTCTAACATTATAGTTCTGCAAAAAAAAAAAAAAAAAAAAAAAATTTAAGAGAAAGAGAAAGAGAGAGTGCATGAGCAGGATGAGGAGGCTGACAGAGAGGGAAAGAGAGACTCCCAAGCAGGCTCCATGCCCAGTGTAGAAGCCAACCTGGGGCTTGATCTTATGACCCTGAGATCTTGACCTGAGCTGAAATCAAGTCAGACACTTAACCAAGCTACCCAGGTGTCGCTAAACTTTTCAATATATTGCTTTGCAATTCTAAATTATTTTTATTACTCTACGGATCGTAGATATCTGTACAAATTGAATTTATAACACACTACAGATGCTTCAAGATATTTAACGTACCCATTGCTCTATTTCCAGGAAGGACCACAATTAAATTGCATTAGAAAATCTATCAGCAACTGTTTTTTAAACTTAAAAACAAAAGTGTTTCTGTTCCTTGGGTGTAATTCATATAACTTCAGATTTTACCAGTCTTCAGAAATGAATGAAGTCACATCAGGATTTTTACCATATCACATTTTACTGAGTCTGTAATCTACCTGTATAAATTGCTGCAGTTCCAACCTCCACACCCACACATCTACTGAATCATTTTTAAGAGTCTCCAGGTTGTATGTATACTGTGCATACTTATAAATAAGTCCACTTTATTCTCCAGCTTCAGAATATTTACTGATACCTTGTCCCTGCAAATACACTTAAGGACAGCAACTTAAGTTTTTCTGACATAAAGTGAAATACACCCATTTGAAGTGTGTATTTCAGTGAGTTTTGACAAGTTTATGTATGTGGGCAATCTTAACTATAATCTAGAGTATTTCCATCACCCTCCAAAGGCTCCATGTACCCCTTTCCATCAACCCTTTGCCTCTGCCCCAGTGCCAGGCAAACACTGACCTGCTTCCTTCCATTCTAGATTAAATTTGACTGTTTTGGAGATCCATATAAATATAATCTTACAACAAGCTTTAGATCTAAGCAGGATTTTCTTTTTGTATCTTTACAGGATTTATTGTGATCCATTCATATGATTGCTTGAATCAGTATGTTTATTCCTTTACACTGTTGAGTATTATTCCATTATGTATAGCACAGCCATTTGTTTATTCATTCAACTGCTGAAAAATATTTAAGATTTTTCCTATCAATAGGATCATAAGTAAATGTTTGTGTACACGTTTTTCCATAGAATCTTGATATACTTTAAAATTTAATCATATAATATTGTATGATAGTATATAATTGTGGTTTTAATTTGCATTTTTCAGGAGGCTATTGATGTTAAGCAACTTTTCATGGGATTATTGGCCATGTGTATTTATTTTTGCCATGTACATTCAAACTTTTGCTCATTTTTAAGTACCTTGTCTTATTATTAAGTAAGAGTTACTATTGAAGAGTAAGTAAGAGTTCTTCACATACTCTGAACACACATCCTTTATCAGATATATATATATCGGATCTATATATATATATATGTACTTGTATTTTCCCCCTGTCATTTTCTTATGAGTAAAAGTTATATATATATATATATACACACACATATGTGCCCTTTATCAGTTCTTTATCAGTTTATTCTCTTATGATTTGGGCTTTTATGTCCTGTTCCCAAAAAGTGTGTCTATCCAAAGATCAAGAAAAAATTTCCTCCCTATTAGTTTCTGTTGTACACTTTTCAATTTTATGTTTAGCTCTCTGATCCAGGTTCAGTTAAGTTTTGTGTATAGTATGAGGTTAGGATCCAGGTACCTTTTCTACATATGGATAATCAATCAGCTGTTCTTGCACAATTTGACCAAAAAAAAATTCTTTTCCCCAGTGCTTTGCTTTGGTACGTTGGTTAAAAAACATTAATTAACCATATGTATATTGGTCTATCTCTGAACTATATTCTGTTCCATTCTTCTGAGTGCCTTTGTTTTGTTACTATATTAATTATTATAGCTTTACAATAAGTCTTGAAATCAATTAGCATTTGTCCTTATTTTTAAAAATTCTTTTGTCTATTTCAGGTTCTTTACTTTCCCATAAAAATTTTAGAAATAGTTTGGCAATTTCTATGAACTACCTGCAGAAATCTTGAGATTGCATTGACTATAGATCATTTTTTAGAGAACTCACTTTTTAAAAATTTAGTCTTTTGATTCATGATTTTATAGAATTATCTATTTTGGTCTTCAACTTCTCTCAGCAATGTTTTATGGTTTTCAGTATATAATTCTTGCATATTGTCTTAAATTTTTCTTTAAATATTTTATGGTCTTAATGTTATTATAAATATTGATTTTGATTTTACCTCCAATTGTCCATTCCTACAAAATAAAAATAAAATTGGATTTTTGTACATTGACCTACTGTCCTGTAAATTTGTTATTAAATACAATAGTTTTGATGTTTTTATAGCATTTGCTATATAACAAGTATGTGATTTGCAAATCAACATTTTGATTCTTCCTGTCTAATCTAAATGTCTCATTTTTTTGTACTCTATTGCTGAAATGTTGCATAACAGTAATGAAAAAGAACAATTTCGCTTTATGCCCAACCTTAGAGCAAAATATGCAGCCTGATGATTAAGTATGGCATCGGTGTTATATTTTTTTTGTCAATGCAGTTTATCATACTAAGCAAGTTCTCTTTTGTTTCTAATTTGGTAATAGTTTTCCTTGTGGATGTTTGTTGAATTTTTGTCAAATGCTTTTTCTGCCTCTATTTAGAAGACTATATATATTTTCCCCTTACTCTTTTATATGATGAAATATATTTCCAAATTCTCGGTATATAGGCTACTTGGTCATACACCTGATGTGTTAACCTTTTAAACATATTGTTGGATTTGATTTGTTAGCATTTCATAGATTTTGCACCTATATTTTTGAGAAATCTTGATATATAGTTATCCTTTTTGTTTTTGGTAATGACGTTGGCAGATTCTCAACACTGCCCTCATACAATGAACTAGAAAAAGTTTCTTTCTACTCCTTTTTCTGAAAGAGTTTGGTACAAATAGTACTATTATTTTCTCTTAAATTTTCAATAGAATTCACCAGCAAATGTATTTTTGCCTGGAGTTATGAGATTTTACTTATTAATTCAAGTTCCTTAATATATATAAAGCTATTTAGATTTTTTTTGGTGTAATGTTGAATAACTAAATTACACCCAAACTAGATTTTTTTTTCATTTATATTCCATTTTGTGATTTGTGTCTGCCCATTTCATGTAGGTAGTATAATAGTATAATTTATTAATGTATAACTACACATAATAGTTCCTTATCCTTTTAATGTCTTGAATCTGTATTGATATCCATCTTTCATTCATTATATTGGTAATTTATGTCTTCTCTTTTGATTAATCTACTTAGAAGTTTTTCAATTTTATTGCTTATTCAAAGAAAATTTCTTAGTTTCATTGAGGGTTTTTTTAAATTTTTTCTCTCACTGATTTCTTATTACAGCCATCCTTTTATTTATTTTATTTTATTTATTTTTTTAATATTTTTCTTTTTTAATTAAAAAAATCCCTCCCCACTCGCCCCCCCCACCCCCCACCCTATTTATTTTAGATTTAATCTTTTTCTATTCCTGCTTCTTAAGGTGGATAACTTAAGAAGATCACTGAGTTTTAGGTCTTGCTTCTATTCTACTATTGGCACTTAATGCCATTAATTTTTCTCTATATACTACATTAAGTAATTCTTATATTTTTGTTATATTTTCTTTCACTCATTTCTAAATATTTTCTAATTTCGCTTGTGATTTCTTTTTTTTAATTTTTATTTATTTATGATAGTCACACAGAGAAAGAGAGAGGCAGAGACATAGTTAGAGGGAGAAGAGCAGGCTCCATGCACCAGGGGGATGTGGGATTCGATCCCGGGTCTCCAGGATCACGCCCTGAGCCAAAGGCAGGCGCTAAACCGCTGCGCCACCCAGGGATCCCTCCCTTGTGATTTCTTCTTTGAACTATTAATATAGAGATACGTTGTTTAATTCCCAGATATTTGAAGTTTTCCTAGATATCTTAACACTCCTAATTCCTAATTTAATTATGTTGTAGAAAACAAACATACTTTGAATGGGTTCAGTCCTTTAAATCTATCAAGACTTGATGTATGGCAGCATATGGTTGAGCTTTAAGAATGTTTTTAGGTGTAGTTGACACGAATGTACATTCCATAATTTCTAGGTGGAATATTCTATAATGTCACTCAGGTCAAGTTGGTTGACAATGCTGGTCTAGTCTTCAATATCCTTACAGATTTTCTGTCTACCTGCCCTATTGATTACTGACAGAAAAATGTTGTACTCTCCAAAAATAATTGTAAACTTAGCTATTTCTCCATTCACTGTACTTGATTCATGCATTTTAAAGCTTTATTATTTACATACACATCTAAAATGACCAAACCTAATTAGTGAATTGACCCTTTATTATTAGAGATATACTGTTTTATTTCTGTTGCAAAGTCAACATTTTTAGGATTATTATATTTACATGTGCATCTCTAATTTTAACATGTTTCTTTATATATTAAGAGAGTTTTCTGAGGACAGTATACAGTTTGTGCTTTATAATCCAATTTAACAATCCCTTACTTTTAATTGGAGTGTTTAAACTATTAAAATCCAATACAGTTATTGGTGTGTTTGGATTTAACTCTACCTCATGCTTTTGAACACTTTAACAGGGTAGAAATTTCTAGGTTGAAAGCTTGCTTGTTGTTGGTTGTTCTTCATTTACGTACTTTACATAAATTTCTGTTCCATTGTCCTTTCTCTTGCATAGTTTCTGATGAAAAGTTATAGTAATTTTGTCTTTATTCTGCTACACACAGTGCATGTTTTTTCTTGAGACACTTTTATGAAATTCTATTTATCACTATATTTTTGCAACTTTCATTATAAGGTGCCCTATGTGTTTTTCCCTGTTTTAATCCTTGGAAAGGTTTTGGATCTGTATTCACCTTTCATCAAATTTGAAAAAAATTGCCATTTTTTCTTTAAATATTTTTTTTCTGATACTCCCCCTTGGTGGACTCTTATTTCACATATGTTAGAATGCTGTATATCATTACAGAATCCACTGAGTGTATGTTCATTATTTTTCAGAATTTATTTTCACTGTGTTTGATGTGACATAGTTTTTGTTGCTATGATTTCAGTTTATTGATTTTCTTATGAAGTTTCTAATCTTCTGCTAATGCCATCAGTGACTATTTCATTTTAGATATTCGATTTTCCCTAGAAGCTTTATTTTATTCTTTCTGTGTCTTCTATTTATTACCTCACTATATTTGTATTTTCTTTTATGTAGTAGAACATATTTATAATAAAATATTAGTAACCCCCTTACTTTCACTTATGGACTTTTTTCGATACACTGATCTTTCCTGATTTTGTGTCAAAATTTCTTGTTTATTGGCATATCTAATACTTTTTCATCGAAAGCCAGGCACTGCGTTGTGAACTTTAGGTTATTGTTTGGTCTTTACTTTGTTCCTTTAAAGGCTGTTGATCTTATTCTGATAGTCATATTTTAAGGTTAAGTGTGATTAACTTTATTAGAGTACTTACAGAGTAGCATACACTCTAGGTAAAGTTTAGCCTCATTTATAAGGCATAATATTTTTGAGTGTCTTACCCTAAATATGAAAAAAAAGGAAGAGATAATCTACCAGGAAGAAGAAAAATATAACTTGCCTGTACATTCTCAGCAAACTCTGATGACGGTGTAACAAATTCTACAAAATTTTGAGTGGAAAACTTCTGGACAAGTTACATATCTAACCATTGCATTATTAACCACATGTGAAGGGATTCTCAAATATTCAGGGAATATTGAAGTCATTGGATGATAAATAAGCAGTAGGTAGACAGCTAATTTCTTGGAAAAAAATTAGACCAATCCAGGCAACCAACATATTCAAATACAGAACTAACAAATGAAGGGTTTATGGTATGAACATACCGGGGGAAACAGAGAATAAATATAAAACTAGATTAATCTTAAATACTGATAGTGTTTATTTTTACCATACTATTACCATATGTATCACCATATACAATTATGAAAGCTAAAAGAAAACCATGAAGACAGAATTTAAGTAATAACACTAATAAAATTGAATAATAGACTGGCACCAAAGTCCAAGATCATGTTGCCAGGAAAGGAAAAAAGAAGTGAAGAATTTCATCATCTTTGCAGATGATGAAGGAATTCAGTGTCTGTGGTTTAATGTCAAAAGTTTATAATTTAGGAAATATATTAAATGTATAATAATTATTTAAAGTTATATAAGTAATGATTAGTTGACCTAAAACATGCAGCATACCTAAAAATTACTAAGAGTGATGGGTACAGACTGGGGATTAGGGAACAGACCATATAGCAAAATTTAGATAACAATAAAATGAACAAAGAAGTCTGGAGCAAAGACAAGATGGAAAACAATGAAACTTATCTATTATGAAAATAAAATATTATGACAATAAATGTCAATGAGATTGACTTCCATAATAGTAATTAATCTAACAACAATTTGAGATCATTGTAAGTTCCAGACATTAGAAATAAGAAGATAAACAATATAAACCAAGTTCACACCTTCATTTAGTCTGCCATATAACAGAAAAGTGGATAATAAAAGTCTTATGAGGGTTATGAAAGAGAAATACAGAATGCTAAGCGTTTGTACAGTACAGAGAACTAAGTTGGTCTCAGGAATTAGGGAAGGCTTTAGAAGAAGTGGCCATTTAAACTCAGAACTGCAAATGAATAGGATTACCTAGACCATAAGGAGGGAGAGGATTGGAAAGCATTCCAAACATCTCAAACAAATACAAAAGCACTCTTCTGGAAGAACACAGTGATATCAAGGAAATTTGAAAAATTCAGTTATGTCCCAGCCCAGGCAAATGAGAAGGAAAGTTTTAGATCATAAATCTAGCAAGGTAAACAAGTAGGCCAATTTAAAACTTTTGAATGCCGAGGCACCTGCATGGCTCACTTAGTTCAGTGTTGTCATTTGGTTTCAGCTCAAGTTCTGACCTCAGGGTCTTGAAATCAAGCCCTGTGACAGGCTCTGCCCTAAGCATGGAGTCTGCTTAAGATTCTCTCTCCCTCTCCCTCTGCCACTCCACCTCGCCCCACACACTCTCTCTCTTTCTAAAATACATAAATAAATCTTTAAAAATTAAAAAAACCCTTTTGAATGCAAATTTTAAAATAAGGATCAAAAGATTTTTAAAAATATTTTATTTATTTATTCATGAGAGACACAGAGAGAGAGGTAGAGACATAGGCAAAGGAAGAAGCAGGCTCCCTGCAGGGAACCTGATGTGGGACTCAATCTTAGGACTCTGGTCTCACACTCTGAGCTGAAGGCAGATGCTCAACCACTGAGCCATCCAGGAGTCCCAAGAATCAAAAGATTTTAAGCAAGAGTTTGGTCTAATTAAATTTGAATTATTTTTTTATGGAGGAGTGTTCTAGGCATTATAGAACAATTAGCAGTATCCCTGAATTGTCCCTACTAGATAGATGGTAGTAGTACCCTCCCCTACTATTTGTGAGTAGTTGTGACCAACAAAATGACAAACAAATGCTCCTTGGATGACAAAATTGCCCCAACTGGGAATCACTGGATTAGAGGAAATCAAGAGAAGGTAAGGAGGCTGGATAGTAGGCTGTTGGATGGATTAGACAAGAGTTAATGTTTGCTTACATTAGAAGGTGGATGTAAATGAGGGGAAGTGAATAAATATCAATGCTTGAGGAGCAGAATTGATCTTGATGCACTGAATGTTAGAAGTTGGGGGAGAAAAATTAGTCATTAATCCTGGGTATGTTGCCTGAGCTAAATGGATACCAAACTGGAAAATATATGACAATAAGCAGAAATATATGGAAGATTTTAATTTTGCTTTGGACTTGTTGACTCTAAAGTATTTATGAAATATTCAAAGACCAATACATGTAAATGAAAATTATCTCTGATTTCTGGAATTCAGTGCGCTGATTTTCTTATTTCCATTTTCTCTTTTGTTTTACTTATTAAAGCATTTATTTTACGAGTATGTGTGATTCATATAATCAGAAAGACATTACAACATTTTCTACTTTAAAAAGTTAGTATGTAGGGATGCCTGGGTGGCTCAGAGGTTTGGTGCCTGCCTTCAGGCCAGGGCGTGATCCTGGAGACCCAGGATTAAGACCCACATCAGGCTCCTTGCATGGAGCCTGCTTCTTCCTCTGCCTGTGTCTCTGCCTCTCTCTCTCTATCTCTCATGAATAAATAAAATCTTTTTAAATAAATAAATAAATAGTATGTAATTAACCTTATGATCATAAATAGTGCATAAGGAGGTACAACCTCCTTAACTTCTATTACTTGATATTATTTATTAGATATTAATATATCTTTTACGTTTCAGATGCTACTTGCAATATGTATCAAATATATATCTGTTTCTGTTTTATTTTTCCTGGAAAGCTAATGACATATCTAATTAATGCTAATATTAATGGCTACATAGTGAAGAGATATATTTGAACTGATTAGCTGATTAATATAGATGCCCTAAAAGGTTGAATTGATTTTAATTTTTTATATTTTTTTAGTTAATTCATCAAAATTAGATTTACATTTTCTTTTTTTTTTTTTAATTTTTTATTTATTTATGATAGTCACAGAGAGAGAGAGAGGCAGAGACACAGGCGGAGGGAGAAGCAGGCTCCATGCACCGGGAGCCTGATGTGGGATTCGATCCCGGGTCTCCAGGATCGCGCCCTGGGCCAAAGGCAGGCGCCAAACCGCTGCGCCACCCAGGGATCCCTAGATTTATATTTTCATCCTTTGATCCACTGAACAATATGGGTAGAAAATCTAATCCATTTATTTCTTTTTTTTTTAATTAATTTTTATTGGTGTTCAATTTACCAACATACAGAAAAACACCCAGTGCTCATCCCGTCAAGTGTCCACCTCAGTGCCCGTCACCCATTCCCCTCCAACACCCGCCCTCCTCCCCTTCCACCACCCCTAGTTCATTCACCCCATAGTTTACCCCGAGTTAGGAGTCTTTATGTTCTGTCTCCCTTCCTGATATTTCCCAACATTTCTTTTCCCTTCCTTTATATTCCCTTTCACTATTATTCATATTCCCCAAATGAATGAGAACATACACTGTTTGTCCTTCTCCGATTGACTTATTTCACTCAGCATAATACCCTCCAGTTCCATCCATGTTGAAGCAAATGGTGGGTATTTGTCATTTCTAATGGCTGAGTAATATTCCATTGTATACATAAACCACATCTTCTTTATCCATTCATCTTTCGATGGACACCGAGGCTCCTTCCACAGTTTGGCTATTGTGGCCATTGCTGCTAGAAACATCGGGGTGCAGGTGTCCCGGCGTTTCATTGCATCTGAATCTTTGGGGTAAATCCCCAACAGTGCAATTGCTGGGTCGTAGGGCAGGTCTATTTTTAACTCTTTGAGGAACCTCCACACAGTTTTCCAGAGTGGCTGCACCGGTTCACATCCCCACCAACAGTGCAAGAGGGTTCCCTTTTCTCCGCATCCTCTCCAACATTTGTGGTTTCCTGCCTTGTTAATTTTCCCCATTCTCACTGGTGTGAGGTGGTATCTCATTGTGGTCCATTTATTTCTGTGATGAGCTATAGAACTGCTCATTTTTTATGTTTTTTAAGAAAAAAGGAAATAGTAGAAAATAAGATTTACCTAAGAGTCATGAAAGTAGACAGTGCTACAATACCATGTTTTCAATTTTGCATAGGCTAAGTGGATTCCAGGAATAGGAAAGAAAAAACTCACATGTCAGCAATTCAAGTTCTTGCAAATTTTCTGCATTGTGAGTACAAGAATCTCTGGTCAGAAAAATTTCCTTATTTTTTCTTGACTTCCTTTATTTTCACACTGCCTTAAGTAGGTAGTAAATATTTCTGACAAGTACTTGGTTTGCAAATATGTTGTAGATGTTTCCATTATATTTTCCTCCAAGGAGTAGATGGGCTTTTCCAGGTTACCAGGGTCTGCTGCACTGACAACATAATTAATGAAAAGTCACTGAATTGGGCAAAGGTCCAAAGAGGCCAAAAAGTCAACAGTCCCCCACTTGCAATTCAGCATTCTTTTCTGAGACTTCCCCATTCCAATTTTGATATAATTCAGGTTGGCACCTGAGGAAGTGATTGGTACTTTCCTAGTAACAGGCATTACATTCCCTTTGTCACCTCATAGAAATTTCTTTTCATGGGCGGGGTGGGGGGAGAGTGAGCAGGAGTGGGGGAAGGGGCAAAGGGAGAGGGAGAAATAAACTTCCCGCTGAGAAGGGAGCCCCACATGGGGCCCAATCCCAGGACCCTGAGTGGAGGGCAGACGCTTAATAGACCCAGATGCCCTACCTTATTGCAGTTTCTTACATGCACTTTGATTTTAACTGTAATAATACTGTTCTTAGACAATACTGAAGACATCATCATTACTTTGGCTAGCTCTAAATGCGAATGCACACAATGCACATATGTGTTTTATTAGGCATGTCCTTTGGTCAAGCCTCAGTGCAGATACATTTTCAACTTGTGCACAATTAGACGCTAAGCTTTATTAATTGCCAAGGGAGGTACTGGGAAGATGGCTTACTCTGCCAAATTTTTACACCTCTGAACTAAAAATTTAAGGACCCTCGCAGCATCTCTGACAGATTTACCTTTAAGTGTTTGATGTAATATGTAAATTTACCCAACCTCTAACATAAGTAGATGGATGCTACAAAATAAAACCATTTAAGAAATGATGGCCTCCAAATTCTAAGACATTCTTCAGATATATTTGATTATTTATTTATTTTTGTTTGTTTTTTTCTTCAGATATATTTTAAAAGCTCTTCAGATACATTAATTTAGAAAGATTATTCTATTCTATCATGACTTTTAGGGGAAGAAATGAAAGAAAGGTAGAGACAAGGAAAGAAGGAAAAAAGGAAAAAGCTATCAGCACATAAAAAGCATCTGATTCATATTAATTTAATGAGGAGCAAAAGAAGGTGTTAACAATATGTTAGATATGGTAACGCATTCTTAGCCTCATGGAAAGGACATAGAAATATAAGCTTTGCTTATGGTGTAGAAATGGAAAAATTTAGCTATAACAAATTAGGTTCTTTTTAAGGAGGAATAACATTAAGGTTTACCTTTGATAACTCAGATGACAAGACTGGATTTACTATAATTTCCTGAATAGTCATTAAGTTAGAATACTGCAAGGGCAGTGTGCTACTTCACTTTATTTCTCCATCACTAAGCACAGGGCCTGGCATATTCATTCATTGACTCAACAAATATTTATTGAGCTACAACATGCAGGACACAGTGCTAGTTTATGGGCATTTAACATCAGAAACTCCTCCTCCATAGAACTTATATTCTAAAAGGAGAGACAAATATTAAACAAGAGACTGGCCTATTTAAGATGTTCAGGGAACATTGAAAAATTAAATAAAAAAATATATATATATATAATCATGTGAAAGTTCTAACTGACTTCAAATTTCTCCTCTTGGCCTGTTATGCTTTAAATGTCACAAACAAGTCTGATTTACCACTTAAGAATCTCCCTGCTAGACCGCTCATTCCTAAAGAATATGCCAGAGAAAACTCATCCTCTGCTGAAAACTTATTAAGGGTATTAATGAATAATCATAGTCAGTCTTATAAGTGAGATAGTGATTATTATAAAAGTCAGAATCTCAGTACTAAAAACATGAACAGATTAGAGTTAAAGACTGAGTGTGGCAGTGTTGGAGTAATGGGAAAAGGCCTACAGTCCAAAATTTACTTCTTCCATGGCCAACACTGCCTAAGGAATTAAGATTTTAAATTATCATTCAATACTACTGGAACAAATCATTTTTTAAAAGATTTTATTTATTTATTAATGAGAGACAAACAGAGAGAGACAAAGACATAGGCAGAGGGAGAAGCAGGCTCGCTGACATTAAGGGGAGCCTGATGTGGGACTCGATCCCAGGACCCCGGGATCATGACCTAAGCCAAAAGCAATGCTCTGAGCCACACAGGTGTCCCCATTAGTTCATTTTAATGTCACTCAAAATGAAAAGTTAGTAAATAAGAGATAAGATATAGAGAGTACATGCACAAAGCCATTTAAACCATATACTCTATATTGTGTTATTTTTCCATTACATTTATATACCAAGCAACACATTATTAATGTTAAATGATATGAGACCTAAGAAATTTACATAAGATCTACATATATGTAGGCAAGATCTAAAATTACAGCCATACTCAATTGCCTAACTATAATTATAAAAATCTGTAAATTTACCAAAACTCTAACATCAGTAGATGGACATAAATAAGCTCTTTTTGCATATGCTTGCTTTAAAATTACCTAATTATAAAAATTTTTATTGTCTTTAAGTCAATGTTAGTTTTTATTGGGAAAACCAACTCAACTGCATTGATTTTGATCCCTACAGCAAAAATTCATAAAATTAGATTCTCACTATTATTTTCATTCAAATTGATCATTTTTAATTAGTACAAAGAAACACCAAATAATCTTTGGGGATTTGGGTTGAAAATTCTGTCTTGAGACCACAGCTTACCAACACTGGGTAAGATCATATAAGTTTAGTTATGCCATGGTTCTGCAGCCACATTAATAAAATCTAAAATGGACAAGTCAACATCTTTCTATTCTACACTTCTAGTATTATTGAAAATAAACCAAAGGCTAAGGCTATACCAACCAGTATCACTGTACAAAATATGTTTGATGAAAGAGCTAGAAGGGAAAAAGAAATGATTGGATTTAAGGATATAAAAGCACATTCTGAGTCTTGTTCTAAAATATTTGTGAGAAAGATAAACTCAAAATGGATGAGAGATCTAAATGTGAGACAAGAGTCCATCAAAATCATAGAAGAGAACACAGGCAACACCCTTTTTGAACTCGGCCACAGTAACTTCTTGCAAGATACATCTGCAAAGGCAAAAGAAACAAAAGCAAAAATGAACTATTGGGACTTCATCAAGATAAGAAGATTTTGCACAGCAAAGGATACAGTCAACAAAACTAAAAGACAACCTACAGAATGGGAGAAGATATTTGCAAATGACATATCAGATAAAGGGCTAGTTTCCAAAATCTATAAAGAACTTATTAAACTCAACACCAAAGAAACAAACAATCCAATCATGAAATGGGCAAAAGACATGAACAGAAATCTCACAGAGGAAGACATGGACATGGCCAACATGCACATGAGAAAATGCTCTGCATCACTTGCCATCAGGGAAATACAAATCAAAACCACAATGAGATACCACCTCACACCAGTGAGAATGGGGAAAATTAACAAGGCAGGAAACCACAAATGTTGGAGAGGATGCGGAGAAAAGGGAACCCTCTTACACTGTTGGTGGGAATGTGAACCGGTGCAGCCACTCTGGAAAACTGTGTGGAGGTTCCTCAAAGAGTTAAAAATAGACCTGCCCTACGACCCAGCAATTGCACTGTTGGGGATTTACCCCAAAGATTCAGATGCAATGAAACCTCGGGACACCTGCACCCTGATGTTTCTATCAGCAATGGCCACAATAGCCAAACTGTGGAAAGAGCCTCGGTGTCCATCGAAAGATGAATGGATAAAGAAGATGTGGTTTATGTATACAATGGAATATTACTCAGCCGTTAGAAATGACAAATACCCACCATTTGCTTCAACGTGGATGGAACTGGAGGGTATTATGCTGAGTGAAGTAAGTCAATCGGAGAAGGACAAACAGTGTATGTTCTCATTCATTTGGGGAATATAAATAATAGTGAAAGGGACTATAAAGGAAGGGAAAAGAAATGTTGGGAAATATCAGGAAGGGAGACAGAACATAAAGACTCCTAACTCGGGGAAACGAACTAGGGGTGGTGGAAGGGGAGGAGGGCGGGTGTTGGAGGGGAATGGGTGACGGGCACTGAGGTGGACACTTGACGGGATGAGCACTGGGTGTTTTTCTGTATGTTGGTAAATTGAACACCAATAAAAATTAATTAAAAAAAAAAAAAAGAAAGGTTAAAAAAAATAAATAAATAAAATAAAACCAGAAAAGTTGAGGGATCCCTGGGTGGCTCAGCAGTTTAGCGCCTGCCTTCAGCCCGGGGCATGATACCCGAGATCCGGGATAGAGGCCCACGTCGGGCTCCCTGCATGGAGCCTGCTTCTCCCTCTGCCTGTGTCTCTGCCCCTCTCTCTCTCTGACTATCATAAACAAAAATGAATAAATAAATAAAATCTTTAAAAAAAAAAAAACAGAGAAGTTGGGGCAGCTGGGTGGCTCAGCATTTGAGCATCTGCCTTTCGCTCAGGTTGTGATCCCAGGGTCCTGGGATCGAGTCCCTCATCCGTCTTCCTGTGGGGAGCCTGTTTCTCTCTCTGCCTATGTCTCTGCCTCTCTCTGTGTGTCCCTCATGAATAAATAAATAAAATCTTAAAAGAATAAAATAAAATAAATAAAATAAAATAAAATAAAATATTTGTGAGATAAGATTGTTTTTTAATTGGAAAATTTTAAAATAAGAGATAAAATGGATTTAACTGTATTAGACACTGAAACTATGACAACAAAATGAATGGTAGGTTTAGTTGACCTCAATTTAGAAGTTAAATAAAACAATCAACACAGCCATCCTCATTTGGCAATGTGTTGAAAAGTTGGTTATTATTGTTATTTTTATTATTTTGCTTTGAGTTTTTCAGCCAGTTGCTCTTGTTCCATATGAGGCACAGCTTTTAATTCTAGAGACTAGCTTGTTCAAAGTGATTGTTAGTTTTTTAGAAGAAACCCAGTTAATTAAGTCATTGTTTGTTTTGACCCCATGGGTGGTCTAATTAAAAAATAAGACAAAAGTCTGACAAAATGGTTTTAAAAAACCACCTATATTACTGATAAAAACCAATTAACATGGCTTTGAAAGGGAACTACAACGACTTCCTCAAGGCTGCCCAGAGTTGGTCAGCTCACCCACTTGCTCAGAGGCTGAATTAAGGCAGAGGTCCCCACGTGGAGTCTTCCCCTGTCAAGCTGACATTAAGGCAGAAGTCAGAAGGCCAGCTTTTAATCAGCAGATTGACCCTAGAGAGAAGGTAAGGAAAGGCTAAGAACTGACTCCCAGTTCTTTTGCCAAACTCAACAGCCAGGGAACTCACTCCACTTCCCTGGAGACAAGTAAATGTTAAGATTCAAGGTTGAGAGTGTTTAGATAAAAGATATCGTCCTACATAGAAATTGTCCTGGAAGTCTCCTTCCCACCCAAAAGTCACATAAGGAAACTAAAGTTCATAAAGGAATTAAAAAGCTCTACAGTTCCACATTTACACAGGATGAAAGCATCAAATGTTTAGAGTGAATTTACCTTTTTCCTAAAGAAAATCCATTATAGGAGCTCAGAAACCAAATAGATTTTATTAAGTAACTTTAATTAAAATATTATAGGCACGATTACTGGTTAGTCCAAGTTGTAAAGTCATGTGTTTGTTAATATCTGATATGACAACCATATTTTCAGACTCAGTGGCTTGATGTTGCAATATCTTGAAGATTATGCCATTAAATCATATCCTTACTTTTTTTTGTCTCCTAATCCTGTTCTCTATAACTGCATCTATGATACGGTAAAGTAGTTTACCATAAGGTTAAATGTATTAATGGGTGATGTTGTTATTTAGAGATTTTTTTAGATTGATTTACAATTTTTGACCTGCTATATTTTTCCCTTCCCTCTCACCGCACATACTTCACCTGACTTCTTTCCTGTTCCAAATAACTAGCCAGCTCAGGGGAAGTAAGGTATGTGAAAAGCCTGACAAAATGAATAGCCTGCAAGTCTTTCTAGTTTTTTTGTTGTTGTTGTTTTGTTTTTGTTTTTGTTTTTGTTTTCAAAAACTTAGGCTCTTAGAAAATTTAGCAAGGTTTTCTGGAAAAAAAAAAAAAGAAATTACAAGCAGATTTAAAGTAGAGGCTGATTGATTAGAAGAGTTAGGGGGAGACTTCCCCAGCCATGTTTTCAACCCCCTATACCAACTATATATTTCACTCCGTGTTGGGAAGGAAAGAAGGAGAGAGGTCTGTTGTGGTGAATCACTTGGCTTGGTGCAGACAAGCCCCCAGAAAGGAATGTCTTTCTGGGTCACAGGAACAAAACCAGACAGCCATATACCTAAAGGGCTCATGTAGTCAGGAATATTGGTTGTCTCAGGGTAACTTTGGAGACTGTGACTTGGTGACCCACCTCCAAAAAATCTAACACTGGAGTCCCAGACCCCGAGAAAGAATGGACGCCCAAGAATTACTGAGATTAAATTTCTTGTCGTCTGAATAGAATAGTGGGCTTGATGTAGAAATCAACTGATTTATGGAAAATAAAACATGTATTGTTTCTTCCTTGCTTGAATTTGTAGAGTGAAATTCGTGCCCATACAAAATTCCAAGTAATTGTTTTTCATTATTATACCAGACAACGTTCAGTTTGTGGAAATTTAATTGAGAATTTATGTGGACAATAAACAGAAAGAGTTTATTTATGTAAGAGCATAATAGGGAGAACAGTGTATGAAGATTCAGAAAAGTTGTGTTTCAAAACCACTATTGACTATATCACTTTGGGTAAATCATATCTTCTTGTCTCTAATAATTCTTAGAAAACTATTCTAATAAAAAAAAAAAAGAAAAGAAATCTAATAGTTTGTTTTGAGGAAAAAGAGCAGAGAATTTCAAGGTAGTTTAGACCACACTTGTTCCAGATATTATTGTAATGATTATAAATGAGAGGATTGACAAGACCATCAGATGATCTATAATTGGAGGTAGATAAAAGAGACATTTTTACATGGGAAATATATAATTTTACTGGTCCTTAATTCAAGGCTATTGGCCTTTTCACTTTAAAACTAAACTCAGGTATTACTGTATTTTGATAGTCAAGTATGTACTTTAAACCATTCAGACATAAAGGGACCAAATATCAAATGTACCATACTAGAAAATATAGACAATTAAACCTCTTGAAGATCAATCAGTGGCTACAGCTTGGGAATAACTGATGCTCAGAGCAGGTACCTTTCTGCTATATAATCTCTCTGAGCTTCAATTTCCACATCTATTATATGAGGGTAATAATATTAAAGGTGGCAAGAGACAAAATAAGAAACAGAGCAATTTGTGCAAGATGTTATGGGAACTGAGAACAGAAGAAGCATCCTAGCTCCACCCTGATGGTCAGGGAAGCCCTCAAAAAGGAGTGAGTCTTATAAGTGGATAAGAAAAGGATGGGGTGTTAAAGGCAGAAGAGAAGGGATGTACAATGACTTAGGCAAAAGAGAACATGGCATATTAAAAGAAAATCCTAGTGATTTGGAGTGGCTAGAGATCAGGCTATGTTATAGTGGAATGCTGGGTATTATATCAGGAATGATGGTTGGGACAAAAATAATGGCCTATGACATATTTGAAAACTTATTATTGGTTCTGCAGACAGAATTCCGAGGGATTTTTAAAAATATTTTATTTATTTATTCATGAGAGACAGAGAGAGAGGCAGGCAGAGACAAAGGCAGAGGGAGAAGCAGACTCCATGTAGGGAGCCTGATGCGGGACTCAATCCCAGGACTCCAGGATCACGCCCTGGGCCAAAGGCAGGCGCTAAACCACTGAGCCACCCAGGGATCCCGCCAAGGGATTTTTTTAAGCAGAACTTGTAATATTGATACACAATTTTTCTAAGAACCTGAGCAAATATAGTATCTAAAGCTTTTTATGCTCCTTCAATAACTTGTGCTCCTGCTTGAAGTTCAACTATAGAATCCAGGACAGCCAAACTTAGAAATACGTTCTCACCCTGATAGAAACCTAAATGTACCACAATGAGACAGTTCATTAGTTAATGTATGGATCCGTCTTGTTAAATTTATAAGCTACACAACTCGCCTTCATTCCTTAATCACTGTTTTCAATTTTTAATGGATCTATAATTGATAATCCAATGTGTCAAGCTCGTTTTCAGCTTCAGTGCCTGCCTGGTCCTCTAAGACTCATCTGTTCTGATTCATTGCCTGATTCTGATATTTTATTCTCTTCCTGATGGTTCATGTTATTCCAGCAACCTGCTTCTGATTTGATTACTTTCTAAGCATAAATAGCTCTTGAATTTATCACCTACCTAAATCTACATTCCACATTTTGCCTTAAGCTTCTTATTCAGGGAACATTTCTTGAATTTCAAACCTTCCATGTCCCCAGATCTTTGTGGAATGAGCAGGATCACCAAACTGTCTCCTTCCACCAACGAGATCCCAATTTTTCTGCTCTTTCAGTCACATAGGTCAAAGTAAGAAAATGTCAGAAATCAGGTCAAATATCAATAGCAAATCCTGCTTGGGTTTATGCTGAAGACAGGAATTAGAGAGCTTCGATCAAAAGTAGTGCCAAAAGATACTCCTTTTCTGACAGTTCTAAGTCATCTTGCAATCCACAGTAGGTCAGCTATAATGTGTGCAAGGTCATCCTGTATCGCCTTCCACATTTTTATTTGACAGGAAGAATATGCTGCATATCTCCTTCTCCGGACCATCACAGAATTCTTGTTACTATTAGCCAGTCCCAATAAGTCTGCTGCCAAAAAAAGCATGGCAGGATGGGAGCTGCCTGGAGCAGCCTGGGTGTGTGGCTGTCTCTGAACCTTGTCATCACTTATTAATCATCACGTACTGCTTGAAACACATTGGACCTCTACCAAGTCTCAGCAACCAGTATGAAGTGAGGTGAAATACACCATCTTTTTTTCCCCCACTTACTTTTGACTCATAGTATCAAAATCAATTCAAAACAATCTTGCTTTTTTTCTTCCGGACTGGATGGAGCACAATTCAAGTTTTAGATTTCCACTTAAATACATGATATTCCCTCTTTAAAGAATGTTCTACTTTTATTATTTAAAAAAATGACGTTTGCTTATAAAATCTGGAGAGCAATACTTTAGCAGATCAGTTTTTTTTTATTTAAAAAGTAACAAAACAGCAAGGGAAATATATATCAAGATGAAAAACTCACATATACTTTGATCTAGCAATCCTATTCCTAAAATTACATACTACCCTTGTATTGACAAATATACAAAATAACTTGTGTAACAATATTTATTGTAGCATTGCTTGCAACACCAACAAAATAATCTAAATCTCCATTAGCAAGAGTTTGGTTAAAATAGATTGTGTTGCACTCATAAATGGGATTCGTTGTAACTAAAGCAATGGGACAACATTCTGTGTACTATTAGGTGATATTGCCAAGGTATTTGTTAAGGAAATCAATCCTCATTATTCACAGATACAGCATTTGCAGATGCACCTACTTGGTAAAATGTCATAACCCCAAAATCAATGTTCATAGGACTTTTGCATTCATTTGTACCTATGCACAGAGCAGCCAATATTTGCATCATCTCGCACGTGTTTCTGAAGGCAACTGGTGACTGAAGGGAAGCTGAAGGGAAAAAGGTGACTCTGCCTTCTTGTGTCATTGTTCATACTTTAAACAACTGTTCTTGTTGGGGTCTACAGTTTTACATCTTTTTTGTCTTTTTGTGCTTTTTGTTGGCAATTTTGAGGTTTAAATTAAGTGCTCAAATTCTGCCTACTATGACCAAACCCAAGAAGACTCCAAGGTATGCCTTATGGAGGAACATGTCAGCCTCATGATTACAGTAGCAATCTCTGTGGAAGGCAACTAAGCGATTGGAGGATAGACATTTGAACATTTGGGGATTTTATATCAATCGCATGTCTGAATCAAAAAATAAGTAAATAAATTTATAAAAGGAAAACAGATTGTATTCTTCCTGTTTACGGTATTGGGAAGAGTGACTTCTGATTTGTGAGCAGTATAAAAAGCAGATTATCTGAAGAGGATTCTAATTTCTATGGTCTACCTTGATATCTGTTGTACACAGAGGGAGGAACTCCCACCTGGGAGAGTCTGTCATCCTGGGTGCTGAACAAACTGGAACACAGTTACCAGATTGCGTACTTTGTATCTTCAGCCAAGAGAGAAACAGATGTGCACCCTTCCAGAATTTCCTTTGAGAAATGCAAAGGGCAGAGGAGAGGATTAGAGTTTGATTTTTTAGGAATAACACATGGCTCTTTAATTAATGTAGGTTCACACAAGAATATCCGGTGAGGAGTACTAATATGAGCACTATTACTGAAAATAAGTTCAGGTGTCTTTATAGGAATTTAAATTATATCAAAACCTGTTCAGGAAAAAGAAAATTATAAATGCTCAGTGATACCACATGTATTTTTCTCAGATGTCTCTCTTCTTGATGTAATCAGGAGCCAGAGAAAAGGAGAAGAGGTGATCCAGAGATGAAAATAAATATTTGGGAGGACTTTGGATTCTCCAAATCTGTTTTTATAAATATAAATCAGGGATAAAGAGACCTGCTGAGAGCATATATAAGTATGGAGCAGGATCTTCACTAAAATTTCTCTTTTTCTCGCATTTTTAGGATATAACTGAAATCAGGAATATTTGAGCATAGAGGGAGCTGTTTGTAGATAGTTGTCGACAATTATAGCAATGAGGGCAGAGGTGATGGGCAGCAGATGCAGAGAACCTTGGGAATGCTGGCTACCGAAGTCTTTAGACTAATTAGCGAGTCTGTTATTATACCATCATGGGTGCACAAGGATATAACTGTGAAAAACAAAGAGTACTCCTTTCCAAGTTCAGATTATCATGTGACCCTCTCCTGCCTGAAGTGGCTAATGTTAAAAATATTTCTGTTAACCAGAAGAACCTAGAAAAGAAAGATAAAACCTGATAAAAAATATTTTTCTATTGACAATAACTTTAAATTGAATCACATTAAATTTAGCAAGAGCTTTCCTGAAATGAATAGAGATGTAAATCAATTAAACACAGAGGCACTTTTCAAAAGAGGATGTCTCTGAAGTGTTGGATACTGTGGATAATGCCTGCTCTGTTCGTACAATTTTTACTTGACCTTTCCAGTTAAACACTTTGAATAGAGTATAAAATAACCAATGTTTATTTGAGGCTTTTTTTTTTTTTTAATAAAACTGCTGTCACTACAGAGCTTCACCACCATCACCACACACATACACACTTTTTTTTTTTTTTTAACCAGATTTTACTCTTGGATTCCTAGTTCTTTATTTTGGTTTCCATTTTGGCTTTGGCCCCATTGGGGTTTGTGAGCTTTGTTTGTTTGATGACTTTCACTTTGGGCAGCTATCTGGGCTGATTAAAAATGTGTTTTAGTGTGAGATAAGACAAAAATCTGCTTCAACATTTATTAGCTGTATTGTTTCCCCATTGTAACTATAGCAAACTACCACAAACTTGATGGTTTGAAACAACAGATTTTTGTCTCCATTTCTGGAGACCAGATGCCAAAATGGGTTCCATTTAGGCTAAAATCAAGGTGTCAGTAGGGCTGCATTTTTTTTTTCTGGGAACCCTAGGGAAGAGTCTATTCCCCTGCCTTGACTTGGTGAGATTAAAGAAACTCTCACTTTAGATTTTCCACATTTTTAATTTGGTTTCACCAAAGAATTTGCCAAGGAAACAATTTTGGAATCTAAATTTATTTTATTTTAAAAAAAATTTTTTTATTATTATTTATTTATGATAGTCACAGAGAGAGAGAGAGGCAGAGACACAGGCAGAGGGAGAAGCAAGCTCCATGCACCGGGAGCCCGATGTGGGATTCGATCCCGGGTCTCCAGGATCGCGCCCTGGGCCAAAGGCAGGCACCGAACCGCTGCACCACCCAGGGATCCCTAAATTTATTTTAAAAGCCTCTTTATACCAATCAAAAATTAAAGACCAATGACTGTTTGGAATTTTACTCCCTTTTCATAGTATGACGGGTATCAAATGAATTTTGTTCATATCAAATATCTCCGAAGCAGCTCCTATAATTCCAAATGATCCTTAATTAAATTGAGCCATTCAGTGCTAATCATGTGCCATGGAATAATAGCATAAATAATGTAAGGAAGATAGTCCAGAGGAGGAACAAACTTCAGTTTAGACAGAGATGGTCTCAAGAGCACTACCATGATCAGTGCAGTACAGTGCAGTACAGGGTGTGCAACTTCATGTCTGCAAAATCTAGCCATCAGACTAATCATCACTCTTTGGAAAACTGATGAAACCACAGACTACTGATATCTGAGACCAAACAAAGTAGTTCTCAGGGATACTAAGACAAGATTGAGAAATCTTTGATGTCTGGAATCGTGAACAAAGGGAAATGGTGTACAGGGATGCACCACAAGACTTTCTGGACTTGTTTTCATAGATAGAGGGAACTTATCAAGTCTATACCCATCCTCTCCCTACACATTCACGCTAATAAATTTAAAGCATACAGGGGCAAGAACAGATAGATCAAGCAAAACAGTACTTCTATTAGCCACAAGGCAATTTTCCATCAGGATTGAGAGTTCATAAATCAAATTATCAGAGAAAAAATGGAAATCATTTCTTAGATAGAAATATAAACTTAACATTTGTGGCACAGCAAAAAATAATTGGAGCTCAAATCCAATTCAAGATTTGCCTCACCATTCTGATAATGGGAGGTTTTAAGGGTCTTACACTGCCACATTGAAAGCCATCTCATTTGGACTCTTATGAGCCTCAATAGAGTGGAAATTTATAAAATATGGCTAATCTTAATAAAGCAAAATCTAAGATTATTTAAACTCAGTTTAAGGGGATCCCTGGGTGGCGCAGCGGTTTAGCGCCTGCCTTTGGCCCACGGCGCGATCCTGGAGACCCGGGATCAAATCCCACGTCGGGCTCCCAGTGCATGGAGCTTGCTTCTCCCTCTGCCTATGTCTCTGTCTCTCTCTCTCTCTCTCTGTGACTATCATAAATAAATAAAAGTTAAAAAAAATAAACTCAATTTAGGAAAGGAGGGAAAAAAACTATTTTTCTTTATGGCAAAGGAACTTTACTACAAATAAAAACAATGAAAATAAAGAAGTATTAAGAAAGACCATTGATTCTGCTTTTAAGCCTGATGTTATCTTAAGTTGATGATTGAGTTCATTTAGCAAAAATGAAGAATAAATAAAACAAAGTTTTCATGTATCAGTAGGGACATATTAGAAGTGAGGTATTTATACGGTTTGTATTCTGGCTTAAATTGGTTTTAAAGTGGGCTTTTCAAAGTGAACCGATTGGGATCAAAGTTAAGGACATAATAGCTCAGGATTGGTGTACCTGGTAAGGGAAGTTTCTGGAAGCAAGTGTTGAGAAGTAAACTTTTGTTTGATTCGAACAGGTTGAACAGATGAGTAGAATACTGTTGTCTCAGATAAATTGATTTAGAAGAATTTCCTGAAGCAAATAGTGAAGTTATTTATTGATTTACAGTCTTATCTTTTCTGGGCTGGAAAAACAACTAAGTCATGTTGACGCAGATGCTCCCAGTCTTAGCCCTAACAGTTCTGTCATATTGATGTAGATGATCATTGTTTTCAGTCATGGAGCCACCCAGATAAAGACACATTTTCCTACCCCCTGCCCCCACTAGCAGGTATGTAGGAATATATATCCTGGTTTTGGACAATGGGATAAGGGTTGAAATGATAAATGCAACTTTAGAGGTGTTTTCTTAAGAAGAAAAAATGTATCCCCCTTCTTCCCTTCCTCTCTTCCCACTGCTTGGAAAGTGATAGAAGTATCCAAAGCAGTTATTATAAACCACAGAAAGGAAATTTAATGTTGAAGATAGCAGAACAAAATAATGGAACCCCAGGTCCCCATCATGACCTATCACCTCAGTCCTAAACTACCTATGCTCAGACTGTTACAAAGAAAGGTCTATCTTGTTTAAGCCTGTTATTTTTGGATGTTTTTCAGCAGCCCAACCAGTATCCTAACTAAAACTGCAATCTCAAAATTAATATGTCCATCTCTCTGGTATATTAATTTTTCTTTACATTTAAAAACCATGCTCAGTCATGCAGTACATCCTATCAGCAACCCCTTCAATCTCATCCCCAAACCTCCTACTTCTTTCTACCTCCACACCCACCACTCCCACTCAAGCTAGGAGCATTTCTTGCCACGAGCTACAGTAGCCTCCCATTCTTTCCTTGCTTCTACATTTGACTGCTCTATGAACTATACTCTAACTAAAGCATGTCACTTTAAAACATAAACTGGATCATGCCATTCCCCCGTATAAACTGTTCCTTTACACCTAAAATTAAATCCAAGCTGTTTCCCATGGCATACAAGCTACAATAAGATTTGATATTTGCCTATCTCTTAAGTGTCAACTGTGACCCTGCTCTAACTCATTCACTATGCTCCAGCCATACTGGCCTTCTTTGAAATCCTTGATAATCCAAAGGGACTCCCTATTCATTGACCTCCTGCACCCAATCTTCCCTCTAGCTAGATTGGGCCTTCCCCTGATCTTTGTTATGTCTGGCTTCTCATTATACAGGTCTCATTTCAAATGTTTCTTCATAGCACAACACTTTATTTTCTGAAATCATCTTATTCTTTTCCTTGTTTCTCCTTTATTGTCTGCCTTTCCTACTAAAATTTAGCCCCATGAAAGCAGGTACTTTTCTGCCTTGCTCACCATTGCAATCTCAATGCCCAGAAGAGAATCTGGGACATGATATGCACTTTGAAATATGCATTGAATGAATAAATGAAATGGGACCATGTATGCTAATTGCTTTCTATAGTGTCTGGCACATAACTAAAGATAACTAACTCCTAGGTAATATGCTGCTGTTGTTGCATTGATGTTGACTTGAATTCTCACCTACGTCCTACCTCTACAGTACTGGTTTATTTTTATTTTTTTAAATAACATTTTTTAAAGATTTTATTTATTTATTCATGAGAGACACAGAGAGAGAGAGGCAGAGACACAGGTAGAGGGAGAAGCAGGCTCCACACAGGGAGCCGACATGGGACTCGATCCCAGGTCTGCAGGATCACGCCCTGGACTGAAGGCGGCGCCTAAATCGCTGAGCCACTAGGACTGCCCTACAGTACTGGTTTAATATTGTCTAGGTCCTGAGTTGAGGGAGAGAGCCCCCAAACTTCATGAGCCTTTGCTCCTCTGAGTCCCATCAGCAGAGCTCCATTTTTTTTTTCCTCTCATCCACATCCAGACTACAGGGAGAGAGCTGATGCCAACTCATTTGGGAGTTCCAAATATGTCAGAAAATACTTACCAGTTGATTTGATTATATGTCAGGCACTAACAAATACCACAAATATTTAAATCAGCAGCTTCATAGTTCCACCTGATTTGAATCTTTCTTCTTTGTTTATGACAAAATTTTGCATGTGTTTTATACTACATCCACTAAATAGTCTCAGGAACTATAAGTTCATAGATCACTGACCAGGTAGTATCACAAAACAAAAGAGTTAGACATGACCTAAAACTTGAACATTGATTCATAGTCCAACACTCCCTCTACCTCACCATGGAATACACATATCTATTTAAAATAAACTTCCCATTTTTAAAGACAGGACAAGAAAGTAAAAAAAGGATCAGCTTTCTAACCTATAGAATATAATTCTCTATTTCTTAAGATATAAACCTAAAAAGTTGAGAGAGAGTGGTAAAGAAAAAAACCTCATATATGTAAAAATGTCTTGAGAATGAAGTTACTACATGTTTTAAGCATGAAGGTTGAAATTTAGTCCCCAGTATCAATCACCCTAGGAACCCAGAATGTGCAAACATATAGTGGACACCAGGGTATTTTTTCCCTCTTTCAGTTAATAGCCTTCTCATCTTTGTGCCAATAGGAGACAGAATAGAGCAGAAAATGTAGATTCTAAATCAAGCCAAGTTAACCCATTAACTTCATTCAACACAAACATGGTAATATTGTTAGAATAATGAAAATTAATAGTAATTAGACACAAAGGAAAAAGAGAAAGAGAATTTATATGCATTGTATGTTCCCTGAGTCAGGAAGAGGTGAATTAAATTATTGAGTTATTTGCAATAGAGCCAATTGCTACTTATGTTATACCTGGGATATCTCTCTCTCTCTCTCCCGATTTCCAGGGTTTAGCTCTGAAAGAACTACTGACTAATTATAGAAAAAAGAAGAAAAAGAAGTAACAAAGTAGAATGTCCAATGTAGCAATAAAATAGGGTACTACAGAAAGAATATGAGCTTCAATCCTCACCTCCACTATTCTTGAGCTGTGTGTCCCTAACAAGCTATTTGGTCTCTTTAGGTTTTCTTCTCTGCATCTGTAAACATGAGATTTCAAGCAATCTATACAAAGTATGCGTTCCAAAAAAATGTATTGTTCCCTAGTCAGGTCACCTTGATCTTAGCACTTCCTGATCTTTTGTAAATGTCACACTCCACAAATCAGCTGTAATATACAAAGACCCAGAGTATTGTGAATAATAAAAATAGTGGCATGTTGTATTACCTTCAAAAAGTATTTCTCAATTGTATTCCCACTGTTTTAATTGTCTTATCTCATTTTAATGTATTTAAAATATATTTTTTTCTTTTAGGGGCACCTGGGTGGCTCAGTCAGTTAACTATCTGACTCTTGATCTTGGCTCAGGTCATGACCTCAGGGTCCTGAAATCTGCATCAAGCTCTGTGCTCAGTGGAGAGTTGCTTGAAATTCTCTCTCTCCCTCTCCCTCTGCCCCTTCTCTTTCTCAAATAAATTAGTTAATTAAATCTTTATTTTTTTTCTTTTATTTATATATCATCTAGACAAATCTGACTTACCTCTTTTTTTTGAGAGAGAGAGAGGGTGGGGGGAGAAGCACGAGCAGGGGGAAGTGGCAAAGGGAGGTGGAGAAGCAGACTCTCTGCTGAGCCCCAAGTCCCACTCCAGGCTCAATCCCAGGACCCTTGATACCATGACCTGAGCCGAAGACAGACACTTAACCAACTGAGCCACTCAGGCACCCCTCAACTTAACTCTTTTACATACGAAAAAAATGTAATAGAGTTGTTGGGTTATAAAACACTAGAACCATAAAAATCAACTCAATGTTCCTGGGATAACTCTAGACTTGAAGTTAATTAATTACAAAATCTTATCTGAAAAGCAGAACTGAAATTATGTGTTACCTTGGGCAGCCATACAGAATACCATAAACTGGGTGCCTGAAACAACTAACATTTATTTATCATAGATATGGAGGCTGGGAAGTATGAGTTCAAGGTGCCTGCAGATTTAATGTCTGGTAAGATTTTTCCTCCTGGCTTGCAGAAGGCTGCCTTTCTGCTGTGTTGTCACATAGTAGAAAGGAGGCTCTGGTGTCTATTCCTTTTCTTATAAGGGCATTAATCCCATCATGGCCCCTGTCTTGACCCCACCTAAACCTAACTATCTCCTAATGGGCCCACCTTCTGACACCATCACTTTGGGGATTAGGATTTCAACATATGAATTCTGAAGGGGACACAAACAATGGTCTGTAATAAATGGTCTTGCTAAAAAGAGGAGAGAGAAGTAAATATGCATGTTGATGTCTAAAAGCATTAAAAACAGGACAAATTAGCTTTGCAAAATAAGACACCTTAACTCATATCATTCACCCAAAATCATGTAAATTCTGCTAAATTATATACTGTTTGCATTAATCCATGGAATAAATGAATAGTTACAACAGCCATCAAAGAATAAATATGAAGCTATCTTTTGGCATCATAAAATCAATGAACAAGATTCTTACTCTAGTTCATATTTTCATTGAGTAATCAAAGAATTAGAATGAATACTTTTGTAAAGATTGATCAAATTTTGTAGAGATGCCTTGAATTAATGCAGAGGTAAAGTTGTATTTTTTAAAACTTTTAAAATACCTATTTTTCAACTTAAAAATATTTAGTTGAAGAATCTGGAAAACAACAAAACAGAAACTTAAAAGTTAAAACTTTCCATAACTCTGGCATTTACTGTCAAAAATCCTCCAGGATATTTTGGGAGAAACAAATGCCTAAGTAGTTCAGAAATGAACATTTTCTCATGCATATAAAACAACCAGATGTTTTCTTCCTGGAAAAAGTTATCTTTTTTTGGAAAATGTTTGCTATCCTACCTAAATATCATTAATTGTGCAATAACAATTGTTTTTTGGTGGTATCTTTAATCTTTTTCCCCAAATCATTAACAAAATTATCACTTCTGCAGAATAGAATAGTTTCTAAAGGCCATTTCATAAGAAAAAAAGTTCTAGTCTAAAGAAGGATAACGTATTATATAATTTCTCACTATTAGAGAATACAAAGAAATGCAAGAAAGAAAAAAAAACAGAGCCTATAAAATAATTTCTCATTTTTGTTCCTGTACAACACTCATAGTTTGTCTTACCCTATAACTTTTATATTAGTTACAAATATCTAAATTGGTCATTTATGTATATGTATACATTGTTTCTGTATCATTCATTTTTTTAAAGATTTTATTTATTTATTCATGAGAGATACAGAGACAGAGACATAAGCAGAGGGAGAAGCAGGCTCCCTGCAGAGACCCTGATGTAGAACTCGATCCTTGGACCCTGGGATCACAACACGAGGCAAAGGCAGATGCTCAACCACTGAGCCACCCAGGTGCCATCTGTACAATTTATAAACACAACTTGTATTAACTGCCAAAAAAACCCAGAAAGGTTGCAAAACTTGCCCATGGCTATAGGAGATTATGGTGAAGCTATAAACTGAGTCTGAGCACAGTTTCAATTCATTCTACTGCTTTTTAGTAGCCCTGAAATAACTAACGTAAAGAATAAAAGATTATCAGGATGGATGGATGGATGGATGGATGGATGGATGGATGGATGGATGGATGGATGGATGGAAGGACGGAAGGAAGGAAGGGAGGGAGGGACGGAGGGAGGGAGGGAGGGAAGAAGGAAGATGGAATTACTAGAAAATGTGAAGGAGGTGAGAGGGGCAGGGATTGTTTCATTACCACAAAGATTTAGCACCATAGCATTAAATTTGGTGATAAAGGAGAAGCCAATTGAATAGTGAATATCATATTTTCCATTGTGATATTCAGCTATGATAACAGAAGATGCTTGAAGATAAAAATAATGTTTTAAAACATTAAATGTTTCTTTGATACAATATGAATGATATAAATACATTAAATTGTAAGTTGTACATTCAAGGAAAATAAAATCTAGCATGGAAGAAAAAGCATAAGTGAATTTTTAAAAAGGATCTGTAATTTTAAAAATTGTTCAAGAAAACAATAAAAAGAATAGGCAAGGGGATCCTGGGTAGCTCAGCTGTTTAAGTGCCTGCCTTTGGCTCAAGTCATGATCCTGATCCTGAGGTCCTGGGATAGAGTCCCACATCGGGCTCCCTGCTCAGTGGCAATTCTGCTTCTCCATCTTCCTCTCCTTCTGTGATCTCTCTCACTCTTGCTCTCTCTCAAATAAATAAAAAAGAATAGGCAGGATAACTGGGTAAAGATGACAATACTTAAAATGATTATTTATTATTATTATTAAAATAAATATAATATAGGGGCACCTGGGTGGCTCAGTGGTTGAACATCTGCCTTTGTCTTGGGTCATGACCCCAGGGTCCTAGGATCGAGTCCCACATCGGGCTCCCTACAGAAAGCCTGCTTCTCACTCTGCCTGTATCTCTGCCTCTCTCTCTGTGTGTGTCTCTCATGAATATATAAATTAAAATCTTTAAAACACAAAGTAAAATTAATACATAATTATAATAATATGAATTACTAATATATGATACACAAATTAAATGTTGCTATAATAAAAATAATATATAATAAAATATTATTTAATGATGAGATTTGGAGAATTTTTCCCATCTTTCTAAAATAAAACAAGTAATTTTCCTTAAAGAAATAAAAATAATTTAATTAAGTATAATTTTAACATACCAATAATAATGATTTAGAAGTCAAACTTCATTTTATTGCATAATTATATTAGACAAAAATATAATTGGCCAAAATTATTACATGGTCAGAGGCTTATTTTTCAGGTATACTATGTTTAAAAACCATAATAGCATTGCATTGTTCATATATTTAGATAAATTCTGTAGAATACTGATATTTTGTGCTCTTTGTATATAAACATATGCTGATATCATTCATATGAGAATACCAGATTTGCATGTTAGTAAAAACATGGTTTGTGGGTTTGTTTGTGTTATCTTTCCATTCCTCTCGAAAATAATAGTGGTCCTTTGCAAACCTGAAATAGCACAATTTCCTGTATTTTTGATGTTCTCCAAAAGACAGAGACTATATATCAGTACAGATAGGATGTTGGCTTTAAATGAAACTGTTACAGTTGTTCTCTGTGCTTTTTCTAATAATAATTTTGCCACCCCATTATTCCTTGGCTACAGTTTTTAAGTGGATTTAGTGGGAGTTTTTGTATGCCATATGAAATATAATCATAACCTTTAGAATCAAATTTCTCCTTCAAGCAACAGTCTTTAAAGTGTATCATTTAAGATTTTCCCCCTTAGCTTCTATATTCCTATTTAATCATTATTTAGCACCTCTACAGTCCTTTATCTGATCATCATTTCCCAAAATTCTTAAGCATGACAGCCCCCTGAAATACCCACTAAAAGGCCATCTACTTAATTTCTGCACAGGGAATGGACACAAGATTATTCTACAATAAATTGTCAGTCTCATCTTTGCAGGCTTGCAGAGACACACACACAATGTTGCTGATCATCTTCAAGTCCACATTTATTGAAATGCACTATTTATCATTATTCAGGAAGCTGAGACTCTCCTGTCAAGAGACAAAAGTGTCAAATGAAGTCAGCACGTTCAAGGGATTTAAAGCAAAGTCAGCTTTGGTTCAACAGGTATTTCTTTGTACTTAGGAACCTGACCCCAGATGTGTTAATGTGCAAAGCAGTAGGGTAGGTATGATGGAGTTTTACAGATCTACCCAGTGAACATGTGGCAGACACATGAATACAGCAACTCACATCATTTTTCATTGAATCCCCTACTTGGAGAAATAATTTAAGAACAGCAATTAACTGAGGACTAGCCACTTAGAAAGCATTTATTGAGAGCCTACTGCAGCCTTCACCCACAAATTAGACAAAAATGGTCTTTGCAATGCATACTACTTGGAGGTCACTATTCTTTCCTTCACATATTGGGCTCTTCTCATGAGGAATATAGAAGACCCATTTGGGTCTCTTCTCATATTGTTTCATATGAAGAAGGAAGTCTGAGAAAGGCTTATCTGCAATTATTTAAAGTATGTCTGGAAGAAAAGTAGGAGTGAACTCAATAGTTTCACTTTTTCCCTGCCTTGAGCAAGACTCCTTTCAAGATTTTTTTCTAGACAGCCACCACTTTAAGTAATTCAATATTATACGTGAAATTTGGAAAGATAATTCTCTCAAATTCAGACTGGCCAATTTAAAGTTATTTAAGCAGACATGACTAGTCTAATGTATGTTATTAGAATTTAGGACTAATTAGCTATTAGAAGTAGGAAAGAAAAAAAAAGAAGTAGGAAAGGAAAATATAAAAAATCAGACTTAATGTAGGATTCTGTTTACAGGTTTGTTTTTTTTTTTAAAGCATAAAGTTGGGCAGTCTGGGTGGCTCAGCAGTTTAGCGTCGCCTTCAGCCCAGGGCCTGATCCTGGAGACCCAGAATCAAGTCCCACGTCAGGCTCCCTGCATGGAGCCTGCTTCTCCCTCTGCCTGTGTCTCTGCCTCTCTCTCTGTGTTTCTCATGAATGAATAAATAAAATCTTTAAAAATAAATAAATAAAAATAAAAAGCATATATTTTAAATGTATCCTCACCATTAATACCCTACTTCAAGAATTAAACCCAACCATATTAACCTATAAAGGAAAAATATGAAATTTATCATTCAAGATTACTTGATATGTAACAATTTCTATACCTCACACCAATTTTGTAAAGGAATAAGAAAATAAACATAAAATACATATTTTTGTTTTCTTTGTTCTGTCAGTCATATAAAAATTAAGACTTAAGAACTAAATAATGATTTACTGAAACAAATATAAATTATAAATTATTGAATAGTAGAAAGGTTAGAAGATGGACATTGATGAAAATAACAGAATAAGGACATCCAAAACTAATGTCCCCACAGAGCAATGAGAAGATGGCAAAAAAAAAAAAGTAAAAATTAACTTTTCATGACTATGAAAATTAAACCAAGGTTTGTGGTAACCCAGGGAGTATTTATTCAAGAAAGGCAACAATGGGGACACCTAGGTGGCTCTGTGGTTGAGCATTTGCCTTCGGTTCAGGGCATGATCCCCGGGTCTGAGATTGAGTCCCATATCAGGCTCCCTGTAAAGAGCCTGCTCCTCCTTCTGCCTGTGTCTCTGCCTCTCTGTGTCTCTCATGAATAAATAAATAAAATCTTAAAAAAAAAAAAAAAGAAAAGAAAAGCAACAATGAGTTCCGTGGGATTTTTAACTTCCCTTAGTTCCATCCCTAGGTAGCACTACTGTAACTTGAAATCCAACAATCCATGTTATGGTGAAAACCAACAGCCTAGAGATCACTGGAGGGTAAAATGGAATCGAAACTTCTGCTAAACTCCATTTCCAAAGAATTGCTATCAATTGACCTTGGTGGTTTCCTGAAAGACCTTCCTTGTAATGTTGTCTTCATTTGACCTGTGTTAGAATTTCCCCAGTGCAAAATCCTTTTCCCTGAGAGTATTTGTTAAAAACAAATACAGGCATTTGCTTAACTTCATGGCTGCCTGAGGAAGTGAATCACAATTGGAGCAAATAATAGAAAGACCAAAAGCTTTAAAACAAAAGCTAGAGAATAAGATGTCCACAGTCTCTTTGATAAGATCCAACAAACTCCTGAGAATCCAGAGGGTCATTTCCATACATGAGACTGTGCACATGCTCAGGGCTGTGTGGCTGCTCAAGAAAGACTTAAGAAGGCCCTAAGCTATTTCTTACATCTGCTTGAACTTGAAACTCTTAGCAAACGGGAAGTGAAGTCTAAGACAGAGGTATTAATTGCTAGCTGAGTATTGAAGTAAACCCTTAACATGCATACAGAGCCTCTTAGCAAAGACTGAGGCTTATTGGTTCTGGATTCATAAAGAAATCTAAGTTGAATCATTAGTTCACCACTAAGCCAACTGGCAGAGACAACAACAGCCACACACGATAAATAATATAGACTCTACATAACTAGCTTAGAACGCCACTGAACAGTAGGAGATATATGGAGCTTTATAGGAAAAACATTTTTGTATACTATGAAATTAAGTTGTTATAAGTAAGATACTAATTGTGATCTCATGACAATCACTAAGAAAATAACTCAAAAATACAGTTTAAAAAGAGGGGGAGGAATTTAAATGGCACATTAGAAAATATCTATTTAACACAAAGAAAGCAGTCATGAAGAAATAGAGGGAAAAATAGACATAAGACTTTAGCTAACAAACAGAAAGTTATGATGGGAAGAATGATGTACTTTTTAAATGAGATTACAAACTACTGGAGTCAATGAGATAGAGAGAGACACAAATGCTACGGGAGTAAGGTCTTTGGCTTTTTCCAAATTAGTCCATCTTTTGCCTTGATCTGCATTGATTTTTTTAAACCTAGAAATCCCCCAAGAATAACTATACCATCTTCCAATATTCTGCGTATGGTGGGAGACAGATGGAAAAGTACCTTTCAAACCCTTAGAATAAGGGGTAAAGGAGAATAATTGTGCAACTCCCGCATAAAACCTTCACTAATGATTTCATTAGAGTCTCCTATCTAGTGTTTATCCCAGGCTGATTGTTGATCAGGAAACAATTCAAAAGAAGACAAAAAGAATAAGAAAGAGGAGGACAAAGGACAAGACAAGTGGAGACAAAAACAATGATTCCAAAGGAAGGAGGGAAAACATATTCTCCAGCCGGGCTTCAGGCTTTCAACAATAAAATCATAGATTAAAAAATAAATAAATAAATAAATAAAAAATAAAATCATAGATTATAATTCAAATTCTGTTTCTTGTTTCTTATTTCTTTCTTAATTGAGTCCATCATGCTAGTCACATAAGCCCTCAATGTACATGCTGCACTTTCTCACATCTCTATTTTGTCATTTCTTTTCCTAGAATGCTATTCTTCTCTCCCATATAAAAAGTGTCTTTTCTTCAAGATCTCTTTTTTTCTTTAAATCCTATCTTCACTAATCTTTTTCAGGTGGGCTCTGCTCAAAATAATATCTCTACATTTAAAGGTCAGTTCATTTCAGTTGTCATTTATTATTATTTTTTTGTCTTAATTCTGGTCTGAGCATGTCAGGCTCAGATGAAAATACTGGTAGCTTGAATTGCAAAGGGTTTATCAACAGATGAAATCTGGAAGTAAGCAGTGCAAGGATTATCTAGAGCAGGGATCATTAAACTACAGCCCTTTTATTGAAATATAGTAATATCCGTTCATTCACATATAGTCTATGACTGCTTTCACACTGCAATAGCAAAGTTGAGCTGTCCCAATGCCTTACTGGAAAAAGGTTGGTTTAGACACACCACAAGGCCATCAAGGACACAAACTTCCTCCACTTTCTACTCCACAACCTATCCTCAATAACAAGCTTTTACCCTCACAGCCTTTCATGTTTCCAAAGCCTACTGTATTTCTTGTCAGTTCCAGTCATTGGGTTCATATTTCAAACAGATTTCATTTCGTTAAACATATCGCTACACTTGAAAATATAAGGGTTCTGTAAAGAAGGAAAAGGAAAGATAGATATTGTGTCAGCAATTAGCAAACTCTATCATAATTAGGAATTGATTGATTTTAAGAAACCTAATAAAACTAGCTTAAGTTAGTATTTAATGTTAGTATTTAAGTTAGTATTTAATGAAAGAATTCAAAGGAATCTCATGGAATCTGAGGGCAAATGTATTATCTAGTCTTATAAAGGACAGAAACCAGAAATTAGACAGGACGTTCCTTTCCTTTTTTCCTCATCTTTTCTGGACCATGTGGTCACCCTGCTATTCTGGCAAGGCCCTCTAATTCTCTCTCTGGATGCCAGATTTCTCCACAGAAGCAGATTCAATCCAAAATTCTATGCTTGTCTTTGAATATGGTAACAAATGATCTTTAGCCTTGACCATGTTTCTTTTTTTGATCTAATCTCAAATACTATGATTAGAGTTTCTGAGTTCCAAATTAAGGTTCATGAAGGATAGAAACTCCCTGGTGTAACTTTGGTCATTTTTCTGCCTATGATTAGATCAGTTGTGGCCCTAAATAATACTTTCATGTGGACTAGCAAACTTTCCAGGCCCTAACAGGTAAATTCTCTGAGAAGGAATATGTGAGAGAAATAAAGATGACAGGCTTCTGGTGCCTAGCTTCTATATGCTTATATTTTATAATGATACACTGCCAAAAATACCTTACACTATTGGTGATATGTTTAATATTTTAAGTCAGCATGTATAGCACCCATTAAGGATTCTGTTTTTCAATTGGAGCAGATTACCTGCTATGGATCAAAAATGAGAATAAAAAGAGTATGTTCCATCCACTTATTCTTCCAACATTTTCTAAACATAGCAATAAGCTGATCCCCAAATATATGGTGTAAAACCAGTTTCTTTTCCACTTCAGAAATAATAGGATCTTCAGAAATGATAAGATCTTAAAGGCAGAACACTAGTGGCCAATATAGAACCATTGACACCATCAGAAATTGACCAAAAAAAGCAACGTGGGCACAATTAAGCAAGGACTTCTCCTGGTATAAGAATTACACATTTTTTTCCTCCTAGCCCGATTATAACTTGTATGAAGACAAAAGCCATACCTTATATTTACTTATATTTATTATAGTATCCATTTAGAAAAGAAATAGTATTTATCAGGTATACAAGAAACAAAAGAAAAAACTCTATCTTTCTATTGTTACACTATTGTTACTGTCTGTATTCATTTCACAGAATATATTACCCATAAGACATTGTGTTTTCATGTTTCTTTTTTATCCATAATCTCCAAACTCCACTTGGGAAGAATAAAAATGATATTGCTATTCTAGTATGTCAAGTAAAGTGTAATTACATCTCCTGTTCTTCCATTATTATTATTTTTATTATTCTTATTATAAATAAAACCATGAATACTTCAAATGCCATTTTATTTTCCTTGGCAGGTATTTTCCTAGTCATGTATTTATTTGTCATATATTTTCCTAGTGTGCCTACCTCTATATTCCATGAACCAGGTCAGTGATTTCAAGAAAACCTAGATTTACATGATGGGTTCAGGGTTGTGGGGAAAGGTAAGAGACATGAGATCCTAATTGAAACTTATTTCATAATCTTTTAGAGACTATAGTATGGTTTGATTTTTTTTCCATATTTAATGCACTTTTATTTTTTTTAAGATTTATTTAAATTCTAGTTAGTTACCATACAGTGGTATTTTAGTTTCAGGTGTACAATATAGTGATTCAACAGTTCCATACATCACCAGGTGCTCTTCACAAGTGCCATTCTTAATCTCCATCCTCTGTTTCATCCATCCCCCCACCTTCTGGTAACCATCAGACTGTTCTCTATAATTAAAAGTCTGTTTCTTGCTTTGACTCTTTTTCTCACTTTATTTTCCTTTGCTTGTTTGTTTTGTTTCTTAAAGATCTTAAATTCCACATATGAGTGAAATCATATGGTATTTGTCTTTGTCTGACTTATTTCACTTAGCACTAGACTATAGCAAGGTTAGGGGGTTTAAGATTTTATTTATTCATGAGAGATACAGAGAGAAAAGCAGAGACACAGGTAGTGGGAGAAGCAGGCTCCCAATGGGGAGCCCAATGCAGTACTTGATTCCAGGACAAGATCACGACCAGAGCCAAAGGCAGACGCTCAACCACTGAGCCACCCAGGCATCCCTATAGCAAGGTTTAAAGCATTTCTTTTTATTTCATTTATTTATTCATGAGAGACTGAGAGAGAGAGAGAGAGAGAGAGAGGCAGAGACACTGGCAGAGGAAGAAGCAGGCTCCATGCAGGGTGCCTGATGTGGGACTTGATCCCAGGTCTCCAGGACCATGACCGGGGCTGAAGGCGGTGCTAAACCACTGAGCCACCTGGGCTGCCTGCAAGGTTTAAAACAGAATGAAGGCTATTACAGAATTTGAGCAGTTATGTAGGACTTCTTTCACCTTTTTTTTCCCTCTTTCACCTTTTAAATATGGAGTACTCATAAGGCTATAATGAATCTGACGAGGTTAATTATCTTTTTAAGTTTTGGGTTTAGCTTTGTTTTGATGTTTGTTTTGACATCAATACTATTTATATAAAAGAACTACAAAGATAAATTCATTTTTTCATTAGTTATCTGTTGTGACAACCATCTCAAAGTCTCAAATGGAATCTTCTGAATTTTTTAATTTCAAAATTGTAGCAATATCTACCTATGAAATATCATATATCTGTTATTAAACAATTAAATAGGCTTGATATCAGCTCATTCTCTGTGAGGAAAAAAAGGATACCTTCTGTGTTTTTCATAGATTCTACAAGGTTATTAGGGAAAAGCAAGAACATACACTTTAAAAAGACAGTTTATCAATATATACTTTATGTTATGATTTTGTAAAGGCTTTTACAATCCTTTAATATGAATTGCATGGTAGGAATAGCTAACTTAAATGGATGCTACAAGTGCAAAAAAGTATTTTCCATTCTACCTCATGACCTTGTTTTACTTCTATGACCAATGACAATGGCCTTGTCTTGATGATGCCATTTAGCTTACTTTGATCCTTACAATGCATAAGAAACACTTTCATCATTGACATTGATTTGTTATGCATTTGACTTTTTGATGAAATGGAGGGATAAATCCCTCCTTGTTCTATTAGTATGATGGCATGGTATTACAAATTACATGTTTGTTTTCTAGTAAAATATAAATGACACTAGAGAAAGCAATTTATTCTAAAACCATAGTATAAACTCCTATATTTTAAAAGAACTGATGTAATCAAGTTGATAAACCATGAACCAGGCTTATTTAAATGAGTTGTCTTTTGGCATATGGAAAGAATTATTTTCTGTTATGAAAATCAAACAAGCTGTTAGTGAATCACAGAAGACAAATACAGAAAATTGCCTTGTGAAATCACATTTCAGGAGGATCCATTGCCCATAGCAATGATAAAAGAACAACTGGAATATCAGAAAGAAATGTGCCCATGTTAGTAATAGAGAAAACAAAATCTCCTTTCCCAATATTGTTCTAAACAAATTAAATATTAATCATGCCAATAACGTAAGTGTTTGAATAACTGAAATACCTATAGTACTGCCAAAATACAACAAAATTAAAACTGTGTTTTCAGGAGTATACTGGTGGATTAGATATTCTGGCTGCTCCTGTCATTGAAAACAGCTAAAAATACTGGATAAAATATTTTTCTAATATCTTAAAATACATCAGTGAACTGACAAAAGCATTGATAAATACAAAGAGGTTAAAAAGAAAGAAGTTTTATTTCAGAGAGGTAAGCAGAGCACTAAAATTTATTTACATATTGAGAGAGGTTCTGCTGACCAAGAGATATTCAGCTTTAGTTTCCATAAATTTTAAGGAAATTAAGCCTGGAAAAAAGCCCAAGAAACCACCAAGATGGAGAGACTAATAGAAAACTTCCAAGATATTCCTGAAAGCTCAAAGTACTATACCTTCAATGCAAAGATGAGTTAGAAATAATCCTGGACCTCAAATGTTTACCATGGAATATTTTAAGAAAATTTCCTCAAGTGAAAAGTTAAAGCTGAGTCTTCCCTGAAACTTTGTAACCATAGGTGGGCTTTCCCTCAGTTTGCAACTAGTGTAGTTCAAAAAGCTGCTAGGTAAGAGTTTGATTAAAAGTGGTCATAGGGGCACCTAGGTGGCTTGATCAGTTGAGTGTCCACTCTTGATTTCAGCTCAGGTCTGGATCTCAGGGTCATTAGACTGAGCCCTGCATTTGGCTCCAGTCTGAGCATAGAGCCTGCTTGAGATTCTCCCCCTCTCCCTCTAATTCCCCCCTGCCCTATGTGCATGTGTGTGTGTGCATACCCATGTACTTTCTCTCTCTAAAAAAAAAGTGGTCAAGAAATCATAGAAAGTGAATATAGGGGGAGAAAAAAGAGAGAAATGAACCATAAAACAGATTCTTAACTATAGAGAACAAACTAAGGGTTGCTGGAGAGAAGGAAGGCAGGGAGGTGGGTTAAATGGGTGATGAGTATTAAGGAGAACACTTGTGATGAGCACTGGGTGTTTTTGTGAGTGAGGAATCATAAATTCCACACCTGAAACTAATATTACACTATATATTAACTAACTAGAACTTAAATAAAAACTTGGAACTTAAAAAAAGAAAGAAATTTGACATGGATTGGAAATGCCTCAGATCCCTAGAAGGGGAACAACTTTACTGAAAAAAATCATTACTGGAGGAAAAACTTTTATATAACTTCTTAATAGTTAATGCACAAAATATTCAAGAAATAGAAGCACTCCAACAAAAGTGACAAACACACAAGGAAACAAGACACCATGAGGAAAAACAGCAGTAGGCCTTCAAAATACTTGACCTTTTAGTATTATCACATATTAAATATTATGTAATTGTGCTTTCCACAATTTAAAGAAATGATATAATTTTGGAAGTACGAAGCAATAATCTAACAGAATGACAATAAAACAAAAGCAAAAATTTTTTAAATTATAAAATATATTTGAAATGTAAACAAGTAGAAGTTCTAGAAATAAAGAGCATATTAATATGACAATTTTAAAAATCAGTGAATAAGTTTAATAGCAGATGAGAATAGCTGCAGACAGAAGTAGTAAATTCTGAAGTATATCTGAAGTATATCTGAAGAGAATAATCCAGAAATCCAAAGGGACGGAATTTTCAAAACTGACTTTGAAAAACATGGACCAAATGATAAAGTTCAACTCAATCCCATTGGAGTTCATAAGGAAAGAAAGAAGAGAACAAAGCAGAACCAGTTTTAAGAATAATAATAAGAAATTTCTAGAAAAGTTGAAAATCATTAAAAAGATTTAAGAAAGCCAATGCATTGCAATTAGGATAAATAAAAAGAAAGCCATATCCAATGACACCATAGTAAAAGTGGGAAACCCAGAAAATTTTAAAACAGAAAACACAGATCACTTCAAAGGAAGAATAATTAGACTGACACTATTTATCAACAGCAACAATAGGAGGAATACAATGAAATAATATCAGTGTGCTGAAAGAAAATAATCATCAATATCAAATTAGATATACATGGCAAAAAAAAAATCTAAAGGCTGTACATCAGGCAAAATGGAAGTGATCCAACATTAAATATTTGAGTCACAAAAAGGAATGAAAAGAGGAAATGGCAACCATGTGAGTAAAACAAAGACTGACTACATACAAAATTAATAATTATAGCTTGATAAACAGAAAAGATAGAATAAGGTACAAGACAAAAATAGCATATAAATCCAGAGAGTTCATGAAATAGAAAAAGTTTTCCCAACTCTTATATCATTTCTGAAGTTAATGATACTGATTACCCTTAGAATTTGATGAACTAAAAAATCAGTAATAGCAAGAGTTAAAGAATGTCAATTCTCTTACAATCCCATAAGTGTTCTTATCCATCAAGATCCTAGCATATTAGAATAATTTGAAGGGGATTACTAATAAGACTATTAGAAGGGAACTGTACTGTAGGGAAACCTAAAGGGAGAGTTCAATCTATTTACCACCTCTAGACCCAGAGGGATGAGGGGAGGGAGCAATTATAAGAGTCTTCAAGGAGAAAAGCCTATAGAGATGGCTTTCTGGAGAGGAATTATAAATATGGATAAGGCAATGAAGTCAACTTAAATGACCATACAAAGTAATAAATACCCTAAATTCTTCTTTCTGCCATCACTGTCCTGCTAGGGTTCATCATTAGCTAAACCTTACCAAGTAACTGATGGCAAAGGAACACATTGTTATAATCCATATCTGTCATTCTCCTGAGGCAGAGACTGTGATGGAGTAAGCAAGACAATGGATGTGGAAAGCAAATAGATTTCTAGGTTTCATATATGAAAAATGTTTACTGCAGGATTTCATGTGGAAGCAAACTATTGGAAGCACAGATAGTTAAAATATAGTGGGCAAACACAAGGAAATTCTAGGGAGCACTTAGAAGGCAGATCACATGTACAGTGAACAAAAAGGCAAATCCTAAAGTAATCATTCTCAGTTTTTTTAAAAAATGTAAGAAAGACAGAGATATTTGGTGCAGCCACTCTGGAAAACAGTATGGAAGTTCCTCAAAAAGTTGAAAATAGAGTTGCCCTACTACCCAGCAATTGCACTACTAAGTATTTACCCCAAAGATACAAATGTAGTGATCCAAAGGGGCACCTGCATCCCAATGTTTTAGTAGCTATGTCCCCAACAGATATGGAAAGACCTCAGATGTCCATCAACAGATGAGTGGATATATATACACGAGGTGGTATGTATGTGTGTGTGTGTATATATATATATATATATATATATATATATATATATATATATATATATATAACAAAATACTACTCAGCCATAGAAAGAAAGAAAGAAAGAAAGAAAGAAAGAAAGAAAGAAAGAAAGAAAGAAAGAAAGAAATCAATCCTGCCATTTGCAATGATGTGGTTGGAACTAGAGGATATTATGCTAAGCAAAATAAGTCAATCAGAGAAAGACAATTATATGATTTCACTCATATGTGGAATTTAAGAAACAAAATTAGATCATGGGGGAAGGGAGGGGAAACTAAAACAAGACAAAATCAGAGAGGGAGACAAACCATACAAGACTCTTAATCATAGGAAACAAAGTGTTGCTGGAGAAGAGGGGGTGTGGGGTGGGGTAACTGGGTGCTGGACATTAAGGAGGGCACATGATGTAATGAGCACTGAGTGTTATATGCAACTGATGAATCACTAAATTCTACCTCTGAAACTGATAATACATTATATGTTAATTAATCAAATTTAAATTAAAAATAATTTGCAAAAGGTAAAAAAAAAAATAGTTATCTAGTTCAATACCATTTACCTAAATTAAAAATCCATGCATACAGAGCTATAATCCACAGTTAGTAAGTCCATACGAAAACAAAAAGGTTCATAGGGATTTGGTATAACATTAGGGAAAATTAAGAAAAAACAAATATATAAATATGTACATAATAGAAGAGAGGGCCTGGTACACAAGCAGTGGCGAAAATGATGATGTGCCACAAATTGAGGTTTATAGTTAATTCAGTGAGAAAAGATACTTGATAAATCCAAAAAAAAGAGTAAGAAAAGAGAAAAAAAAGACACTTTTGTTTTGGAAATAAGTCTATGATTATAACAAATGTAAGGTTAAATATATATATATATATTATATACACATACATATATATCATATTAACTGTAAAATATGGATACTAAATAATGATAAATGTTTTAAAAGTTCTGATTCTCCAGGAAAATATAATAATTCTAACAAAGTATAGATTGAATAACATAGCTTCTGAATATACAAAGTAAAAATTGAAAGAATGAAAGGAACTGACAAATCCAGAATCATACTGATGGATTTTTGACACATCTAATTTACTGATTAAGCAGAAAAAATTAAATCAACAGTAACATGGAAGATGTAAGCAAACATTTGTAGATGATCTAACACACACATATATAATAATGCACCCTAGAGTTACAGAACACATATTCTTTTCAAACTAATAAAGAGGATTTCCCATTCTAGTAATGATGGGCTGTCTTGTAGTAGATCAACCCAGATAAAATATAAAATCATCTATTTGAAGACATTCTAGACATACTAATCTAGTGAAGATTTAATGAACAAAGATCTGGGAAGAAGTGGAAAATGAGACCACTTCAGCTTCATTCATTCCCATTTTTTGCCTCAAGATGTTTGCTAAGCACAACTTCTTAGCAGTCTTAAAAGGCTTTAGAGCAACCACTAGAGTGCTGATATTTCCATGAAGGAAAACATAAAGAACTCATGCTTTTAGCTTGGAATTCCTCTAAAGTTACTTTCTAGGGGTGGAATTGAACCAGAAATAGACCAGATATCATAAGTCTAAAGCCCAGTCCATAATTAGGTATTTTCTTAGGATGATAAAACATCCAGAGATTCATATTACCCCTAAAATTTTTCATATAACCTGTTCAGTATTGCTGAAAAATTACCCAAAATATCAGGACACAATAGCAAATGATCAAGCACCAAGGTGAAAAACAAAGTAGACAAACTCTTATAGGTACCCACATGTTGGAGCTATCAGAAACAAAATGGGGGCACCTGGCTGGCTCAGTTGGTAGAGCATGAGACTCTTGATCTCAGGTTTGTAAGTTCAAGCACTATATTGGGTGTAGAGCTTAGCTAAATAATAATAAATAATAATAATAATAATAATAATAATAATAATAATAGTTAAAAAACATAAACCTCAAAAACAAACCAAATATACTTATGTCTTCTATTAAACAAATAAAATTATTTGGAAAGTGATATTTGATAATTGGAAACTCCAAAAAAATGAATGTATATTCTAGAATAGATATATACAAATGAGATAAAGTTGAATGGATGTAGTTAACAGCAGATTAGAAATAGCTGAACAGAGGGAAAACCGTCTGGGTCAAACCATTAAGCGTCCAACTCTTGATTTCAGCTCAGGTCATGATTTCAGGGTCATGAGATCAAGCCCAGCATTGAGTCCAGCATTGAGCCCTATGTTCATTAGAGAATTAAATAACCTGGAAAATGTACTATATTCATGGATTGGATGACAATGTTATGAAGACAACACTTTTCCACAAGTTAATGTATAGAGTCAAAGATATTTACAATCAAGACATTTCAAATCAAAACCACAACTTAGGAGGCAATGGAAGGGATGCCACAAGTTAACCTTATAGTGCACACTGAAGAGCAAAAAGCTATAAACAGCTAAGACATTCTGAAGAAGTAGAGCAAGATGAGAAGATTTGATTCACAAGATAAAATTCCTTATACTTTTAAATGATGGCACTTTTATCTTGGTGCAAAGATGGATACATTGACCATGGAGTAGAGATCCCAGAAAAAAGCCTACATATTTGTGACTGAGTAGCTATCATAGATGCCTGGGAGAAGAAAACAGACAATTTGTTTTTGTTTTAGTTTTTGTTTTGTTTTGAAAACAATTTTATAAATGATACCTGGACATTTGTGTATCCATGTGGGGAATAAATGTGAAATTGGACCCCTACCAGAAAACATCCATAAATATTGTTTTCAGGCAAATTAATGGAAATGTAAAAGGCGAAATTTTGAAAGTATAATTCATTTATCACCTAGAGGGGAAGGGAAGGGAAGAATTTCTTAAGCAAGGTACAATAAATGAAAGTAAAAGGGAAATATTGATAAATTTGACAAATTTAAAACTTCTCTTCAAGATATAATTTAATGAAAAGATGAACCACAAACTGGAAGAAGCTATCTATAACACATTAGTACTTAGATATATAAAGAACATCTACACATCAATAAGAATAAAAATGAATAATATATATTAAAGCAATAATAAAATAGCAGTTAACACTCACCACTTCAAGCATCAGAAAGGATGAAAAACAATTAGAACCATTATTTAGTGTCCCTGGGAAAACATACTACTGAACAACAAAAAGCAAATTAGAAACATATACAATATAATTTCATTCCTATAAGCTTCAAAATTTTAAAAAACTAGGCCATATATGACTTAGGGAAATAAACATGTGTAAAGAAACCATAAAGAATACCAAGGTAGAAGGTAATGATTAAAGTACAATTCAGAGGACACCTGGGTGACTCAGTGGTTGAGTGTCTGCCACATCGGGCTTCCCACAAGGAACTTACTTCTCCCTCAACCTATGTCTCTGCCTCTCTCTGTGTGTCTCTTATGAATAAAAAAATAAAAATAAAATAAATAAAGTACAACTCAGGTAATGATTGTCTCTGATGGAGTTAATTTCCTCTAGCAGATTGAAAAACAATGGTAATGTTCTTTCCCTGAAACTTGGTTCCATGTGTCATTATTCTTGATATCTGATATCTATTTCATAAATAATTCTTTGTAACTATTCAAATAGTTAATATGGACGATTTTCATGAAGAGTTTTGATTTCCTTGTAGACAGATTCTAAGTAGCTTATTATAATAGTTTGCCAGTAATTTCCCAGAAATGGTATATTGGCTCCACAGCCTGGACAGAATATTTCATAATATTTGGAACTGAGCAATTTCTGGCAGCCGCATCCCTTTTGTAACCTTATTTAGCATATTATTGGCAGAACGGTATAATGGCTAATCAAGAGAAAATCTTTCTGATGGATCTTGGAATGTCCAATAATTAGGCAAGAATTACCATGAATTTTTAAAGAAATGTATCCACAAACCAGAATAACCCTCTCTGCATAGAGTATTTTCTAACAGGGCAACCTAGAACCCAAATTTATGGGATATTACAGCACTGCCTTATCGAGATAGATGTTTGAATTGAATTTTATAAACTAAAGAAACCTCCCTTGTAGCTAGCTACTTAACAGTGGATATAACTTTTCAATTTTGTGTTATACCAAAACTCAGAGGAAAAAGAGAAGCCATCCTTTCTATATGGAAGTTTCTGTACCAGAAGTTGGCTGAAGGCATCCTATGGAGGACAGGCAGAGCTACTCCCTAACAAAGTGATATGACCTCAGAATTCTCCTGTCCCCCAAAACATCTTCTTTACAGCTCACTGCAACTCAAATTTCTCATCCCATATTTAATATCTCTAGTAAAGATGTCCATTATCCCTTTGAGTGAATGAGTTTATAATGTCCTTTTCTAAGAGAAGTAAATCACAGGGTGAGCCCCTTGAAGGGAAGAGGGAAAACTCGTTAGTTCAAAATCATGTGACTCACAGCTGAGGACAGGAGGGAGGCATAGGGTATGTAAGTGGTGAAAGAGTTACCACAAAAGGGATAAAACAAGTGAGGAAATGTTTCCTGGAGTTTGTGAGGCCAAATTTCACCAACCTTGCTATCTATCACATTCCAACGTTCATTAAAGATTCTTCTAAACCCTACCTTCCCTGAGGGAAGCAGCCACAAAAGGTGCTGTAAAGGAAACTACTTTCATCTTTGACAAAAACCCCTGACATGACTGCCAAAAGCCAGGATTTGGTTTGACAGATAAAGGGAATGAGTTGTATTTTCTTAATTATTATTTGTTTGGTTGACCTATGAAGGGATGTGGTGTTTTGTTTTGTTTTTCTTTTAGGTCAATGTATTTAAATGAAAATCTCAGTCTGTGTTATCAACTTGCCCACTTAAAATTTAAATTTAAAATTAAATTAGGGATCCCTGGGTGGCGCAGCGGTTTGGCGCCTGCCTTTGGCCCAGGGCGCGATCCTGGAGACCCGGGATCGAATCCCACGTCAGGCTCCTGGTGCATGGAGCCTGCTTCTCCCTCTGCCTATGTCTCTGCCTCTCTCTCTCTCTCTCTCTCTATGACTATCATAAATAAATAATAAAAAAAAATTTTTTAAAAAATAAAAATAAAAAAAAATAAAATTAAATTAAATTAAAAATTAATTAATTAATTAAAATAAAATTTAAATTCAAAATAAGAAAGAAAATCAATCTCAATATGCAATTACTTACCTTTAGCATGCTCTTTCTTGATGTACATGATTCTTGCACATGAAAGATGAAGTAAACAATGTGTAAATGATTTTCTATTCTAACATGAACCATCATGTGCTACAGTGGTCTGTCTAATACAGTGGTCATACATGGCTAGTAAGCCTGTCATATGTGCTGCTGGTATGACTGCAGAACTAATTTTTAAATTTCAATTTATATTTAAATTTGAGAACTTATACTGAATTGAATTATTGGAAAACATTTAAGTTCGTTTAGACTAACTCAAGTGTGTGCATATGCTTTTTCAAATTTAAATTTTATAAAATGCATACCCAAGTTATGTATTTCTGATGAAAATTTAGCATTCAAACTGAGATGTGCTTTAGGTACACGCTGGATTTCAAAGATTTGGTACAAAAAGAGCTAACCTGCAATAGGCCATTAGTAATTTTTAAATAGATTACATGTTGACATGACAATATTTTTGCTATTAATGTTTGCTAATATTAATGCTTGCTAATATTAGATATATTACTTAATCACATTGATTATACCTTCTGTCATGCAGCTCTGGGAAAAATTTAAATTTGTGGCTTGCTATGTATGTATTGTTTTGGAGGGAAATTTTGGTAACATGGAATATGTAGAAAATTTGGAGCTGAGTCACGTTCAAGCTGTGACTCCATCAGTTTATGCCAGTATCACCACGAATAATTCACTTAACTTCTCTGAACTTTAATTTGTGTATGTGTGAATTGGGTGAATGAACAAGATTGTTGCAAGGCTTAAATAAAATACCTTATAGGAAGATCTTGAGAAAACTCCAAAGTACTGGTCAGATGCCAGTTATTTTCAGATATTTTAATTTAATCAAATGTGCATTTGAATTGTAAGCTAAATGAGGGTTTATAAATAATCATGCTTCTATTTAATCACTGAGAATAGCAAAATTGGCCCTAAGCTATAAAACTGTATGCCAGGAAGTTTCCAGAATGCCAAGAGGCTATCTTATAGCAGAGATTCAAAGTGCTGATTCCTAAGCTAGGAAAAGTCTGGTGCTGTAATATTTGGCCACCCTAGCGATTACCATTAATAGTATGAAGCTATTGCCTGCAACCCACATTAGTACATTTGTTTCATTGGTGAGTTTTAAAAATCGACAGAGTAGGGTATACAGGTTTTCCCCACTTTCTGAAGTAATTACCATTAATTTATGTAAAAAAATTTTTGAGCATTTCCAAATCCAAAAAATCATCTCTTATGCCTTTCTATACCTTAGGACACATTCTGATAATGGATGCACAAAATAAATCAAGATAAAGCACAGATGCTCACAGACACAGTTGAAAGCTCCGATGGCTTGAGGCTGAGATGCTGAGCGTAGCTCCCAGGGAAGGAGCCTGGCTGCACACACTCCCTGTACAACAGCCCATTGCAGAACAGATGCTGAATACCATTCACTGTTCTCCTTTGTTCATGAAAGCAAAAACCCTCTCTGGATTTCTTTCAGTTAGCGAAAACAGGTTCTCATGGAGGTCTTCTGTAAAAGCAAAGCAGCAAAACAGGAACTTTTGAAAAGCGGGGGATACCCATAGAAGACACTTGTGGGCTTGTGTGAAGTGCCAAAGTGAATCAAGTCCTGTTTTCTTCTCCTCTCAAGCCAGGGAGAGGAGTAGAACTATATGTGCAACAGTCAAGCAGCAGTTTCACTCATTTTATTTAACAGATTACTTTCCACTGGAAGAGTGGGTTGATAAAATGTATAAATTAGAAAGTTTTGAGAAAATTTTACAAAGCTGTCCTAAATAATAAGACTCTGAAAATAACTTCTGAGCAGCAGCCATTTTGTTGAAAGCCTCACTTTCAAAGTGATATGAAAATAGCCAGCTCCATTGCATGTTGTCATTCTTTATGAGTCAAATTGTTCCAATTTGTCACTGATATGCCAATAAATGGATTTTTAAGATTTCATTTATTTATTCATGAGAGACACACAGAGAGAGAGAGAGTCATGAGAGACACAGAGAGAGAGAGAGGCAGAGACACAGGCAGAGGGAGAAGCAGGCTCCATGCAGGAAGCCTGATGTGGGACTTGATCCTGGGACTCCAGGGTCAGGCCCTGGGCTGAAGGCGGCGCTAAACCGCTAAGCCACCAGGGCTGCCCTAAGTGGATTTAAATGGTCCTTTTTTGCATTGTAAAATCTCAGGCAACAACAACAACAATAAAAGCCTAGATGAAAGATAGTATTTAAAACAGCTTCATTGGGGATCCCTGGGTGGCTCAGTGCTTTGGCGTCTGCCTTTGGCCCAGGGCGGGATCCTGGGGACCATGGAGCCTGCTTCTCCCTCTGCCTGCATTTCTGCCTCTCTCTCTCTCTCTCTCTCTCTCTCTCTCTGTGTGTGTGTGTGTGTGTGTCTATCATGAATAAATAAATAAAATCTTCCAAAAAAATAAAAAAAATAAAACAGCTTCATTACTGAAGGCATTCTAGAGCAAGTCCCTGAGTCTTGTCAGAAGTCAATAGCATAGACCAAAATTACTCATTAGAGAAATGGAACTTGCCCTTCTTGGCTTATGCTGAACCTTATTATGTGTATTCTTTCTTTCCAGGTAATTGTTCACTGACAAAATTGTTCACAGTCAAAATTCTTCTAGAGTGATGACTATCACTCTAGTGATGACTTCTTGTCTATTTTGTCACATTTTATAATAATTTTGAGGTACAACTAGATTTGAATGACAAGATGTTAGCAATTAACTACCCTTGCTCTTTGGGGAATATTGGAAACAATTCTTGACCACTCCCTTCTAGTTTCCTAGAACACGATAAACCCCTTAGACAGCCAGAGGCTAAACCCACTATAATTCTCTTTGCCTTTTTTGCTAGTCAACCCTGGATGAATTGTAAAAGCATGTACTTTTGTGCCTTATCTAGTTTTCCTGACTAATGAGATTATTAATGTGGTTTCTATGTTAAGCATATGTGGAGACTCCAGGACTTTTGAATGATAGCACTGTTTTGGAAACAGTGAACAATGCAAGTAAGGGGTAAATCTCACAAAATTAATATAATATAATTAAGTGAAATTTTCAAAATTATCATTTAGGAAAAAAATGTAAAACTTCTGGATAGAGCTTGAAGTGTTTTACATTTGTTTTATATTTTAACAATAATGCTAATAATAGTGAATTTTTATTGAACACCATCTCAAGTGCCAAAGATGAATTATCTTTGATTCTAACAACAATCCTATAATATAGGAACAATTATTATATTAACTTTACAGGCTCTCTGAGACTGAAAAAGATGTAAAAAGCAAATGATTGCTTTGTGGAAGGATCCATTCATCAATCACTCAGGTTCCCAGGATGACAGAGGTTCTATCTGATTGGGGAAGGGAACATAGTGATCTCACACTGGTTTTCTTAGCTTCCACCTTGAAATGACACACTGCAGCCACATTGCATTGGCTAAAACAAGTTACATGACCACATCCAATTTCAAAAGGAAAGACAAAATGAAATTCTACCTTGCACCAGAATGAGAACTGGAACCAATGTGAAGAACCTTAATGATCTCCACACATACCAAAGATTTGCTGCTTAAGTGATTTGTTCTCGTGTAGGAGTTATATAATACAATTTAATACTACATTTATGCTGAACTCTGACCCTACATTCCAATTTCTTATAATTTATTTATTGTCAGATTCTATAGTTCCAATGTAGGGATAAACTGCCTTAAGAAAATTCAGTCTATAACTTAGAGATCAATAGTAAATACTTATTTTGAAAACCCCGTTTTATTTTTCTCCTGGAATAATTGAACTTATTATTCCATCTCCAAGGGACTTGGAGATGATGCTAATAACACTCTATATTACATCACTTTTCTCCTTGAATAGTTTTTCCAAATACATTACCCTCCATCATAAATGTCCTTCAGGTTAGTGTCTCAAGCTTCACCTAAATCATAAACACAATTTTAAAAATGAAGAATTTCTGTCCAATCTTTAGTTTTTTACTCTGCGTTTCCATACACAAGCAGTAAATAAGTAACTAGCTTCTTTACTTTTCTTTCCCTTGAAGTTATGTGCCATCTTTCTTGGTATTGCTACACAAGGGGTGTAGACATTTCTCAAATATTTAGGGGTGGTTCTTGACTTGACCATGAAATATTAATTCATATGATTAGTTTTAAGCCTTTCCTTTTTCTAGTGAATTTTTAATTCACTTGCTTAATAATTTCCTGCTCAGTGGCATTCAAAATATTCCACATCATACAGTATTTGCTTGGCATTGTAGAATCCTACTCTCCTATGATCAAACCATAAATTTTTTAAGTTCCTTCTGTGATATTTTGTTCATTTTATTGAAATCTGAGAGAATATGAACTTAACATTTAGGCAATGACTAGAATGGTTATAAAATAAATAATTCAGAAAATAAATATTAAAATCTTTTAAGGTTAAACTCTGTTCTTTTGTGTGATAAAATACTGAAAACAGCTCAAATTATTTTGTATGGTGTCTGTCTGCAATAAAAAAACTTCAAGGGGCACCTGGGTGGCTCAGTGGTTGAACATCTGTCTTTGGCTCAGGTCGTGATGCTGGGGTCCAGAGACCCTACTTCTCCTTCTGCCTATGTCTCTGCCTCTCACTCTCTGTGTCTCTCATGAATAAATAAATAAGATCTCTTAAAAAAAAACTCAAAAAAGGAAGAGAAATATGAACTAAAAACAAAGTAATCATTTTAAATATTATTTCTTCCAACTAGTTTTCTTAGCATTATCTTGTTTCATGAAAACTACTTTATTTTTTTTATTTTTTTTTTAATTTTATTTATTTATGATAGTCATACAGAGAGAAAGAGAGAGAGGCAGAGACACAGGCAGAGGGAGAAGCAGGCTCCATGCGCCGGGAGCCTGATGTGGGATTCGATCCCGGGTCTCCAGGATCGCGCCCTGGGCCAAAGGCAGGCGCCAAACCGCTGCGCCACCCAGGGATCCCGAAAACTACTTTATTTTGATTAACCTTTTGATTTAAAAATATGATTTAATCAACAATTTTTTGTTTGCCTATTGTATCTAAAAATAGCCCTTTTCTACCCACAGATTGTTTAAAAGTGATGTGACCATCAAATTTTCAGGATAAAGCTCTTTATTTAATTGCATTTTAAAATGCAATAAATTATCTCATCACTAGATTAAAAACATGATAAAAACCACTTTTGAAAAAATTATGTTGATGGCATATCTTAATTAGAAATCTGTTTCAGGGATCCCTGGGTGGCGCAACGGTTTGGCGCCTGCCTTTGGCCCAGGGCGCGATCCTGGAGACCCGAGATCGAATCCCACATCAGGCTCCCGGCGCATGGAGCCTGCTTCTTCCTCAGCCTGTGTCTCTGCCTCTCTCTCTCTCTCTCTGTGACTATCATAAATAAAAAAAAATAAAAAAAAAAAGAAATCTGTTTCAGAATATAATAATAATATTTACTTTTATTACTTTCTTGTCATCAGAAGTGATATCAATATAATTAGTATATTTAGTACTATTTATTTTATTAATTTTATTTTAATATCTTATTAGTCTTTTATTAGGATGGTTAACTGCTTCTGGTAACTATTTGGCCTGATACTAAATTTCAAAATAAAATATAAGAAGGGGTTGAATTTTAGAAATATTTTTAATACTTTGATTACATTCCAAAATTTATATGGGTGTGTATTAACATGTTAATTTAAAATAATCAGGTGGTCTACATTAAACCAAGACTCCTAAGCTATAATAATTGTGATGCTTCTCTCCACATTTATCTATTTTTCTTTTCCCCCCCTCACCTGAAAAGCTGGGAACAATACTGGCCCTCTTGAGATTCTTTTGTGAGCCTGAGAGAACTTCCCTGACATTTTATTAAGGCACATGAGTAAAAATTACTAAAGAGGCAAGTTCTACACAAAGGTGACAAATCATTTGGGGACTGGGACCTGTACCGGTATCTTAAAAAATAAAAATTGAATATATCCAACAAAACATTTCCATCAAAACATTTATTTTAATATACTCCATTCTCTTCAGTTGGGCAAAATATTTTTCAAAAGAATAACACTGCTCTCAGATAATAGTATCCATTCATTATTATGTGGCAGGCAGTATACTGGGAACTAGAGTTAAATTATCTCATTTAGACTCTATGTCAAGCCTCTAAATTTTGGTATTTTCACCAAAATTTAAGATATAGCCAAACTAGACTCAGAAAAGTAAAGAATTTCTCCAAGCTAAAACTTACAAAGATTCCAAATCATTATAATATTCCATTTATCATAAACAGATGAACCAAGCAGGATTTTTCTTACATGGCTTTACATAATCTTTGAAATCTGGACAATTTAAAAGCATCCCCATTGAATTAACTGAATTAACTGGGTTCCCCCCCCCCCAAAAAAAAAAACACTTATCCCTATCTTTGTCCAATAATTACATCATTTGTAAGGCCATATAAGACCTTACAAGATTTGAAAAATTTTCTTAGCAACATATTCGCTCTTCCAGGACTGAATGAAATTCACTTTTGTTTAGGATTACCAGTGTTTGCTAACAGTTCTTAAGTATCCTTCAAGTGCTTAGTAAGTCTCCTAGAATTCATATTAGATTTTGCCTAGACTATCAGATCACAGATAGGCTTCAGGGCACCCTAATGGTGTTGGTAGTTAACTGGCTTGAGAGCAAACTTCCAAGATAATATCAGACAAATGGTTAGTTTTTATCTATGGCTTTGAAAAGGAATTCTATGACTCTTGGAAAAATTATTCTAAACTCTATAAATACTTTAAAATGAGAAAGTAATAAACATCTAGAACTTGAATAATTCTTTCTGACGGTTTGATCAGATAAATCACAGAGGAAAGCTATAATGTATTTCACAAGCAATCTTTAGCATAATCAGGAAATTGGCTTTGTTTTTTACTTGAGTACTTACATCATTATGAGAGAAGTTCAAAATTATACTCAAGGAATTTAGATTTAAATAATTTCTAAGGAATAAGTTCAAGAAAAAGTTCATATTTTAAAAATAGCAATATTATCATTATGGTCTATTCCCTTTTGTTCAGCATTTTTGAATATCTTAAAAATAGATAAATGATAGATACAGATATACTTAGACATATAGACATACACATGGGCAAATTTGTTGGCTCTTGACAAATTAGATATTACATAATTCTGATGAATTCAGGAACTCTTTTAAAGCTGTACTTTACTTTTCTAAATTAAAATGATAAGATCAACTGAAGCTTCATGAGATAGCAAAAAATATTTAGCTCATTCAATTCATCATGGTTAATTATCTACCTGAACAAAGTCCAGGTCTTACAACAAACCCTACGTCTATATTTAAGGAACTTGAAATAAGATACTCCTCAAGAAGCTTAAAAAAATAAGAAGTCTTATCCTCTACCTAGGTAGAGGTCAGACTTTTAAAGACTTTATAAGATCAATAAATAATAGGAATGTCTGCTGTAAATATTGGTTTGGATATAAAATAGATTGGCAATAGAATGTTATTTCAGTCAGGATCTTAATCTATTAGATGGCACTGAGAGGTTAAAAAACAAACAACAGATAAGAGAAAATGATCCCTGTTGAAATTCTAGAGGAATTCATTAAAAGTAATTTTCAAGGAATAGGAATGAAGAAAATGGATGCAAAATTTAATTTGTAATGTTGACAGACTAATATTACTTAATATCTTCTTGACTATTCAGACTATTTGATGTCAAAATTCCAGAAGAAAAGACAGCACCCCACATACCTCTCCTGGAGCTGATCTCTACCTTAAACCACAGGAAGTCTGAGTTCTAAATAAAACTAGCTTCTCTGAAAAATAAGGTGGGAATGAGTCAATAAACTCAGATAAGTAATAGAACAACCATGAAGTGGTACTTTCTAAAGGGATGTTTATTGATTTGCTTGTTGCTTTTTTAAAATTTTCAAAATAAGATTTTATGAAATAGTATGATAAGAAACAGGAAAATCTCAACTACAGCTTATCAAGCATTTACTATGTCCTTGGGCTTTCCCAGGTATACTATCGAGTCACATTTACCTCATCCAATCCCCACTGTAACTCTATAAGTTGGGTATAATTATGTCCACTTTAGGTTTAAAAGAGATCCCCAGAGAGTTTCTTAGATATAAGTGCATTACAAACTTGTGCACATATAAAAACTAACTTGGTTACTTGATAAAAATCCAGATTCCAAGTTTCTTCCTCCTGAACTCCCTAATTCAGTAGATCTGGGATGGCAAATGACAATCCATATTTTAAACAAGAATCCATGCTAATTTTTTTAGATGCAGCCAATTTGGGGAACACTGCTTTCTACTTAGCTGCCCTGTACAAGAGACGAGCAAGTCCTGAGTTTAAGAGACAGTTAAGATAATTTCAGAGAAAATAATTGTGTATATTTGTCTATTTTAGAAGACAAGTTTGTCATAAGTGAAAGACCAAAAAACATACTTTTTGTTTAATTTCATGTGAATGGGGCAGCCCGGGTGGCTCAGCAGTTTAGCATCGCCTTTCAGCCCAGGGCGTGATCCTGGAGACCCAGGATCGAGTCCCACGTCGGGCTCCCTGCATGGAGCCTGCTTCTCTCTGCCTTTCTCTCTAATTCTCTCTCTCTCTCTCTCTGTCTGTCTGTCTGCCTCTCGTGAATAAATAAATAAAATTTAAAAGAAAAAAATAAAATAAATTTCATGTGAATGTGGGACAAAGACACTTTTAGACTTGTGTTAACATGGAAACTGTGGCAATGCAGAGATGGCCAATGCATTAATTAAAAAGAACTCTTGACCAGTTAGCATAAGCATGTATTTATGACGCCAATATAAGCATTTGATCTATCAACAGTTTGAATGAGGAGATAGAAAATGTATACAGGAAATGGTTTCTTCCATCCTGGGCGGAGATCATCACATTTAAGGGAGCAAAACATATACACATCTAAAATATTATGTAAAGTTCTTGCACAAAGTATTAATTTTATGACTAAATTATCTACTTAATGAATGAATTTCAAGAACAGTATGAGTTCTGCCCTCCCCATGTGGGTATGAGCTGTAATGGGAGGGTCTCCCAGAGGAGTGAGCTGATCTAGGACCTTGCATGGCAGGCAGATATATATGCTGGGGTTGTGGGAGAAGAAGATCACCCAGAACTACAAAAGGAATATGGCACCTTAGGCCTCATGAGGAGACTGACATAGGTGGAATGAGAGTATGTTTAAATGGGATAGAAATTCTTAATAGCTTTATTCTTAGCTAGGGAGATCTTTGGAAGAACTACGCAGAATTTTCCTGACCTTGCACATCATCTTAAATTGCATTCCTTCACTTGAGTAATCATCTCTGTATAGATAAACAAATTTAATAGTATTATTTCATGCAAACTAATACAAAGCATTATTATCTTCTTCAAACTATGTCTCTAGTCATATTTATTTATATCTTCCCCTGCAAAGACAGTTGGACAATAATCTAAGTGAAATTATTTAAAAAAAAAAACATTTTGTCTTCTCAGTTTATCTAGAATATTACAACTTCAAAGTCTGATTCAAAGGTCCATAAACTGTAAGATGTGAGCTCTTAAAATCCAGAAATACAGAATAATGCGTTTTTCTTTACACTGCTTCTTTTATTTAAAAGCAGAGAAGGTAATTTTTAATTGCCAAAGGAGCCATATTTAGTAGATAAACACCTTCAATAATCTGACTAGGACTTATGGGTTCATTTTGTCAGTTTTACTGAGGTTGCATGATGGTTAAGGAAAAAGAATTTCATTCCATGAAGCATAAATGGGCTCTCCAATTTGGTTTTCTTTTGCTCATAACACTCATCTCCAGTTTGACTTCAAGTGGTTTTATTTCTTGTTTAAACTCATGTACTTGAAAATTATTAGTTTCGGGGGCAATACAAATTTAGGCAAGGGCTGATGGTATCTGTGCTGTAATGGATACCCTCTCAGATTTCAGCAGTATGTATTCCTAACAGAGATAAACAGGAAATTTTTTATCAGTGGCATTGCTATCAGACCTAAGAGGATCAGAGTATATAATTGTTATTATCTGACAGGCACCAGCTTATCCTTTACAGAAAAAAAAAAAAAAACTAGAAATGGTGAATGACTTTTTCATCATTAACCACCTTCTAACCACTCGTTTTTCTTACCCCCTTAGACTGAGATTATAAGCATGAGAAAAATACCAGTGACAAAATAATCTTTTCTCATAGGTCCTTCACACACTACTCCTTGCATTGCACAAGATGACAATGGTCAATAGAATGTAGTCAAGAGCCAAGTGAGAACTGAAAGAGAGATCTGCTGATGATGTCAGGTAAAGTAGGAGACCTCTGGCTCCTTACATCAGGTCTCCCAGTTCCAATTATACTTTCAGCTGTGATGGACAGCGCCATATTAAGTTCCCACTGACTACTCATCTCAAGCATGTTCCACATATTTTTACATTGTGTTCCCCAGAACATTCTCCAACACTTGCCCCACATGCAAGCACAGCCCAGAAGTACTGGGTTAGTATTCCAAGTGGCAGTCCCTAACTATTGGGGAACAAGAGCCAGCAGGTAAATGTTCCTGCTTTCTTTCCTTGAGGTTGGCAATTTTAGAAATACACGTAGACATTCTACTTCTCAGTATGACCTGCTAGAACCAAGCAACTGCTACACAAGCAAAATCAGCTACCTCAATTATTACTACCTGCTAACTTTCATTACATCCTTGCCTCATCTTGACTGGTCCTTTACTCTTGCTCCCTAGATTATCTCCAATATAAATTGTTTGCACCTGTTATCTTTAGAACAGAGATCAGTAAACTTTTTTTTCTAAAATGGTAGATTATAAATGCTTATACTTCATATAGTCTTTGTTGCTGCTACTAAATTCTGCAATTTTAGAGTGAAAATAGCCACCAACAATACATGATGAATGGACATGACTGCATTGCAATAAAAATTTTATTTATAAATACTGGTGGTGGGCTGGATTTGGCCTATGAGTCATGGATTTCTAACCCCTGTGAATCTCCTAAATTCTTTTGGTAATGAATTAGAATATGCTTAGATATTCCTGAGCTTAAGTATCTTAATGACAATAATTAATGAAGTTAATAATTATCTTTTATTAAAATTATTATATACAAGGCACTATTCCTAGCAGGTGTTTTACATACATTACTATGTTTTATTCCCAACATTTTTATTTCATTTATTTAGAAACTAAAGCTCAAAAAAACTGTGCTAGTCATTCCTACTGTTCACCAAATAGTTTTCTGCCTTCTGAATACATGATTGGATTATAATTCCTGGTAATTTTTCCAGTGGGGAAAGGCCATCTAATTATTTCTGGGCAATGCATTATAAGATTTAATTAATGTTAAATGACCCTCCAGAGCTCTTTTTCCCTTTGTAACAACTATTGACAAGTTCCAGATACTAAGCCCCAGCTTAAGGACAATATGAGGAAACAAACACCCAGTGAACATGTAACATAAGGGGGAAAAATATCTGAGATTTCAGAAGTTATTTGTTACCATTCATAACTTCACCATCTTGATTACTACAGAAACTAGGTCACTTGGCCACTGCCACATCTAATAAGTGACATAGACAAAACTTGAACATAGGTCTTCAGACTCCAATGCTTGATTTTTTCTCGCTATACCTCCATCACTATGTGTAAGCCTTTTTCTGCACATAAAATCATGTTAAGGCAACCTCTCCCCAACAAAGGATGTTACCCAAAGACCAAAGACCTTCTTTCTTAGCTGTGTTCAAAATACACAAAAAAGAAAAATCTGGAAAAGGATGAGCAAAACGAACTCTGATTCTAGAAAAATTGTCAAGTACATAAAATTTAGACTCAGAGCCCTACCTTCTTTTTCCTACTCTTACCCATACTTCCTATAGATGAAGCATTCTGGGACATCTCACCAGTCTTATGACTGACTTTTCTCTGGTTACTACTCCCATTTCTCTCCAATGGAGGCAGGTACTCCCTACTATGTGACCAGACTGTTTCTAATTGACCATAGATTGACCCCTGACCAAGACAGGACAATCAACTGCTCTTCCCAGGGAAACTAGGATTGGGGCTGATCCACTGAAGCTGGTTTTTCTAATGCATGAAACATCCTGAGATTATGGAGTAGGAGACTTCACTCTGCTGTCTGAACCAAGGTCTTCAGAGAGAGAAACAAGTGGACATGCAGAAAGGTGAGAAAAAAAGACAGAGAAGGAGCCCTCCCAGCGTTTATAGTGCTGGTTCCAGGCCCAGCTGCACTCCTGACATTGAGGTTAATGAGATGTACCTCAGTTCTGTCAATAAATTCTTTCAGCTTGCTTAAGCCACATTAATTTTTTTCCTATGATTAGAAAGAGTCCTAAAAAATACAACTCCCAATTCACAAGTCCTTTTTGACAACTTTTCAAAAATTGAATCTTAATGGATGGACTACATTGTCTAGTAAAAATAATTAGCCTTGATGACTACCTCAAAAAAGACTTTAGTAAAATAATCCAGTCTCAAGTATTTTATAGGAAAATCACTAAGAACAAATAGCTGATTGCAGAAACTGAGTATAACTTGAGCTATTTTAATCAATTACCTTTCCAATATTCTTCACATTATCCTCATCCCCTTTCTCACATCAGACTAGACCTAATACAATATATGTTCCCCAACCCCAGGGTCAGAAAATACATATTTTTTAATACAAACAGAAAAACTGAGTGAAAGTTTGAGTTTTACTATCATAAGTTATCTCCTATTAATTAGAAAAACAGAAAAGAATAATTAATTCAGTATTTTGGTTTTCAAGACATGATCAGTCCTCTTGGATTAATCTTTCCAAAAATATGCCCAAATTGCAAAATATTCTTCTAAGTAAGAAAGATAAATTATTTAAATTAAATATCTCATTTTTTTTTCTCATGGAAGGAAGTATGTTGTTTTCTATAGTACGTCAGTAGCAAGTAACATGATTCTATAAATGTATAGACTAGTTCACTCTGCATCACTTGCTATATAAATAGAAGAAAAATGTTTAGGCTTAAAAAGGAAAGAGATAAACAGCCATTTCAGGAATAAATCATTTAATTCTTTGACTAAAACCATGAACATAAAATAAATATATTATGTGGTCTGCATCAAAATTTCCTGAAATTCAGGAGGCTAAACTGAATTAATATTATATGTTGCCTCAGGAATTGCAGCTAGCTGCCTCAGGAAGTATATAGATGTATAGCTATATATCTCCTAAACTGTGATATAAAATAAAATTTGAAAAAATCAGACATTGTTTATTGCCTAAATATTTATAGTGTAGGGAACTTCAGCATCAATAATTTTTTTTTAGAAATATTCAGGCTTATTTGGATTTAGTTAGTCTAAAATAGTTGAAATTAGAAGATTAATTATAATTTCATATTTCTAGTCTTGAATTGAATCAAATGATATTGTTTTTATTCTACTATTTTTTTGCTATTATTACCCTATTTTTTAATTTAATCCACATAACATTTGGAAAAACATTTTTGACTAGAGATTTTCTACAGAGATTCTATTTAAATAAGAAAAATTTTGTACTGATATGCATTTTCATTACAAAAATGTTCATATTCTAAAAATCATGAGTGATTTAAGTTTTCACTCAAATAGTGTAACATTTTTAATAAGCCACATCTTGATTTTTTAATGCTTAATATTCAGCAGGAATTAATTTCATATTATTACAAATGATAAGGAAATGATGCCATGCTACAGAACTAGAATTTCTAATTTATAAACTCATTTTTATATTCACACATTGGAGAAAATTGTGGACACATTAAACTGCTTACATAAGCTTTTTAAAGAAGTAACTACAAAATGGAAAGTAAAATTTGCAGTGCCATTTGGCTGGCTAATTTATCTAAAATACGATAACTGTAAAACCAGGTAGAAGGTCATAATTATAATTTTTCTCAGTGAAATCTGCAATAGATCTCTCCACATTTAGAGAATTCAGCATTTTTCTCATTCTTTAAAGTTTTTCTTTAAAAAAGTATCCAAGCAAGACAAACTACATTTGCAATTCCTTAATAAGACTGTGTGTAAGACACAGGTATAGTGATAAGTCTTACATTTCAAGAAGGATAGGGAATAATTTCTTTTTTACCCTAAACATCCAGAAGAGTGGTCCTATTAATTCAAGGTCTCTTACCCTTCCAAAGGAAATCATCTAAAATTTTATGTGGCCGTTTAAATGATTGCTTTGGGAAATTTATATGGTAGTCATGGGAACAAGTAAAGAAGTCAAGGCAACGTTGATCATTTTAATAGTGTGCAAGTGATCCATCCAATTTGTAAATACCTTGGACCACTCTTCTAGGTCATGAATGATCAGAAAAGGCATTTATACAAAATTAATGAAATAAAATACAAGCTCATTAATTTAAGCTAAAGTCCCCTAAAGATTTTAATTGGTCAGATTCATCATAAATACTCTATCTGAGCTTTTGAGAAAGCAAAATATACCTCGTTTAAAGGGTTATTACATACTTTTCAAAGAAGACCTGTTTTCTCTTTGACAATTGAGAGATAATTCCTTTTTTCCTTTAACATTCTGAGTATTTCTACAAACAGTACTTCTCTACAAAATCTCCTTCAATGGTTTCATCAACATGTGTTTGCATTTAACTAGTAAAGGTCAACATGGTGCTCATAGATCTCAACAGTAGCCATGTCTGAGGTGAACTGCAACAGGACAGGGCAAACCTGCAACCAGCACTGGCAGGAAAGTGAGTAGATGACAAAAGAACTGACCATGTTATAGATTCTGGAAAGAGACAGGACAAGATATATTGATAATATCTGGGCAATAAATATTCTAAAGTGGCAGTTTGGGAAACAGTTTGGGAAAAGAGTGATCCAACATGCAGGATGTCCTGGGATTCCCGATAAGAGTAATGGAGAAAAGGTGCCATGCATCTTCAGAATCCAAGACAAGAAAGCAGAGAGGATGAAAGAGGTCTGAGAGCAAGTAACTGAGCCTCAGTTTCAAAGCTGGGATTTGGAGACTAATCTCTGAAGGGGGATGAGGAGGACCCCAATCATAGAGGGATCAGAGGATCAAACAGATTGCACAAATGTAGTAAGACAGAGAAGGGAACAAAGTAGAGCCCCAGGTACTAGAATGAGAAACTTGGTTAGTGTACTAAATAATTGATAAGTTGTTTATGATTAATTTAAGATAACTAAAGTAAAAATCTAAGAAGAAAACTATATCAAGTAAATTTTACTTTGGAACTGAGGCAACTCTGAATGTGAGGCTGGCAGGTCAAACCGCCCACACCCCTAGGCAAGAAGCCTCCAGAGAGCTGAGCGGACAGAGCCAAATGTTGACATGCAAGTCTCCATGTGGCTGCTTCATCTTTTACCCACATTAAAACTCAAGCCTAATGCCTCGCAAGTACCATTAAGATCACAGCTATCACTCTGGTTTATAGAGGAATAAATGTATGTGTGTAATTAAAGCCGCTCACTCAAAGCACTGGCACAATAATGCCAGTAATAATGGTATTAGCATACCATTCTCTTTTTTTTACACTTCTGAACCAGATTTTCCAGACCTGTCCCACACCTAACTGCCCTAAAGTCTGATTTCTACTTATGCTCTATTCCATCCAATTAGTAACTCAACCAATTCAGTATCACTTTCAGGTGGAAATAAGCGCAGCTATATCTGCCTCTATAAAAAAAATACATTAGCCATGCTTGTAGAATAAACATTTAAGTATCTTATGGAGACATATCAAGACACAGAAGACATAGAATCTAGGATGCTTTCCTTCTCTACATTACAACTCTCCTCACAATCCGGCCAAGGGAAGGCTGAGGGGTGGAGAGGCCTTGTTTTGCAGAACCTTCACTGGCCTTGTTACAGCTCTTCCTCATCACCTTCTTAGGAAGAAGTGTCCATGGTGGAAGCATTCTCAACAATTTCATGATCTGTATGTTCTGATTAGATGGTTACTTATGGATTTAGCAGCACTGAGCCATTTGGATGGTATAGTAAGCACTGGCATAAAGTTCAGAAGATGTCAGCTCCTGGAGTTTGCAGTAAGGGCCTCTATAATTTCCCTGGAGGCCTGCCAAAGGCAACTCCAAGTCTTGAAGATGTAGCTTCCATGTGGTGGTCCTGAGTGAGACAAATATATTTCTTCTTAGCTGCAGCAATTTTAGGCTATATAATTCAGCAGCTGACTCTCTGACTTTAGCAGATTTCAGATTCCCAGAATTCACTCTTTACTGCTATAGCCCAGAGAATCCCTCCATTCCTCCATCTTAACCCAAAGCCAAATCAATTCCATATTCAGAAAAGCCTATGTATTTAAAGGAAAAGAAAAATGCAGTTTCTCAGCAACTTGTTTCTCTACCAACATCTCTCTGTGGTACTTTTAAAATCAAACACACAAAAAACTTACCACAATATTTTTCATTAATTCCAATCAAGATATGGAGTCCATCTCTCTGTCATTTGGAGCTAGACTTGGCCATATGACTTGTGGTAGTTAGTGAGGACTTAATAGATGTGATTCAAGCAGAGGACTGGGGAAGCCTGGGTGGCTCAGTGGTTGAGCGCCTGCCTTTGGCCCAGGGCATGATCCTGGAGTAGCAGGATTGAGTCCCACATCGGGCTCCCTGCATGAAGCCTGCTTCTCCTTCTGCCTATGTCTCTGCCTCTGTGTGTGTGTGTGTGTGTCTCATGAATAAATAAACAAAATCTTAAAAGAAAAAAGCAGAGGAGTGAATAGGGCTTGCACCTAAGGCATAGCTCTTTCTTTGCTGCTGGGAACCCTTTTGTCACAATGTCAATTGACCCAGACTGACCTCCAGAAGCTTACACCGTATGAGGAAAATCTCTGCTGTACCAGTAAAAGGCACCAACATAGGAGCGAGGCCTCCTAGACCACCCAGTCCAACCAAGCTGGCCCAGATAAAAACAGCCAACCTGAGGAACTATGGGAGAAAAAAGTTGCTGTTTTAGGATATTAGTGTTTGAGGTGGTTTGCTATGCAATAAGCAAGCTGAAATAGTCTCTTCCTTAGTTTTCATAATATAGAGCTCCAAAAACTAGCTTTTAATAAGGATTAATTATACAAATAAGATCCTTAACAGGAACACAGCTAAATATTTTGTTACTTTTCTCAGAAAAAAAATGGATACATTTATTTTGTCCTGATGAACAAGTAAAACAAAGTCAATGATTATATAGCATATATCTACCTATGAATATACTTGCATATGTATGTTCAAAAATAACTATTTCTTATATTTTTTAGCATCATTGATTAGAGAATTGGCAGGGGGTTGTTTGCTTGCTTTGGTTTTGATTTTCAAATCACTTCTCTTGGGAAATATTACCCGAGAATAAACACTTTTCTTGAAATAGGAAAGTACATTCATCCAAATGGATTTTGCTCCTGTTTCCCCAGACACAATCACATGGTTTATGATGTGGCCAACTGTGAATTTATGCTGGAACAGATTTAATTTTGCTTTAATTTAATAACATGGGGCAATGGCTCAGAGAAAAAACATGGATCTGTCCTCTAAGGAGGAGGGAAAATCAGAGTAGGCTGGACAGTGTGATGGGTAGTTGCATAGTTGGATTTTGTTGTTTAAAATTAGAACATAGGTTCCTTGCTTGAGGGATGGAAGCTGTGTTATATATGGTCCTGCTCACTTATACCAGGTGTACCCTTGGCTTTCTGACCACACCCACTGACTTACTGCCATGGAACTGTGTGTGAGCCTGGCACACCTAACTGCTTGATTCTCTAAGATGCTATAAAAACTTACCAGCCACATGGCAGTAGGCTCATTTCCTTTATATTATCCAAAAGATTCAGACCAAAATTAGAAAATTGAGACTTTTTTTCCCCCTAGAGCAGTGATTTATTTAGTAACTCTAATCTGAAGACATTCACTTTCAAAATGCTGAGGAAATTGCAAACAATTTATCACACAGAAATTTTGGAAGTATCCATATCAATAAAAGTGTCTCTTGCTAGTTTATGACTAGAAATCAAGTAATGATCAACAGTGGTATTGATCTCTTCCTATACAATCATGTTTTGATCACTAATTCATTAAAGAATCATTTAAACTGAAAAGGTCCACAGATTTCATGATCTTGAAACATCTAGGAGAAAGTATGAATTAGAAAATATTCTAATGTGATGATAAAATGATGTCACTTCAAGTAAAAATATTATTTAAAAACAAATCCATGTGGGTAATCAGCTGTTATGAATGATTAGAAAGTTTTACGTTCACCTATTTGTATGTATATGTGTATATACTATATCTATTTCTAATATTTTTGGTGTCATCAGTCATTTTCAGAGTGAGGAATTTGGGGGTAGAGGGAAGTTGTTTAATTTGGTTTGTTTGTTAAGTTTTTTCTCTTGAGAAATATTACCCAAGATGAACATTTTTTCCCCAGAAATAGGGAAGGCCACTTAATAAAACGTTGCTTTTGTTTCCACAAACCCAAGAGTCAAATGACATTTGAGTAAAGACGGTTTTCACAAGTCCAAAAACAAATCTTCATTATGAACAGCAAATACTCTATCCTATCACTTAGAAAAAAAAATTAGTATTTTTGGATTTTTTTTTCAACCTTGCCTTAATCTTTTGTTTTATCTTAAAAGGTTGTTCATCAACTACTCTCTACCTTCACCCTCCTTTTTATCATAGTGTAAGCTATGCTAGTGTCTTTGTGTAGCATGATTTTAAGCATCTTACTCAAAGTTTAAATATTTGTACTTAATATGCAAATATTTAAAATGATAATACCCACTACATTTTTTCAGTGAAATGTAACTAATCAAACAATATTGATAACAACAAAAAGAACCAAGAATTTTACAAACAATAATCATAACACTAGTTATTCAAAATAAGGAGGATTTCATATACCTTCATTCATCAATGTCTTTCCTGAGAATTTAGAGATAATTACTAAATGACAAGGAAAAAAGATAAGATGTATGAATGTTATAGAACACTTAATTTTTTGCAACTATTTTATTATAGCAAAAATATGTATTCCAACTATATAAAAATTAGAATATATGATCAAGTAGATTTAAACATGTGAAAGACTGGTACCCAATGATTAAAATTTTAGTCTAAATACTGCATCATGTAAAACGTTTATGATATGATATTTAGATAAAAATCAGATCTCAATATTGCATCTACACAATATTTTATATCTCTGTCAAATTATGTGTCTTTTTCTTCAAGAAAGGAAACAATTTAAGAACATGGATTAGAACAGTGTAGTGAGATTTTGAAATATGACTTATTTTAAAAGTTCCCTTATTTTTAAATGTTTAATCAAGTTTAAACATTCATATATATTTCCACTAATGAAATATCTCTTTTAATTCAGAGAAGAGTAACTAGTAGAAATCTCAGTCCACAAACTGTCCTGATTAGTAAATATCAATTTATTTCCTGTATCTAAAATTAATTTCTCCTTCACATCCCTATTCTCCTGAATCTCAGTCAATTCAGGATCTTTCATCCATCTCAGAATTCCATTCTTGTTCATCTCTGTTTTTCACTCCTTGACCATCACTCCCTCCTTCCTCATTCTTTATCGTTTGGCTTCTTCAATCAACTGTTCTCTCTGAAATGCCCATACTACTCTCAGGAATCTGAGAAACTGCCTATTGCTTCCATTCATCAGGGCTGTAGTTAATTTCTGATTCCTGTCCCCATCATGGGATAATTCCATGCCAGAATGGGGCTGTCAAACCGCTGGGGACTACTGCTTGTCCATCTTCCCAAATATCTCTAAACAATTCCTTTTCTCCCACTTATACTTGCTACATAAAACTCTGAGGTCTTCATTCCTACCCCTCACCATCAAGCTTCACCCTGAAATGGGTATGCAGCTTCTCTGTGCCCCAGATTCCCATTCTTATAGGAAATATGATAATCCATCCCACTCTAGACTTGAACTAGGCAGCAAAATGGACTGAACTCAGGTGCCCTTTGCAGATCAACAAATGTTTGCACTTACACCTCAATGTTGTCTAAAAAATGATCATCTTGGGCCCTAGTTTTTACATTGTCATGATTCTTTCTGGCCTGAGTTCTCTCAGGGTGCAAGCCTTCAGAAATCAAAGCCTGTTGTCACATGGTGACATCTCTGTTCTCTATGTTTTCACTATCATCCCTCTGAAGAGGCAGAGAACATCAGTGATCAAAGATAGTCAGTAGGAAAAAGGAAATTCAAGGGGACAGAAAACCATCATATTTCAAAATCTTTTTGTGCCATTCCACTATTATGAATATTGTCTAAATTCGAGAAAAGTCTTTGTGGCTTTATCTACAGTCAAGAAAAATTGCATAATATATAAGTACATACATTTTGGATGACTCATAAATGTGTGTGATTATAAAAACAGAACAACCATAGTTTTTCTTCTATTAATGTTGCTATGTGGATAACCTCAAATTCAATTGTTTAGACAGGTGTTGAAACAGATTCACAAATTTACTCTCTATTATTCAGATGCCCAAAAACTATTTCTTCATTATTTTCTACATTCTCATGTTCCTATAAAATCCCATCCCAATGGTGGCATAAACAAAATATGTACCTGTTAATTGATGATATTTCATAGTATGGGGCTTTAATAAACTCTTCAGGAAAATCCAGTCTCCCCCAGCTGAGTGCTCAGACATTTCCCTCCTGCCACATCAGATTTCTATCCCATTCTCCTAGGATGGGGCCTAGGATTTGGGAAGGTGTGGGGGAAGGTTGTAGGGTTTACTTGACCTATGAGTACTTAAGGTCCAAATATGCAGATCTGTGGGCTGTGCTATGGGGACCCTGTTTGCCTCTCCTAGAGAGCGTGATTGTTATTGCTTGGTATCTGAGCCAGTTTCTGAGTTATTGCTGGTACTCTTATGGGTTTTCCTCTTGTATGGTCAGGGTTCCTCATCCTCCACTTCAAATTTGGCTCTATTCCAGAGCTAACAACCCTATGAATTGTAGCCAATCTCCACTCAGATCAAGTTGTAGGCTGTCTTCAGCCTCAGCTCTTACAAGGGTGTGACTTTGCCCCTACCCCAGGTGGCTCCTTGGCTGTCTTGCTGCATCTCAGCCCAACTACATTGCACATCCCACTCAGCTCACAAGGATGTCCTTCCCATATCCCAACCACAACACACAGCAGCCAAGAGAAGATCTGGAGCATTTGGTCATTTATTTTCTTTGCCTAAAAACACATCAAAAATTTTAACTCTGAGGCAGTGATAGTATGTTGGTTCCAGGTTATACTACACTACCATCTCCTTCAAGAGTGTCAGATTTGGAATGGGATAACAGCTTGCTCTATTTTTCTTTCTCCTTAAACTATAGAACACCGTCTTTCCAACTTCTGAGTCAGAAAAGCCTGAAGTTACTTGTCCGACCACCTGTTTCCTCTGCATTTTAACTTACCTCTCTCTCCTTCATCTGCCAGAACTGGAAGGGCATTCTTCTAGTTCCCTTTCTTAGAAAGAACATATCTTCTTCTTACAAAGGCAGAATTCATCCTCTCCACATCACAGTTTTTTGTAAATTGTAAGACAGCTACTGAAGAAATAGTTGTAGGGCCATGTGACATGCTGAAGATAGGGCAAAGAATGAGGTATAACCTGGTCTAATATTTTCAAAATATAATCCCCATTGTGTTATTCATATATAAGCCTACATTAAATAGCCCTTTTCATTGGTAAAGTAATTTTATACATATGATGTTAGTCCAAACAAGGTTTTTGTGATGATACTGTGAATTTTTTTAAAACTTGTAATTTAAGCCAGATAAGTAACTTAAACAAGACTTTGTTTAAAGAAACTTGTGGGAGATAGTATTGTACAACTGAAGCCTAGCAATGCAAAGCTAGGACCCCACCCTGACACTTCAGGTTCAAATTCCAGCATCCTTGCCATTTACCAGTCTTCATATTTCCCAGATTATCACATGGATGGCAACATACTAGATCAAATTGCTCACAATGGTTATGAAGTGGTCACTGATGACCAACTCTTCACCAAAGAATATCTTAGGTTTGGAAAGAATCTGACTTGTTGATTTGGCAAAACAAGAAATTCTCACATGTTAGAAATGCTCTTCAATTTTTAAAAGTGTTCTTTAGAGTGATCCCTGGGTGGCGCAGCAGTTTGGCGCCTGCCTTTGGCCCAGGGCACGATCCTGGAGACCTGGGATGGAATCCCACATCGGGCTCCCGGTGCATGGAGCCTGCTTCTCCCTCGGCCTGTGTCTCTGCCTCTCTCTCTCTCTCTCTCTCTCTCTCTCTCTGTGACTATCATAAATAATTTTTTTTTAAAAAAGTGTTCTTTAGAATCTATCTAGATGTCTTTGAGAAATTATATAAAATATAATTTTCTATCTCTCCAGATTTTTTCTATTTCATATTTCCATTGGCCTCATTTTATCACAAATTATTTATTATTATTATTTCTATATGTAAAAAATATGTATGATATTTCAAATGCATATCTGTCCATTAGTTTTCTATTGATCATTACATCTCTGGGATCCTTCTAAATAATCAGCAAAATTGTTGAGAAATGTAATACTTGCAAAACTGGAGTGGATCTTGAAGATCATTTAATTCAAATTTGTTAACTATGTATTTGTGCCTCATTCATTCATTCATTCATTCATTCAACAAATGTGACTGAACACCTACCATGCCCCAGACATCATTCTAGGGTCTGGAACACATTCATATGCCAAATGACATAAACTCACTGCTCTCAGGTAGCGTACATTTTAATTTGTGAGACCTTAAAGATAAATAACTGAAATGTGTGGTATGTTAAAAAAAAAAAAAACCAAATAGGGGCCAAAGAGCAGATAATAAATAGCAGGAAATGGAAGATAGAATGTGGAATGGAGGATACTTCAATATGGTGGCTGTGGAAAGGCCTCATGGAGAGGCTGACTTTAGGGTACAGATGTGACTGGGATGGGCCTGGGAATGAGAGTGCTGATAAATTAAGAAAAATTCAAAATCTTGAAAACATGAAATCTTGACAGGGGCAAGCTGCACGAAAACAGGCACTCTCATAACTTGCTAGTGGCAGTATAAAATGATATGCACCTGCCAGGGAAAATTTCTCAGTATCTAAGGAAACTATATATTAATTCCCCTTTTGACCCACTGTTCCCACTTCTAGGAATCTATTCTGAGACATACCTCTATGATTTTAAAAACATAAGCACATTATTTACAAAGGCAAATTAATAGAAAATATCAGTCAAAAAAGTCCTTAGGAAATTGTATCAAGAAAACATAGTATTTATTTATTCTTATTGTTTTAAGCCACAAAATTTGGGGGCAGTTCTTTCCACATCCATAGCAATGGGGCCAAACAGTAATGGATAATAAAAAGCTGAACAATGGGGATCCCTGGGTGGCGCAGCGGTTTGGCGCCTGCTTTTGGCCCAGGGCGTAATCCTGGAGACCCGGGATCGAATCCCACGTCAGGCTCCCGGTGCATGGAGCCTGCTTCTCCCTCTGCCTGTGTCTCTGCCTCTCTCTCTCTCTCACTGTGTGCCTATCATAAAAAAAAAAAAAAAAAAGCTGAACAATAAAAGAAAATTCATGAATTCATTATGACAGACAAGGAAGAGAGAAAGAAAGAGAGGAAAGCAATCAAGAGATAAAAGATGGGAAAGAAAGGGAAGCTCATTACTGATGCCAGCTAAAAAAGCACAGAATCAGTGTAAGAATTACATCTCCATTTTGCAGTCACCAAGGTAACAGCTAATTTAAACAAAGATCATCAATGGATGTTAAATCTTTTGGATAAAAACTGGGGGTAAGAGGAGCGGGGTGGGGGGGAGTAGCAATGTGCTCATCAATTCTCATGGTATCATCCGCAAATTACTGACAATTAAAAAAGGAAACAGTCAACCTTTCTAATGGAAGGAGCTGGCAGATCCAAGAGATTCAACTCCACATCACTCATAACTAGAACACCTGAGCCATCCTGAGGTGATACGTATATCATGTATTCTTGCTAAAGTGTTTAAACTAGATTCATTCATCAGATCTTAAAAAAATAAGACCGGGCACCTGGTGGCTCAGTGGTTGAGCATCTGCCTTGAGCTCAGGTCATGATCCCAGAATCCTGGGATCGAGTACCGCACTGGGCTCCTCACAGGAAGCCTTCTTCTCCCTCTGCCTGTGTCTCTGTCTCTCTCTGTGTCTCTCATGAATAAATAAATGAAATCTAAAAAAAAAATAAGACAAATAAAAAATGTGGGACACTGTCCAACACTGTTGATCTGATCTTTAAAAGTCAGTGTTACAATAACAGCAGCAACAAAAAGACTGGAGTCTCTTCCAGATTAAAAGGGATTAAAGTGACATAACACGCAAACATAATATATGCACCTTCCATGTAAAGGACTGCAGATTAGATATTATTGACATTTTTCACTTTCTCAGGTGCGATTACGGTGTTGTGGTTATGTAGGAGAAGATGCCATTTCTTGGAATAGACATGCTAATATCACAATAGCTGTAACCTACTTTCAAATAGGTTAGCAAAATAAAAATTCTTAGGGTGAGGAGGGAAGGAGGGAGAGGGAGGGTGGGAAAGGGAGAAAGAGAGAAGGCAAAGGAGGCAAAATGTTATCAGTTGGTGAAATTAAATGAAGGCTATATGCTTATTCATTGCACTAATCCTCCAGATTTTATATAGGCTTCAAGTTTTTAAAAAACCTTGCTAGAAACAAGATGGTGTACTGGAGGTCAACAGGTATAGACAAATATATTTTGTGGAATTTTGCTACAGGATAGGAGAGAATTAGACAGACAGGCAAATAGGAGAGATGGTAATCCCTAAAATTATTGATTTCTAAGTTAAAGAGATTAATTTAGACTATTTACACATAGATCTATAATGCATGTGTAGAAATTCTGCAAAAATTCCTACCTCTGCAATAACCTTTGCTTTATCATATTCCCATAACTTTTCTTCCTTTTATTTAGGAATATTTTACAATAATCAAGACAGTATGGTACTGGCAAAAGAATAGACAAATAGATCAACGTATGCAATAAAGAGTCCAGAAATAGACCCAGGTAAGAAATTGAGTTTTTACAAAGGAGCAAGGGCAATACAATGAAAAAATAATATTCTTTTCAACACATAGTGCTGGAGTAACTGGACATCCACACTCGAAAAAAATGAAACTAGACACAGACCTTACATTCCATCACAAAAATTAACCAAAAATGGATCATAAACCAAAACGTAAAACATAAAACTATAAAACTCAAAGAATAAAACACAGAGAAAACCTGGATGATCTTGGGTATGATTATGATTTGCTAGATTCATAGACTCATGATTGAGATAATCATGATGAATAATGAAATTTACCAAGGTCACAGTCATGATAGGCAGCCTTCTGGTAACCTCTGGTACCTCTGTCTTAGCTAAATTCGTTTTGTCCATTCTTGATGATAGGAAACACTATGATTTATTTTACATTGTTTTTGAACATTTGTGCTTCCCTGAAAAGGTCTTTGGAGAAGTCTTGGCCCTGCCTGAAGTATTCCTTAGCAGACCTCCGGGGATAAGAAACACAAGTTCAGCTCTTTAATTATTTTATCAAATGTCAGCCTTGCCTAAGTTCGAAAGTATGTGGGTTGCCTTTCAATCAATAAGACAGAATATCTACACTTGACTGATTCCCTTCAGAAAAAACTTGGAGACGATTGCTTCTCCAGATAAGGACAGAGTCGCCATTTATTTCCCGAGATTTCCTCATTTTCACCTTTTTTTTATCGGCCCTGATCATGAGAAAGAGATATGCATTTACTAAATTACATTAACTCTTCCCACACAGAAATATCTTTTCAGATCAACAGTTTCATATTGTGCCTTGTCTTTTGTCTAGACAAGTCTGTGGTGCAATGTTCCACATGACTTCATTTGTTGTTGCTCGTACCTGTTGAGAGTTTACTGTGAACTTCTCTTTCTTCCACTGTCACATGACACATTTTTCTGAGTTCAAAACAAAGATATATTGGCTATTTCCCAGGGTTTGGCATCTTTCACCAAATGAGAATTATTTCACTCAGCACTGTGCCTTTCACTGTGGCTGCTAGGAAGCTAAGTGATCTTTTCCAATCTTATCTTCATTAGCTTTCTTTAATTCTCAACCTGTTTTCATTTCATAAAAACTCACTACATCTGCCTAATAATACAGCAGTCTTTACATATTCTATGGCAATAACTCCTAAGTGTGTTTGCTGAGCAATTTAGTAATTACTATTTAGTAATTACTAAATAGTAATCCACGGCATTTAGGAGAACACACAGGCAAAGAGCCAAATTGTACATCCTGAAGGGGGGTACCAGAGATTCGGGGCTCTCAGAGAATCACAGTATGTCAGACATCCTAGCAACTGTCATAAAATGAAATAAGATCAAACCATAATAGAAAGTGGAAAAAGGTGCAATGGGAATGTAAAGAAAAAATGCCTCTGGTTTGATAGAAAAGAACAAGAAGACCTCACAAAAATGTGAAATCTTAACTGGGGTCTAGAAGAATGAGGAGGAATTTATAAGTGAATATATTTGTAATGTATGTGGGACATGAATCCCATGGCACAAATGAAGGACATATGAAACAACGTCATTCCTCTATAACCAAGTGCATCCCACTAGACCCTGGTACTGTCACTTAGTCTGATTAATTTGGTCTCTCTCCACAATCCCATAAAATCTTCATTTATCTAGGGAGTTCAAGAAAAAAGTGTCTTTGATTCATTTTATAGTCTTTTAAATCTGTCTTTTGTCTGATTTGGCCTTTTGAAATTCAGAAGTCAGGTATTTGATTATTTTTTTTTTTTTTGCATTGGTGTTGGGTCATCCCTTCTCAGAGATCATGACAGCAAGTTGTAACACTTCAAGAAAGGGGTAAGCTGGGTAAAGTACCCAGTTTTGAGTACCATGGCAAAATATCATCCCTTCCCAGAGGAACCTCAATGGTGAAAGGAATCTTAGTCATTACCTAAGTCCGCTCTTTTAGCTTCATTTTATGAAATAAATATTTGATGTAAACAAAAGGCAGGGCAATGCTCCCAAGACCATCACAGTCAGTTAGACTTGTGGACCACATTCCTGCCCCAGCAATAATCCAGGCCTCAACAATTAGTCCTTTAATTTGGAACACAAATTGTCAAGGGAGTTTGTTAAACCGTATTGAAGGTACATTATTTTAGGATTCTACTGTTAGAGATTCATATACAGAGAGAGGAGCCAGAACCTGCATTTTAAACAAGCATCTCAGGTGATACTAATGCAAAGAACCCACCCTTCTAAAAATACCACCTTGGAAGCTGAACTCCAGAAGAGCAGAGACTTATTTCTCTTTATCCCCAGTGATTGCAGAGCACATGGTGTACAGGAAATATCCAATGCTGAATGAATGAGTAAATCATATTTCTTAAAATACACAACACCTTCAAACTTTGTTGTTTCTTTCCAGCGAAAGCACCGCCAAATATGTTCTTAACTGGGCTATTTTGAATTGCTATCTTTGAATTGTAACATTTCTATGTTTCTTTATAAATCAAGCTTTTCAATACAAAGTCCAAATCAAAATTTAGCAACACAAAAAGCCAGCAACTTCCTAAAACATCCCAGGAAGCAAGAATTCAAGCAGTGAAAGAGAATGATTGTTTAAGTTGTCATTATTCACCCATCCAACACATAAGCTGTTGTTCCAAATCAAAATCCAAGTTACTGGCAGCCCAGCTGGCTCAGCTGTTTAGTGCTGCCTTCAGCCCAGGGCCTGATCCTGGAGACCCAGGATCGCGTCCCACATAGGGCTCAGTGCATGGAGTCTGCTTCTCCCTCTGCCTCTCTCTCTCTCTCTCCCTCCCTCTGTGTCTCTCATGAATAAATAAATAAAATTCTTTAAAAATTGTTCAAAATCCAAGTTACTTTTTTGGTATTTTGTGATTTGTTGTAGCATTATCTGAGATAATATAAAAGGGTTCTCCCTTTGTTACATATGTGACTATTAAATATTCAGGTCTACAGAATGAATTTCTCTATTTTATAGAAAAATATTCTAAAGAAGAATAATATTTTTATATAAATTAAGGGAGAATAATGATATGACATGGAAAAATATTTTTGGCTTCTGCTAAGAACTATTCTATGCCATAAATTATGATATTTTAAAATAACATCTGGGAGAAGTTGCCATGAAGAAACAACTCATTAGGAAAGAAGTCTACTGGCAATTACCCTGATATCAGGACTCTTCTAACATTGTCACCTAACTTGCAGAGTGAATGACTAGTAAATCTTCATTTTAGAAAGATTTACAGAGTCTCAGTATCTTCAGCTTTTCACGTGGTACCTAAATAACCATGTTCTGTATCTCACACCACATGGCATCTGCCTTCCAACTGTAATTCACATAATCTGGTTATCTGGTTCTGTAAGAATTACAAAAGTCCATTTCAGAGGGGTAATTGCCAGGTGAGTGATATCCAAGACTGAGAAAATGTAGATGATTAGATTTAGCAAAATGTTATAGCATGATTCATATTTGTTGATTGTGAAAATGCTTTGAGGAGATTGAATTAGCAGGGAGAAGACCTTTTAGGAAGCCCAGAGAAAAGAATCTCAGGAGCATAATTTTGGAATGAATTAAGTTATTTGGGGATCTAAATGAGCATGTCTGAAAATTAATATAATGAAAGAAGAATCGTATATGAGAGCGGAAAGTCAGCATATAGGCCAGATTGGTTTTGACATTTGACAAGCAATTATTATAGTGAAAGTAATCATGAAAACTCACAATGCCTAGTTTAGTGATTAATTTTGGCCAGAGTTTGACACAATAATCTAAATATTCAGACAAAAGTAAAATGCTAATTTGCTGAAAACATGGTTTTTTTTCTGTGTTATTTGGATAATTTTCATATAATACTAAACTTTGTTCAGCTGGTCCATAATTTTGGCTTTCAAGTCATTGTTTTTTTTTTTTTTTAAAAAAAAAAACTTTTACCTTTTCTCTTTAAAGCATCATTCATGGCCAGAGCACAGAACATAAAACTAACATCATAATTCTTAACAGTATTCTTCTTCAAGGGTACATCTTCATTTCAATTGATAATAAGTCTTACACAATGAATGATTCTCAAATTATATAAAGTGAATTACAGGGTTGCAGAATTGGTATAGAGGGAAAGGCCTTTACAACGGGCATGAATTACAATCACAAGCCTCCTCTGTCTGCTGTAATTGGCCTTAATATTTGGGACGATGTAGCTCAGATAAAAGAAACCTTACTACAGGCTTTGGCAGAGGCTGCATTTGTGCCAGAAGGTACTAGTGAGGTGATTAGGCTTAGCCATCCAGCTGCTCAGTCACCCACTATGCAGTGCTCCCTAGAAGTTTACATGATGGACACCAAGCCCACTGCCTTTCACAGACGGAAGCAGCGATGTCACTTTGAACAGTGAACAAAGTCACCAGGATAAGCGATGACTTTGTTCCTCCACTATATCCTGCAGCATTCTTTGTACTAAAATAATATGGGTAAGAAAAACCAGTTGAAGAAAAAGAAACATCTATATTGAGTCCATGTGCTCCAAATGAGAGTTCTTATATTATTTACTGGGGGGAAAAAAACATACATAACATAGTGTGTTAGTCCATAAGAACTACTTACTTTATGATAAACAGGGAATCCCTGAGTGGCTCAGCAGTTTAGGACCTGCCTACGGCCCAGGGCTGATCCTGGAGTCTCGGGATCGAGTCCCACATCGGGCTCCCTGCATGGAGCCTGCTTCTCCCTCTACCTGTTTTCTCTGCCCGACCCCCCTCTGTGTCTTTCACGAATAAATAAAATCTTTTTTTTTTCTTTAAAAAAAGAACTACTTTATGATAAAACTAATGTATTTTTCTCAAAAGTGTATTTATTCACTTCAGAAATTGATGGGCATTTAAAAGTAAGTAAGAGGACAGGGAGCAAAATTTCTTAACCTCAGCTGATGGTATTCAGTGGGGAGCCAGGGGGCTCTTTTTCATTCACATAACCACAAAAAAGGTGATTTGTGATGGGTTTTTGTTCAACTCCTTCTCCATGCATATTATCTCTGTAAGATGAATCTTCTCTAAGACATGTATTGCCCTTTTATGCTGACTGCATGCGTGCATATGCATAAAATGCCACATTTCCAATTAGGATGTGTATCCTCACGAAGGATGACATATCAGGGCTGTCAGGCTAAAAGCCCTACAGCTCGGGAGAATTTTCCATGTCATTCCATGGGTCTGCCAAGATTATGGGATGTGGCCATTAGTTCTCGTCATCTCTTTTCTTACCTCCGATTCTAAGTCATCTTCCCTCCCAGCTAGATACTGTTTTTTCAGACAGCTCTAGAACTAACGTGAATTGCCAGTCTCTCTTACTAAAATTTAAGTAATGCTTTGTTTTATTCTAGTAAGTTGAACTCCCTGTTGTTTCCAATATGGATTAGTTTCCAACAATTTGACTTCACCTCTTCATGTAAAAAATGTGCTATTAACACATTACTGAACAAGATTGCTTTCTGTGGAAGAAACTACAGGGGGAAATTTGTATTGAAGTCTAGCACTTTATGATATCTTCTTTGAAAGTCTTCAACATTGTGCTACTAGAAATGCCACAATATCAATGTGCTATATGTGAGTGGCACACCGCCACAGCAGAATGATACCTAGTAGGATAATAATATAAGATCTTCAGAAAGACATTTTAAATCCTTGAAATATAAATATGATGTTTGGGAATACATAGTATTTTTCCTGAAAATTTTAAATCTTTATATTGTTGATAATCAGGGGGAAAGGAATAGGACCGATGGGAAAATGTTGGTATCAAATTGGAATGTCGGAGTAATATAACTTATCTGAGTATTTTGCTTTTGAAAAGTTATGAAGATATTCAAAAACATGATTCATATTTTCACTAGATTCAACTTAGTATTATTTTAAATGATAAGGTCACAGGACAATTGTGCTACATTTATAAGCTCTGTGGCTGGGTCTGAGAATTTGTGTGCTGTGTTTTCCTAACTCTAGGCAATAAACAAATGGTTGAGGAATGGTTGAGGTAGGTGAGGGGATGGGGCAACTGGGTGACAGGCATTAAAGAGGTCACACAAGATGAATGCTGGGTGTTACACTATATGGTGGTAAATTGAATTTAAATAAAATATATTTTTTAAAAAGAAAGCCTTGATGTTTCAAGCACCATAGACATGGATACCTCCCAACTCATGTGAAAATACCATTCACCTCTTTATTACTGCAAGAGAGATAAGATCACAGAACTTGAAGAGACACAGTAGACAATCTGGTCCATTCTTCCTGCTATTCACAGAGTAATTGCCGTATTTTTCCACACTGAGCAATCAATAATGCATTCTAATGCTCTCCATTTGGTTCTCTACGATATTGGTTTTAATATCCTCATCTTGCCATTAAAAGTTCCTTTTCTCTAGTTTTCTAATCAGCTCACGTTGATCTTTTTAAATGGAAAGTGGCAATAACCAGCTAATCAACAAAACACATTTGCTCTCCCGCAAAGCACGTTACAGAGAACAGCTCAGCCCGGCACACTTCCTCCTCCTGATGATCTCAAGGGAGGACGGATTTTATTATTTACAGGGGGGGGAAATCTAGGCACATGAACAAGAAGGACATTTTCTGTAGGCATATTTACTCAACGTGAATGTGAGCTCACATTTAAGACTGCCTATATTGTTCATCTAAGTTTGACATTACCATTTTAATGCTGTAACTGCTAGTTCTTAAAGGCTTTAGTTTTACTAAAGGTTTAATGAAACAAGATTTGTTAACTCAGACATACTATGTTTAGATTTTTTTTTAATAACACATTCTTGCTTCCTAAGATATGTAGGCTCTCTTGCCAGATTGATGGAAGTACAGAAAAGATTAAATAGCTTCTCTGAGATCATCTCAAAATTGAATGGCTTAGTTCAAATCAGAAACCCAGATCATAGCCCTTTGCTCTATACTTCAGGCCATATAGCTTTCTATGTTCATAAAAAACAATATTTTGTGCATTAAAGAAAGGATGATGCAATTTATCTTTGCTGTTAATATCATTTGTTATTTGTTACAGCCACAGGTAAGATTGAAATTGGCCTTTACAAAAAAAAAAAGTTTAAGACAGCCTTATACCCTAAAATAGAGGGTTTATGTCCAAAATGTACATAGATTTTTTAATTCTTTTTTTAAATTTTTATTTATTTATGATAGTCACACAGAAAGAGAGAGAGGCAGAGACACAGGCAGAGGGAGAAGCGGGCTCCATGCACCGGGAGCCCGACGTGGGATTCGATCCCGGGTCTCCAGGATCGGGCCCTGGGCCAAAGGCAGGCGCCAAACCGCTGCACCACTCAGGGATCCCCAGATTTTTTAATTCTTACCAACTACAGTGAAGGAACTATTTTCACAAAATCATCAGGGAAAATTCCAATGATTCCATATCCGTAGAAATAACATGCAGGTATGTTATTCTAAGCCATTATTGAATGAGCAATGAGCGTTACTCAAGTTTTATAAAAAGAAATGGATGAAAAGTGATCATTGCCTTCAAGGAACTTACAATCTCCTTGCGAGGATGTAACAAGACACAATAAACAAGAACAAAAAGTGTGAAGCTATCTATTTAGTAAGCACTAAATTTAGTGATTAAGCACTAAATTCTGTTTTATAGATTGACTCTTCATTTAGTGAGAAATCAGAAGAGATAAGGACCAATCCTGGCTACTTAGAATAGGTGGAAATGTTTTCTTGAAGAAGTTTACAGTTAAACTAGATCTCAGTGGGTGGATCCACAGGCAGAGGGAAAGTAGAGAGATGTTCTGGGTGGAGTATGGAGAAATAAACACGAGATACTCTGAGAAAGTAAGAGATACGTATCAGTGAATAAAATGAAGACTACATGCTCATTTGGTCAGCAAATCAGCAAATATTTGTGGAGATCCTACCATTCTAGATCCTGGGGATATGGTAGTAAGAGAGGAAAAACGGGAAGATGAAGCTCCTATAGCACTTGTCCCAGCAGGAAACCCATGGCTTTTCTAAACAGGGTAAGAGACAGAAGTGTAGAAAAGATTATTTATAAAGGTTTTAAGGAAATCAGCAAAGGACATACAATACCTTAAAGCTAGCTATAGTGGGAAGTAGTCACCAACTCTAGGCTTGAAGGGACAACAGGAGGGAGAAGTTACCAGACCCTAAAGAGAAAATTCAAGGAAAGGGTTGTCTGAAAAGAGGTGTGGTCTTCAGTAAATATCATTATCAAGTTGCACTGACCTGCTCAGAGTGAATCTAGTGAATAAATAAATATCCCATCTCCTGCCTCTCTATTTCCTCCTAATGTTTCCCATTTGCTAATTCCAAGTACAAGGCAGAAGGCAAAGGAGCCACTCAGTGCAGTCACTACGGATCTATGCGATATGAAGAAGAGCATGGGTGACATCTGGAGAGGAAAACAGAAGTGTTCAGCATAGTCTCTGTATCAACCAGGAGACTCCAGAGAAACAAAACCAATAGGATAAAGGTACACACATTTGCACGTACATACACACATACACACATACATGCACATATATAAAATGTAGATGCATATAAACAAAATGTATATACATATATAATTTATATTTTATATATAAAATTTATACTTATGTATAATTTAAATATGTAAGTCTATATGAATATAAAATACATAAGTGTGTAAGTATATCAAATATACACATACATACATATTTTCCATATATTTACAATGAGATGCATTTCAAGGAATTAGCTTTACATGACTGAAGGGTCTGGCAAGTCTGAAATCTAAAGAGCAGGCTGGCAGGCTGGGGAAATTCTGGAAGAAAGCTGAGGCCAAAGTCCATAGATAGAATTTCCTCTTCATCAGGGAAACTTTGGTTTTCCTCTTAAAAACATTCAAGTGATTGGACAAGGCCCATCAAGATTATGGAGGACAGTCACCTCACTTAAAGTCAACTGATTATACATGCTAACTATATGTACAAAATACTTTCACAGCAACACCTAGATTCATGTTTAATTGAATAACTGAGTGCTATTGCCTAGCCAAATTAGCACAAAAAAATAATCATCACAGGCCCTATTCTTATCAACCTTATATTTTGGTAGACAACATCAGAAAAAAAACTTAATTTTTTAAGTACACCTTCCAGGTAGTAATAAGCTAAGAGGAAGAAAGCAGAGGATATGGATAAGGAGTGATGAGAGGGGCTATGTCCTAAATTGGTCATGGAAATGTTTAAGACCTGACCTTTGTGCTGAGACGTGAATGAAACCAAGAAGTGGCCCACATGGATAAAAAGGGAAACTATTCCAGGCAGACACCTAAACAAAATTTTGAGCTTGCTCTGTTCAAGGATTAGTAAGAAAGCCAGTTTGGGAGCCAAAGGAACAAGGAAGAGAGTGAGAAGAGATGAGATTAGACAATGGTGGAGTGGGATTAGGAAGAGCTTTTGATGCAAGATAAAGATTTTGAATTATATTGTAAGTGAAATAGAAAGCAGTTAAATCATTTGGAGCTAAAAATTAATATGACATTTCTCTGACTTCGCTGTTGTTTGTAAAGAACCACTGTTGCCTTTGGGTGGAGGAAAGACCATAGACTTTAGGAGGTGGAGGGGGAAACAGTTGGGGAGCTCTGGCCTCTCCAGATTGGATTAGAGCTGTGGTGATGGAGATTATAATATAATGGAAGGTCAAGCCAATATGATTTGCTTGGTAGATGTGGCACATATTAACAAAGATAAGTCAAGACAGCTTGATGTTTGGCTTGAGCAACTGAATAGATATAATTACTTACATGCTGAGATGTAAAAGACCAGGAAAGGCCAGCTTTGCATTTTAGAGGATGAGGATTCAGAGTTTGGAAATGTCAAAGTGTCTATTGGTCATCCAGCTGAAAATGGTTGAGTAGGCTGTGAGTTTCTGATGCAAGGGAGGGTTTAGGGCTGTAGAGATAAATTTGGTAGTTAACAGCATAAAGCTATTGCAAAGAAAAAGTAGGAACAATTGATAGGTATAATGGAATAAGTTATAAGGGATCATCAGGAGGCCTTAACAGTGCAATAGGGAAGTAGAGACTACAGGGCATCTTTCACTAACAGTTTATGTGTTTGTGTCACTGAGTATTCTGTGAGGTCCTTCAGAGAAAAAATGGTGCCTATTCACGTTGGATGCTTAGCACACAGCTCAGTAGCTAGCACGTGATGGCCTTTTGGTAACTATTGAATGAATGAATGAATGAATGAATGAATGAATGAATGAATGAATGATTTCAGGGATTAAAGGCCACTGAATGTCAGGAGCACTGGTCTGGCATGATCCTGGTCCCTTCCCCCACCCTCAGGAAACTACACAAAACAACAGACTTCATCACAGATTGTTTGGCAGCTATTTCATTGATAGAAGCATGTAGCAGAAGAAACAAGGTCTTTACAGGGTGACAGAACTGATGCAGCCCCAGCTCTGTTACTTACTAGCCATGTGACTTTGGCCAATTACTAAACAATCAGAAATTCAGTTATGTCAATAAAATGTATGTCCATCTAGCACTGTACTTGGCACATGAAAGTATAGAATACAACTCAATCTCCTTGCTCATTTCTCAGAACTTCATTAAAAAGACCCAGAGCTGGGGATCCCTGGGTGGCGCAGCGGTTTGGCGCCTGCCTTTGGCCCAGGGCGCGATCCTGGAGACCCGGGATCGAATCCCATATCAGGCTCCCGGTGCATGGAGCCTGCTTCTCCCTCCGCCTGTGTCTCTGCCTCTCTCTCTCTCTGTGACTATCATAAATAAATAAATAAATAAAATTTAAAAATTAAAAAAAAAAAGACCCAGAGCTGTATCATTTATTAATTTTAAATAACATTTGTTTCACAAATGTTATTTGTGAGCTACAGAGCTCACAAAACTAGAGTTCTAAATCCTGCAGGTTTTATGTTGTTCTTTAAAAGAGTTGGAGCTTGTTTAAATCTGCCCATGTCATTAATGTACTCATTTCAGTGATTCTCAAAGTTATTGCTACTGTTTTCCTCATTGTAGCCTTCCTTCACATATTCAAATAATATTTATCGAAAGCTGACTACATGTTGAATAGTGTTCAAGGCATTGTGGATGTAATAGCGCTCCAGTACCATCATAGATTCGTGCTCATCTTGTCAGTAGTTTATCCTGTAATTTATAAGTTATATTTATATTGCACCACTGACTTGATTAATTTTTCCAAACTGACCCCCTACTTCCGTCACGTCCACAGATAAAAAAGAACAAACATACTCATAGAACAGAAAGTTTGGGAAATTTTATGACAATCTCTGACTCATAGAAAATAAAATATAGTTTACACATCACTAAACTTCACATGACATATAAAAATTAAAAGATATAATTGTCATCAAGGAGCTAACAATCTTGAAGGAAAGACAGGATGGAAAGAGTATCCATGAGGTAGGTCATGATATATGTGAGAGCCAAAGTACATAGCACTGGGCAAATGAATGAATGGAAAAAAAAATAATGAAAGACGTAATAATTTACAGATGTGTGTGAATCATTCCAGCAGAAGTTATCGTGGATTGTCCTATGGAGGAGACAAGATTTGAGTTGGAACTTCAAGAAAAATTAAACTTTCATAATATATGATTGAGGAATGATACTTTAAGACAACAAAAACTGGAAGGCCCAGTAAGTACTCTAACACAGCTGGTATACAAGGAATGAATCAGGGAATAGTAGAAAATGAATATGAGTGGGCCTTGAATATGTAGGTTAAAATCTGGGTTGTATTTAATGGGTAATATTAATAAGCATCATTTAGGATACTTTCTTTGTAAATAAGAGAAAATTAGACTCAATGTTAAGCTCTAAGGAAATCATTAGCTGGTGAACCTGGAAGTCCAGCCACCAGATTCTGGTGGTTACTTAACTCTGTAGCATTGGACTGCCACTCTTCTGGTTCTGCCCTCCTCTCTATGCTGGTATTTAAATGATGACTGCACTTCAGACTGCACATCTGTGGATGACACCATCCTGGGGAAAGGAAATGGCTCTCCCCATGACATTCTCTTGAGTCAAAAGCAACTTCCAGTTACATCTCATTTGCCCAAATTAATTCACCACTCCATCCAGAACGAATTTCTTTTATCATATCAATGTCCTTATTGGCTCAGACTTAGAACCTTGAACCAATCAATGGCAAGGAGGATGGGATCCCTGTGATTAAGCTAGCCACTCTGGGGCTGCCCCTGGAATGGAAGTCAGTCACTTGACCACTCAGTTGCTACATTGGGTGGGGCGGATGAGGGGCGAATGGGGTGAAACATGTATTGAGATGGTGACTTGGGTATCCAACCCACTACAGGGTAATTATTGAAGTGTTATGCATGAAAGCCATGATAATCCTATTAAATATTAATTTAATATTGAACAGATAATCCTATTAAATATTAATTTGATGGTGATTTAATGATTTGCAAATAAATAACTTTATTTTTCTAAATAAATAATTTTAACAAGAAAACTTAAGAAAAAGGCAAAGAAACTAAAATGTGAATAAGTAACATAAATACAAATGCTTTATTTACAGGAAAAAAAGTATACTCTGCTAGTATTCTAAAACTGTGAACTAAAACATAAAAAAGTCTACATTTTCCCTCTCTAAATTAGGCTTTCTAAAAGCTAACATCTAGTACTATTGAGGAGTTATCGTGGTGGAATGAAGTAACATAACACTTCTGGAAAGGAATTTAGCATTATGCTTTAGAAGACTTATCAATATAATTACACTTATAGGGCTGTGTCTTAAAGAAATAATTAGGGATGCAATTAAAGATCTATATATAAGGACTGTCATAGTAGTGTTCTATATAATAGATAAAACCGGAAAAGATTAGCAGAAAAATGGCCAAATAAAGAATAGATCACAAATGTAAAACTATATAGCAGAAAACTAATTCTGATGATAAAGGAAAATATTCAATACAACAATAATTTTTAAAGCACCAAGATTGCAAATATATATTTAAAATTTTTTTGAAGAGAGAGATTTTTTAAAAGAACAACACTTTCAAAATTTCTACTACTTTCTAACTTACTTAGATTAAGTGTCTACCTAAAGAAAAAACAATATTTCACCTTGCTGAGCATAAATGAGTGATTTTTTAATATAATCACAATACGGACTTCTAAAGTCTTTCTCCTAACGTCTACCACGTTAAAAAGTAAAACATAATAAAATATGTTACCACAGAATGTTAAAAATGCCCACAGAACGTTAAAAAGTAAAACATAATAAAATAAAATTTTAAAAATATAAGCCCCAAATCCCCCTGCAGTTAAATTGTAAAACAGCAATACTATTAATTCAAAAATATTGAGTCTACCATGAGCCTGTCATTGTTCTGGGTGCAACAATACCCAAGTATTAACAAAGTTATTAAAATGAGTTTGATATGTTTTATTGAAGTAGAATTGACATACAACTATACATTGGTTTCAGTGATTTGACAAGTTTATGTATTATATACTAGGTTCACAAGTGTAGCTACTCTCTGTCACCATACAAGCCTACTACAATATCACTAACTATATTACCTATTCTGTGCCTTTTATTCCCATAATTTACTCATTCCTAAACTGTTTCTGTATCTTTGCTGTTATGGACAATGCTGCAATAAACAAAGGAGTGCATATGTCTTTCTGGGTTAGTGTCTTCATCTTCCTTAGGTAAATATCCAAAAGTAGAATTACTGTGGATCATTCAAGTGTTTCTATTTTAAAATTTTGAGGAACCTCCAAACTGTTTGCCACAATAGTTGTACCAATTTACATTCCCACCAACAGTGCATGGAGGTTCCTTTTTTCTCCACATCCTTATCAACACTTGCTATTTTTTGTCCTTTTTATTCTAGCCTGACAGGTATAAGTTGATATCTCATTGTGGTTTTGATTTATATTTTCCTGATGACGATGTTTTAATGTGTCTGTTGGTTATCTGTCTTCTTTGGAAAAATGTCTATTCATGTCTTCTGCCCGTTTTTCAATTGAACTATTTGGTTTTTAGATGTTTAGCTGCAAATGTCCTTTATATATTTTGGATATTAAACCCTTTTCAAATACATCATTTGTAAATATATTTTCCCATTTGTTAGGTTGCCTTTTCATTTTGTTGTTGATAAGTTTCCTTTACTCAGCCAAAGTTTACTTTGTTGTTTGTTTGTTTTTAAACTTTGGTGTATTCCCAATAGTTTAATTTTGCATTTGTTTCCCTTGCCTTAGAAAGGGAATGTCAGCTTCCTACAGCTGATGTCAAAGACATTACTGCCTATGTTTATTTCTAGGAGTTTTATGGTTTTAGGTTTCACATTAAGGTCTTTAATCCATTTTGAGTTTCTTTTTGCATGTGATATAAGAAAGTGGTCCTGTTTCATTCTTTTGCATGTTGCTGCCCGTTTTCCCAGCACCATTTTTTGAAGAGCTTGTTTTTACCACATAGTTTATTCTTGTTTTCTTTATCATAGATTAATTGGCCATATAAGTATATGTTTCTGGGCTCTAATCTGTTCTATTGATCTATGTGTCTATTTTTGTGCCATTACCATACTGTTTTGATTACTACAGCTTAGTAGTAGGTCTTGAAATCTGGAATTGTGTTACCTCCAGCTTTTTTCTTTTTCAACATGGCTTTGGCTATTTAAGGTCTTTCGTGGATTCATGCAAAATTTAGCATAGTTTGTTCTAGTTCTGTGGAAAATGATGTTGGTATTTTCATAGGGATTGCCTGAATCTATAGATTGCTTTGAGTATTATGGACAATTTAACAATATTAATCCTTCCAGTCCATGAGCTTAGAATATCTTTTCATTTGTTTGTGTCGTCTTTAATTTCTTTCATCAGTATTTTATAATTTGAAAAGTACTGGTCTCTTACCTCCATAGTTAAAATTATTTCTAGATATTTTATTTTTTTGGTGCAATTAAAAATGGAATTCTTTTCCTAATTTATCTTCATGCTACTTCATTATTAGTGTACGGAAATGCAACCAATTTCTGCATACTAATTTTGTGTCCTGCAACTTCATTGAATTTATAAAATGAATTTGATAATTTTGATGTGGGCTCATGGTCCTTGAATCATGAAAGTGGCTCTTAATATACTTTACAATGTTGATCATTGGAATGGGGTGTTAGCTACATGGGGAACGATTTCATTTTTTTCTCTAATTTTGCACATACTTTGAAATTTGCATGATAAAAAGTGAAATAATTTACATGGAACCAGTGAAAGTATACCCACAATGGTTAGTTTTCTAAAGCTTAAAACCTAACCTTTTTCGGTTATTTTATATACATTTGTCCAGTTACCAAAGTTTGAAAACACAAGTCTTTTATTTAAATAAGGATGCATGTGGCTGCATGGCTCAGTTGGTTAAATGGCTGCCTTTGGCTCAAGTCAAGATCTTGGGTTCTGGGATCGAGACCCACATTGTCAGGCTCCTTGCTCAGCAGAGAGTCTGCTTCTCCCTCTATCCCTCTCCCCACCTGTGCTCACTCTCTCTCTCTCAATAAATAAAACCTATAAATAAGTAAATAAATAAATACATTTGCATAGACATAAACTGTGTGTGCATTTTATATATTATTTGCTATATTGCAGATGTTATTTTATGATCATATGCATGTATCCAACTTTGTATTACAAGTGGCCTTCTTTTGGTTTAGGGAAAAATGGTATAGGAAAATTACATCATATTAACAAATTCATCTTTAATACTTGGGCATTTTAAGATCAAAATTCTATCTTCCTAAGCAAACACATTCTACCAGGCACTTCCTTGTATGCTTTTATTATTAAATTTATCTGCAATTTGACAAGCTGTTTGATTTTCCACCCTTAATACACTTTAATTACCATAGAATTAAAATATTTTAGAGTCATATGAACCTTAGAAGTGGTCTACATGATGAAATAATTAAGGGAAATTCCAATGACTTTTAATCATTATCTCCCTAAGTGTGGGAAGTCAATAAAAATGTGTTGTGTTGACTAGATTCAGTCTGCTTTCCCCACATTGGATGGGGCTCTCCCCCATGACACTCCTAACTAATGGATGTATTCATTTTGATAGTAATCCTTCCTGTGACAGGGGATTTATTATATACTCCTGGGTCTGTTTTCTAAGGTTTCTATAACAAGGTACCACAAACTGGGTGGATTAAAGCAGCAGAAATATATTGCCTTACAGTTCTGGAGGCTATAGGTGCAAAATTAAGGTGTCAGCAGGGCCTGGCTCCCTCTGAAATCTAGAGGGGAGAATCCTTCCTGGCCTCTCCTAGCTTCTGGTGGTTGCCAGCACTCCTTGGCCATCCTTGATTTACAGTTGCAGGACTTTAATCTCTACCTCTGATGTCACATGGTGTTCTCACTGGGTGTCTGTCTCTCTTCCACATGGCATTCTTTTCCTCTTATCTCTGTGTCTTTACATCATGTTCTTCTTGGTCAGTGCCTAACTTCTCTTCTTATAAAGACATTAGTGATACTGGACTAAGGCCCCAACCTAATGACCTCATCTGAACTTGATTAGATCTGCAAAGATCTTATTTCCAAATAAAGTCACAGTTACATTTTTGGAGTTAAAGTTTTGCAAATTTGGGGAAGATGTAATTCAAGTCATATCACCCGCACACAGGATAATGAGACACATACAACTGAGTTGACAGTGAAGAAAATTAGAATTAAGATTGCATCACCTGAATTCTAATTAAAACTTCATATATATACTTACATATAGTATATTTATTAATACTTGCATTTTGAAAATATATGTATTGGAATACACAGAATATACAGTTGAGCCTTGAACAATGCTGGGATTAGGGGCACCAACTACCATACCACTGAAGATCTGCATATAACTTTTGATTCCTCAAGAAATTAACTACTACTAGCCTTCCATTGACCCAAGTCTTTCCATTAACATAGTCAGTTATCACATATTTATATGTCATAAATGTTATATACTGTACTCTTAAAGTAAGCTAGAGAATGGAAAATGTTAAGAAAATTATAAGGAAGAGAAAATACATTTACAGTATTGTATGTATATTTCTTGAAAATAATCTGTCTATAAGTGGACCCACACAGTTCAAACATGTGTTAAGGGCCAACCATATGCATATTAGTAATACATATTGTTGGAATATGTGTATGTATTTGGAAATATATATATTTGCACAATGCCTCTAGCTTATTCAGAACTTACGAATTTTGTAGCAAGAATTAGATAAATTTATTCAATTTCATAGATTCACACTATGAGAGCCAGAGTTAATAAAGCTTTATAATATGTATCAATAATATTATTATACTTTGAACACTAAGAAATTCTGAATATTCTTAAAGTGTTCATGGTAACTACTATTTCTTCACTAGTGAACTGGTAAAAAAAAAAAAAAAGAGGTCAAGTAAAATGTGCTTGAAGGGCTTTGGGGATTGTTTTCACATAAAATTGCAATGCCCCTTGTCATATCACATCTCTGTTCACAAGAGATTTCTGAAAGAATTTAGTCAAATATGAAACTTTTTTGCTCTATTTGTAAGTAATGTATTTTTATTTCAAAACCAAATCTAGTATGCTGCTTTCTATTTTCAGATCTTAAAAACAGCTCAAAAGGCTCTCAGATCTTCATTTTGATCCACATACGTGTGTCTGCAATTGGATTAGATAAATTGGAACTTCAAGAAAATGAGGTAGAGTTAAACCATTTCATGGTCTGGTTTCTTATTAAGAAATAATATAATTTTATCGTGGGTCCGGGGTGTCCTGGTGCCAGACAAATGCTGAAGCCAATTGCAGGCTTTTATCAAAAATTAAACTTTGACTTAGAGCCAAGATTCTAGTTTTCAGCTAAGATGCTTTATGTCTATGGCAGCTTTGTACTTCATGGACTAATTGCCATAATACATGACTATTGATGCAGAATTCTCTGTGGTTCCTTTTGGTCTAGTAGACTTGCATATTGAAAATTGAAGCTTTAACATATTTAATAGTACAAGTGATTAACTTGACAGAAATTTTCACACACAAACCCTGACAGCCTGAAGGAAGGCTAGCCTTCCTTTATCCTCATTCCTCCACCCACGCTTCTGCCTGCTTACCGCTAATATTCCTCGGACTGACAGTTGCTGGCATCTGGTAAATCCAATTCTTACTGGCCCAGAGAATGTACTAATTATATCCTACAGCTAATTAGAAAGCAGCCTCTTTGCTAGAGAACAGTTTATTTAGCTCATCAATGAATAAGACTTGGTTTGAATCTTGATTTAAAAATCAAAGGAAAATGGAGATGGGATGAGAAGAAAAATATATCCTTCATGAAGCAGGAAGCCCTGTGAATTCAATTGAAAAAAATAAATATAGATTTTGTATAAGACTAGAAGAAGAGGCTTTGGACTAAAATATTGAAACCAGGGGAATTAAAGGATATATTTGTATTCCACAAACCTTATTTACAAAACCCAGAAACATGCTATCTTAGAATCTTAGCATCGTTGTAGTAGATGTGTCAATGACCTAATTTGAAAACCGGTCAGATTCTTGCATATTGAAAGAGATGAGCGTAATGTTTTGTTGATGAAAGTTTCACGAATAGCACACATGATTCAACATTTATGCTTAGGTTAAATGCTTTTGAGAGTCAAATTTCTATAATGTATATTTATGTTAATGGCTTACATAGGATTTATTAAATAAAAGATACAGTTCATCACATTAACAGGGCTTTACCATAAATTTGGAGGGGACATAATCCTAGCAGGTGTCAACAATTGAAATATGTAAATGTAACCTGACCCATTTGCTCTTTTCCCCTTTATCTTCATAATCAAATCTGATCACCACAAGCAGCATAGAAAGATATTTTCATGCTAATTTTCAAAATCGTTACCAATTTACCATGACTAATTAAAATGTGAAGCTCTATAACACTTCAGGTCAGCAGTTCTCCAGCACTTTAGAATTATCTAGGGAAGCTTTTAAAAACATATTCAATATTGTACCCACCCCCTTGCCACTCCCACATATAAATTTATTCAGAATCTCTGGATATGGGTCCCAGGAACCGTATGCTTTTTTTAAGTCAGCCAGGTGATTCAGATATATGTATCCTATATATATATATAATAGGATTGAGATTAATCATTCTATGAGAAAGTTGGGCCCAAAAGATTGGGAAGCCATTAAGAAAGTGTGTTGAGTTGCTTAAGAACTAGATAAAACAGAAAAGAAGAAATAGTTTCTTAGGCTTGAATAAACAGAGATACTGTCTGCATCCTACAGCGGACAGTAAGGGGTACATGTATCCCTCTGAGAAGCTGATATAAAAGCTATGGACCTCTCCCCAGAAAAGCAAACACATCCACAAACATATGAAACCAGCATAGAAGATGATATGTTTCAAAAAGAAGCAGACTCTCAGGAGAAAAGTCCTTGAACCAGAGGGAAGAAAGAAGTGTTCCCAGAGATGGAAGGGCTAACACTAAGAAATGAAGCCCAATTATTGTATGCACAGGGCCATTCAGGCAGAGATGATAATGACATATAAAGGACTGTGAGATAGGAAAACTTTCCAAAATGACATCTACATGTTTCATTTTAAGAGAATATATCTATGAGCTTCCTGCAAAGACCTAATTCTTTGCTGAATTTTACAAGGTTTCCTCCTGACTGCCATACCCTCCCCACAAAGATTCATGCATTGCTTATTCTAGTCTAGTTTCCTATGCTATTTTCCAAAAAGATTTCTACAAATTTCTACTATTCCCTTTCCTTTAAATAATATTGGATGGATGCTGCTAAAGCAGACCCCAAATTTTAAAGTATTTTAGATTCAGCATCGGAATACTAAAGGAAACAGTAGCTATCCACTTCAAAGGCATTTTTATAATTTGAATTGTATTTCATTCTTTCTCTCTAGAATTTCCGTTCAATGCACCCTGATTTTCTTTGAGGCAATCTTAGATGATCTCATTCAAATCATGCTCTTTGATTTTTCTCAAACCTTTTTATACACAACCCTGTAAATGGAACTTAGGTACTAAAATCAGCTTTGAAACTATTCTAACTATAGTCACTCAGCTTAATAAATCCTAAATTTAGGAGCTATGCTTTTTCTAACACAGAATTACCAAGCCATGGGATTGTCTGAATCAAAGGATTCCTTAGAAGTTTGTAACAATTTAAATCCACTGGTCTGCATAAGTAGTCCAAAATGCATTGATACTTTAAAAAGTTAAGAATATTTCAAGATTCCTATTAATGCTGTTTTTAGTGTCTTTCCAATCAACCCATTATTCTTGGTATTGTCATTAATAGACAATTAGCAGACTAGATTCACATGTGGCACACTACACAGCATGATGTGTGCTTCCAGCATAGACAGGAAAGGAGAACTGATAAAAAGACCAGAAAAGAAAAACCACAAGATAAAAGTCCATGTCTACATGACAATGTATCTACACAAAAATGGCTTGCAGGAGATCAATGAAAAAAGTTCTCCATCAAACGATAGAACATCTAAGGAATATTGAAGGTCTGGCACACATAGCATGGTGCTTCTATTTCTGTTGTACTAGTAGATGGCATATTGGACTGGATATTAAAATATCTATGTCCCTATACATCATGGAAAAACTTCATTTAAATTACAACTAAAATCTTGATCCTCTGGTAACTAGATTTACTTTCATTGCAGCCATTAATACTGAGCCCACTTAGCTGAGTCTTCTTTACAAGACACATATGTAAGTTTCTATATGTCTTACTTAAAATTAAGCCACCTTATATTGTAACTGATATATATTTATATACTTATAAATATTATAATTGACCCCTTAAAGACTACTCATTTCAACTGCTGAAATGGATGCATTTCTTTGTTTAGATATAGTTTATAGTTTATTCCACAGTTTCATATGTAGATCATGAGTGGAAATCCACTGGGAAAAATATATAAAGCTTGGATCACCCCAAAGTTATCTCTAAGGAACAGAAAACCAATTATATATCTGGGGTGCCTGGCTGGGCTCAGTCAGTGAAGCATGCGACTCTTGATCTTTGGGTTGTGAGTTTGAGCCCCACATTGAGTGTAGAGATCACTTAAAAATAAAATGTTTCAGGGCACCTGGGTGGTTCAGTGGTTGCGTGTGTGCCTTTGGCTTAGGTTGTGATCCCAGAGTCTTGGGATCAAGTCCTACATCATACTTCCCATGAGGAGCCTGCTTCTCCCTCTGCCTATGTATCTGCCTCTCTGTGTGTCTCTCATGAATAATAAAATCCTTTAAAAATAAAATAAAATCTTTTTTAAAAAAACAGTTACACATCTAGAGTTTTGCAAGCAGTAAATGTTCACTAAATATTTAAAGAAAAGCAATAGAATTCAGAATCATTCTTGCTCACTATATCCAGGCTAGTTTAAAGAGCATTTTATGACTTTCATAAAATTGACCAAGAATGTCTGAACAGTATGTCTTTATCCAAAATAAGATACATCTTTTATTATTAAAATTTCCTTTGCTGTTTATAACCCTCTAAATAGTTACATGATATCAAAACGTGAGGCATCACGTAGCTCTGCAATTTTTCACTTCTCAAACAATGCTTAGACAGTAAATAGAATTTGTTAAATTTGAATTTCATTAGAAATCTAAGCTCAAATCCTAAGAATCTTTATTTTTCCCAGACCAAATTTTAATCCTTCTCTGGCCTACTGTGTTGTATGGTGCACATGATTCACCTCTTGTGCAAGAAGCAGCCTGCAGTAGAGTTGAAGGCTCAGCAACAGACTATAATTATATTACTCAATTATCTGCATCGCATGCCTCCAGCAATGACTCAACACAGTGTTGGTGGCAGGAAAGATGGAAAACAATGAGTAAAATTTAAAACAGAAAAAAATATAATCAAAAGTAAAAACTAGTGATTGTGAAAGGGGTTCAAGTTAGAATTATCATTGCAGCATCACCCAAGATTACTTTCAAGTTCCAATGTTGGTAATATCAAGAATCCAACGAAAAATTACATGTTTAAACCATTTAGGGTTAAGCATTTTTGCAGGAATTTTAAACTACTGTAACCTAAGCAAACAGCAGGGATGTTTTAACTAATGGCAGCTAGTCTTTGCCAATTTCAAGCTTGAAACATTGACTTATAAATAATGTTAAAAGGGGCAATTTAACAGAAGTAATCACTATTTGATTTGTACAAAGCAAATTGTCCCCCACAGTGCAATGACTAGATTAGTGAACACTACCAGGTAAGTATTATTACCTGCACGTTCATCATCATTTAAAAAATATGTGGGTATTAAATATATTTAAGTATATATGAAGATATTTACAAATATATTAAATATATAATACATATATTTATGTGTATATATTCAGAAGATTAATCAAAAGAAATGCTCATATATTTATATCAGCCAGCAGCCTAGCAGAACAAATCAAGTATATCAGTGTGGATTTCAAACATGGGCAAAAGAACAAGCTTTGTTTGCAGCATAAAAGAAACTATGCCTGGTTGGCACACTGCCATACCACAAAGTGATCTCCTGATAACTTGTGGCTCAAAATGCTGCTATCATCAGATTCCTTCCTTTGGTAGTACTATACACACTTTGATGTTGAGATAACATGGACACTTCATATGCAAGATATAATGGAAGCAGAAATTGCTCCCTTGATTTAACCAGTAGTTATTTATGAATGTTGAGCAGGACAAAATTGCAGTTATTTGTGGATCCTCATTAATAACACCTCATACTAGTTCTGCAAAGGCAAATGCACTTTGACATTCAGTATTTTTCCTTCACAATTATTTGAATTCCACTGAACAGAAGTAGAAAATAGGTAATTGTGCCCACCGTTCAAACAGCAATACAGTTTATTTTAGAATTGTGGTGAGAGCCAGTGGGTCCTTTGTCTGCTTCCGTGTTGTGACAAATAAAAATCGCTGCTTTTCCCACCATGAAAAATGCCATAATGGCCTTAATTTTCTAAGGAGATTGTGCAAAAAGTAGTTCTATAGTTAAAAATCCCTTAAGTGTTCCAGACCCTATCAGTGATAGGGTTTACTTGCTCTAACTGGAAAATAAAATCTATAAAACATAAGAAGCAGGGACAGATGACACTGGATAATTATAACTACAGTAACAGTTTAGAAGGAAAGACACAGCACAAAATTAAAACCTTCCATTTTATATTATTGGTTTTAATTTAGCTTACACAGGAAGCATTTGGGACTATTCATTAAATAACTGTTCAGTAAAACTATTTGAAGGACTATAGACAAGATTTGACATAAAGGTAAATTATCTCAAGCAGTGCCTCTGCCCCACACTCTTCTGTTCCTTCACCCCACCCCAATTTCCGAATTCAACCTTATCTGGCCAATGTCCTCACAACAGATCTCTTCAATATCTCCTTCCAAACACATCATTTCTCCAAGTCTTTGCCACTTTCTTTGTGAAAACATACCTGACCTAAATTCTGTTCCCACAGAACATATCAGCGATATTCAATCTTGAACATCTTTTACTTTTGCATCCTATTGAAGAGTCTGTGTTACACTATGATTAAGATGAAAATGTCCCTTATTCTGATAAAGAGATTTCTGAATGTCAACTATCTATCTATCTATCTATCTATCTATCTATCTATCTATCTATCTAGGCATCCTTTTAAGGCCTTAATAGCCATACTGAGCCCATGAAACTATAGTCTTGAGAGAAGTCTCTTACCTATCTTTGAATAGTGCTTAGTATTAGCACATAACAATTACTCAATAAATGTTGGTTAAACTTAACTGCATTACCTCCAATTTAGTCCAAAATTGTGTATCATTGATGGAGAACCCTTGCTCTCAAAAATGGCTAATAAATCCAAGAGAGTAAAATTTAAAGTTTTCTAGTTGGCTTGAAAGAGTGACTAACCAACAAAATACCAATGAATAAACCTGTGCCCTATTCCCTGAAAAGCACACTACATAGTTACCCTCCATAAGGGAAATCCAACATTATATCATAGCTTTCAATGCTTTAACATCTGTTCATATGACTTTGATTTTGAGGGATTACATTAGAAAATTTGTTTTCTTTGTCTAGTAGTTTGACATATACATCATACAAGAGCATGCAAGGAGCAAGTTTTGATATCAATCACTCTGGGAGATGCCTCCTTACCTGCAAGGTCACCCCTCTGTTGCCAAAAGTTAATTATGTATATGCTACAAAACCTGTATTCTAAGTCAGACACCACACACACACACACACACACACACACACACACACAGAGTCTGTGTTAGTTCTCAGGGCTCTCCAGAGAAACAGAATATACATATATAATATATGAACATATATTGAAATTGATATAATTTCATCTAAAAATATCTTCATAGAAGCACCTAAAACAATATTTGATCAAATACCTGGGTACTATAATCTAGCCAAGTTGATAAATAAAATTAACCATCACAAATTCCAAGTATTTGTGTTCACCTATACTGTATTAAAAGATGAAGAAAGTTAATATTATTCATATAACAAAATACTTAATCATTGATTGATAAGGAGACTAGCAGAGGAACAATGTATGTGTTTGTTTCCAGATCTTCATTTTGATGGAAATACCTTCAAGCACAAACACAGGAAGCTTGTAGAATTAAGTTGCTATCATAAAGGCTGTCATACTTTATGATACATACAAGAAGAATCTGCTCTTCTCATAACATTTGTTTCTTAACTAGCTACAATAAAACTTCTTTATTAGAGAGTCCATAAAACATTTTCACCTCCTAAATTCAATTCTTAAAGTAGCCATTAAGTGCCTACAATGTACCCATTTGTAATGCTATTAATAGCAATTATGATGCCAACTCTAGCAAACATGAAGAGGGTGAAATACAATGAAAATGTGATCCTAAAGAACTTACATACTGTAATCTTCTTGGTGATGGAATTCTCTATATACACAGCCAGAAAATATGAAGCTTTGTCTATCTAGTTTGTAAAACATGTTTTCTCTAAGATAAAAAACCTAGATAATAAAAAAAAAGACCTAGATAATAAAGATGGGTAAGATAGTTCTCATTGCTACTAGCCATTTTCCTAGAATATACCACTGATCATGTCAAGTAACTGCTCAAAAAATTTTTGATAGAGCCCCACAGTCAGTGAACTATATCAAATCCAGCCTATGGCCTGTTTTTATATAGCCTGAAAGCTAAAAATGTTTTTTTACACTTTTAAGTGTTTTTTTTTTTTTAAGGCAAAGATGTAGGCAACAGAGAACTCTGGTTTATAAGATGAAGTACAAAACCCATAGCATGACATTTAAGGGCCTCCGTACTCTGAAAGCAAATTGATAGACTAACCACACTTCAAATAGTCCCTGTCTCTGCATGTCCTTCTTTTCCTCTCCTATCATCTAAATTCAGCTGTCCATCAAAAAATAACTCAAGTTCATCTTCTCTATGAAGCTTTATCCACCTATTCAATTCCATAGTAATCTCTCCTTCCTTGGAACTTCAACAGACATCAGTACTGCTTTATTCACTGATGATCACACTTATTTTTATATACATATCTTACCTAATCTTGTCTTCCTAACAGAGTGTAAGATCCTTACATGGTTCCCTTCTAACAATGCCATGCAGATGTTTAGTATCAGTATTGCACGTTTTAGGGACTTTCTAGGTCCTGTGAGTCTGATTTCTTATTGGTCAATAACTAATCACCATCATTCATGAGCAATTACTATTGCCAAGTATTGCCAAACCTGAACATACATCTTTTTCATCATTAATCGTCACAAAATTTTAGATGATGAGCATAATTATCTAATTTTAAAAAAATTTATTTAAATTCAATTAGACAACATATAGTACATCATTGGTTTCTGATGTAATGTTCAATAATTACCAGCTGTGTATTACACCCCTTTCTTATCACATCACCTGCACTCCTTTAAGACCATCACCCAACTCTAATTTGGTATATAAAAACTGATAATATTAATCTCTTTATGTTAGGTTTCTACCTTATTCTAGACAAGAGTAGTGGAAGGAATGCCCCAAGGCAGAGTCCCAAGTCCTTCAAGGGGAATGATAGACCTGAGCTGGAGGGGGGGATAAATAAGCTACACATTAAAAGCCTGGGGGGCACAACATCCTGATCTTGTGGCTTCTAAGACCTTGGGACTGACAGATCAAGAACCACAAGTGCAGAACATGTGCTCCTCTTTCATCTCTGCCCCAGGGTAACTGCTAGATTCATTATAATTCATTTCCATTGCAGTTAACAGCCCTGCCCTGGAGAAAGGCCAGGAGGGTTCAGGTACAAACCTTGTAAAAAAAAAAAAAAAACTCCCCTTCCCAGCATGTGGGAGGAGTTTCCCCAAATGATTGGAATCAGCCTCCATTAGAGATCACTCCACCACATATCACAGCTTCTTCCAGCCCAGAGAGACCCAATAATATCCAATTCCAGAACTACTTGGGGGCTGGTTCCACTCATTGCAGAACCTACCACCTCTCCCACCTGACAGTGTAGTTTCATTTTAATAAATTGCTTTGTACTTGCTATTTTCCTTCTGTCTGTCTATATTCAAATGTGGGTCCCCCATGTAAATCTTTTAGTGGGGAATCCAAGGACTGAGACCTCTATTCACAGAATGCACTATCTCATGTGTAACATGTACAGGTAAGATTTAGACAGGTTACACATTTTTACACCTTCATTCAAACAATAGGTATTTATTGAGCTAGTAATATGTGCCAGGCAATGAAGGAGACACAGTTCCTTCCTTAAACTATTGACAGATTTTAGATGCAAATTTAACAGTTTTTAATCACTGCACTATACTATTTGGGGGTTCTTCTTGTTATTGTTGTTGTTAGTATTTGGTTTTCTGATTTGTTTTGCCTAAAGAGATTTTGCTATGATGAAAATAGCTGCTCTTGTGCTAAAAGATTAGAAGAAACTAAGAAAGTATGTAGTGTATAAGAAAGTACCAGAACCAGAATGGAGAGTGAAAGATGGATTGAGAAAGGAAGAAAAAGAGAGAACATTCCCCTGGTTTTTATAGTAAGAATGTTCATGCACATGGAAGAAATGGAAAGGGGAAAATTCATGAGGATATAGTTCATAGTTAACATTTTCCTCTTTCAGTCAATTAAAGAGAAGGTAAATCATGAATTCCAGGTTATGTAAAGATGACGAATTTAATAGAAGTCCTTCATGACATTGGATTTAAAGGACTTCTTAGATCTGACACCAAAGGTACAGGAAACAAAAATAAGAATAGATACGTTGGATGACATAAAAACTTAAAACTTCTGTGTATCAAAGGATATAATCAACAGAGTGAAAAGGCAACCTATGGAATGAGAGAAATATTTATGAGTCATGTATCTGATAAAATGTTAATATCCAGAGTATATAAAGAACTCCTATAACAGAAAATAAAATATTCAATTAAAAATGGGCTACTTCTGAAATTAATAATACACTATATGTTAACTAAATGATTATAAATTTAAAAATGGGCAAGGGCAAGATATGCAAATGCCCACCAAGCAGTTGCTCAACATTAGTAATCATTGAAGGAATGCAAATCAAAATCACAATGAGATACCATTCATTGATAGCTACTATCAAAACAAACAACAACAAAACACCAATGTTGGCAAGGATATGGAGACACTGAAGTCCTCATGCACTTTTGGTGGGAATGTAAAATGGTATAGCCAGTATTAAACAGTATGGTGTTTTGTCAACAAATTAAAAATAGAATTACCATGTGATCCAGCAATTCCACTCCTAGGTATGTGCCCAGAAGAGTTGAAAGCAGGGTCTCAAAGAGATATTTACACAGTGGTCATACAAGTATTAGTCATAACTGCCAAAAGATGAAAGCAACCAAAGTGTCTATCAACAGATGAATGGATAAACATAATGTGGTATATACATACAATGGAATAATATTCAGCCTTAAAAAGGAAGCTCGGACATGTGTTGCAACATTGATGAATCTGGAAGACATTCTAAGGAAAATAATTTAGTAACACACACACACACACACACAACACAAATACTGTATGATGTCACTGTGTCAGATACCCAGAGTAGTCAAATTCATAGAGACAGAAAGTGGAGTGGTGGTTATAGGAGGCTGGAAAGAGTTTATTGGGTATAGAGTCTTCCTTTTGCAAGATGACAAGAGTTCTAGAGATTGATTTCACAACAATATGAGCATACTTAGCACTGCTGAGTTGTACACTTAAAAATAATTAATATGGAAAAAGCAATGGTTAGTATGGTAGTATTATGTGTATTTTAGCAGAATTAAAATAATTTTTTATAAAATAAATAAATTTATTAGAGGTCTTCTACTCCTGCACTGAGGGAGTGTTTACCACATTAACAAGACTTAAAGTGGTTATGTGGGACTACAAAATCACAATTACAATCTAAACCCAAGATTCCTAAAATAGGCCATAAGCCTAAACACCTGAAAGATGTTCTTGTGTTTCACACCTGTGGAAATTCTGAAATGTCAATGCTTTCTCTAGTAGGGTTATTAAAAACTGCATATTTACAAGTCTCTTTTACTTTCTCAGGCAAACAATGACTTCACTCCTCCATGAGGGTGTAAACGTTAACTATCTTGTGATTTATTAATTCACGTCATTTGTTTTTATCCCACCTCTTCAGGTATAGTAGAAGAGAGAGTAGAAACCTAACTTTTTGTTGTTATTCAAGAAATTGACTTGGTGCACTGAGTGTAATTAGCAGTGACTGGCCTTTGTCATTGTCCTGTCATGTGACTTGAAAATTGTGACAGGAGGTATTACTGAGCTTCATTCGGTGTTTCAAATAATTTCCCATCATACACTGATCAAATCTCCATGTCACAAAATAGTCAAGTCGTCAAATCTTTGAATGTCTGTTCTGTGAAAACGACAAGGGCTTACTAAGATTTAATTAGAACTTCCATTTTAAAGAAACTTGTAGAAAAGTTGAAGAGACAGTGATATACGGCAGCCTGGGTGGCTCAGCGATTTATGGCAGCCTTCAGCCCAGGGCGTGACTCTGGAGACCCTGATTCAAGTCCCGTGACCGGTTCCCTGCGTGGAGCCAGCTTCTCCCTCTGCCTGTGTCTCTGCCTCTCTCTTTTTCTCTGTGTCTCTCATGAATAAATAAATAAAATCTTAAAAAAAGAGAGAGAGAGAGAGACAGTGATGTACATGAGAAGTTGAATAGCACCATAGAACTAAAAATGTAAAGAAAATTAGGGAAAAGAGGTCTTCAAAGGAAACGCATGTTGAATTACAAATACAAACATTACTAGTGAAAGGCCTCTGAGAGATTCAGACAGATTTAGAAGGAAAGATGTTGGATGGAGCAGCAGTTCTCACCTCTGGAGATGATGACCAAGGCCTGGAAATATTTTGAGGGGTCACACTCGGAGGGGGAAAGCTACTGGTGTCTAATGGATAAATGCCAGGGATGCTGCTAAACATTTTGCAACAGCACCCCCACCAAAGAAATAAATAATTATTATCTAGCCCAAAATGTCAATAGTGTCAATGTTGAGAAACCCTGGACTAAAGCTAAGCCATTTCATAAAAAGAATCTCACTAAAATGTTGAAGGAGGGAGAAGAGATATGATGGAGGCAAGTACAGAATCACAGATACAAAGGGCTTAGGTGCTGAAGCATTAAGAGGTGCAAAGTGGATCAGTTTGAGTGCCAGGCTTTAAACAGGACTTGCCAGTCTTTAAATACAGACTAAAAAGAGCACAAGCTTTGGAACTATTTCTAGATGTAAGACTTTGAAAAATTATTTGTCTCCTGTGAGCCTGACTTTCCTTATCTACGAAATGAAAATAGTATTTACCCCGTAATATTTGTGGTCAAATCAAACCATGTAACTGTAAGTGCCTTCCAGACTGGCAGGACAATAGGAGACACTCAACAGAAGACAGGAAAAGAAGCCATTCCTTCAATTCTCAAGGCCCCGAAATGACCAAGGTTCGATTTTCAATTACTGGTTAAAATTGCTGATTTTCTATTATCACTGCAATCAACAAAAAGCTTATTAATTAAGTTTTTATTATCTGCTTCCATCCTTTCCTTCATTTATTCAACAATTACTTCTTTGGTTATCCTTCCTTTGAGGCAATGTACTCTTCCCTGAAGAGAGCTTTCATTCTCTTAGAGAAAAACAGATTCATTAACAAAAAGTAGGAAGAAGTCTTACAAATCCTCTGAATGAATAATATACAGGTGATTCCAAACATAACTTGTTTCCTGAACAACTATCATAAGGAATCCTAAATCCTGTGGTGACAATTGAAGTTCATCCTGACCTCTAATATTATATCAAACAGTTCTCTCTCAACATGATCAAATTCTCCTTGTTCAGATTGAAAACATTTTCCTTTGCCAAATCATTATCTTTGTTTTTAAACCTTTCCCACATACACACTGCCTTTGTTGAAATTATTGCCTGGTTCAATGGTATATGGATTGCCTCTGCTTGATTAGGCAAACAAAAGATACATTGCAAATTGCCTAGGCTGCGACTGTTGTCCATGTCAAGTGCTGAGGTTGTGGTAAATAAGTATTGGTCATCACTTCTATTATAGGGCGTGATCTTGAGTATGGAAAGGTAGGATGGCAGAGGGAACTCAAGATGTCATGAACCCAGGTTCATGGTTGTCCAAAACAGCTCTGTGAGGCCACAGAGTAGAAAATTTCAGTGTTTGCCAAAATCAGTCAAAAAAGATGCCATTTGGAATACTTGAGGTGTGAAGTGAAAGATAAGTAGGTGCTTAACCATGTAGAAAATTAGAGAAGAGTATGCCAGGTAAAAACAATACCTTAAAGATAAAAAGGTTTGTAGGACGAAGAGAGGATCAGATGGCTGTGGAGCCCAACAAGTAGTTCTCCTTAGCTAAATCATGGGGTATGAAAAGGGAGCAGCAGGAGATGCGACCCAATTACAAAAGGCCACTTAGACCATCCTGATGAGTTTGTCTTTTACAGAAAGTTATGCGGAGTTATTTAAAACATTTTTAAAAGAAGATAATAACATCATCATGTTTGTGTTTTTAGAACGATCCTCTGGCTGCACTGTGCAAGATGATTAGAAAAGGAAAAGCCAAAGAATAAATACTGTAAATTCCAATATAGAAAATTCTTGACTTCCATAACTGATCTTGGGGCCACTGTAAAGAAACAAATTAGATTATAAGAATGGGATCCCTCCCAATACCCAAAAACCAAATAATCCAATTTAAATATGGGCAGAAGACATGAACAGACATTTTTTCGAAGAAGAAATAGAGATAGCCAATAGACGCATGAAAAGATGCTCATCACTCATCAGGGAAATGCAATCAAAACTACAATGAGATATCACCTCATACCTGTCAGAATGGGTAAAATCAACAACACAAGAAAAATAGGTGTTGGCGAAGATGTGGAGGAAAATGAACCCTTGTGCACTGTTGGTGGGAATGCAAACTGATGCAGCCACTGTGGAAAACAGCATGGAGGGTCCTCAAAAAGTTAAAAATAGAACTACCCTATGACCCAGCAATCACACCACTGGGTATTTACCCAAAGAATATAAAAACACTAATTCAAAGAGATACATGCACCTCTGTATATATGTATCTATACACAATGGAATATTGCTCAGCCATAAAAAAAGAATAAAATCTTGCCATTTGCAACAGCATGCTTAGAGCTAGAGAGTATAATGCTAAGGCCAATAAATCAGTCAGAGAAAGACAAATATCCTATGATTTCACTCATACGTAGAATTTAAGAAACAAAACAAATGAGCAAAGGGGAAAAAAGAGAGAGAGACAAACCAAGAAACAGACTTAACTATGGAGAACATACTGGTGGTTACCAGAGTGGAGGTAAGTGAGGGGATAGGGTTAAACAGGTGATGGGATTTAAGAACTATGCTTGTCCTGATGAGCACCTAGTATTATATGGAACTGATGAATCACTAAATTGTACACCTGAAACTGATATTATACTTTCTGTTAACTAATTGGAATTAAAATCACTTAAAATTAAATTCATTCAAGTTAATTTGCATTGTTATAAAAAGAATGGGTTCTCCTGTACATACCTTAATCTATATGTCACATTAGGCAACAGCACTTGTTTAGTGACAAATATACTAAATATATCCGGTTGGTGAGTCCAAAGCATCAGTAAGTTAACATTCTCCAAACTCAGTTCATGTCCTTCCCCTAACATGTGATTCCTCCATTATATCTAACCTTTTTTGTTTGTTTGTTTAAGATTTTATTTATTTGAGAGAGAGAGAGAGAGAGAGAGTAAGCATGAGTTGGGGAGAGACAGAGGGAGAGGCAGACTCTCAACTGAGCAGGGAGCTCAATGTATGGCTCTATCTCAGGACCCTGGGATCATGACCTGACCAAAGACAGATGCTTAAAAGACTGAGCCACCCAGGCGTTCCAGTTAGCTCCAATCTTATATAAAGGTTTTCCTTTTTACCAGTGGTCTAAGCCAGACATTTGGGTATCCTTTTAGATTCTTCTGTCTCCCAATTACCATAACAAAACATGAACCCTGGCATGCATTTCCAGCCATCTAAGTGTCTCTTCTATACACTCCTTTCTTCTCTATCTCAAATGCTTCACACATAATCACCTCTTCTGTAGAACACTGTAGTGGATTCCTGATCAGTCTAATCAGTGATCAATCTGCTTCTTATTTTACTTTATATCTCTGCATCCAATCTGCTTCATGCTCTCTCCTAACATGCCCATTTCAAATGCATCCACCGTATCAATACTTCAAAAAAAAATCTGTATCATCAAGTACTTACATTCTTGGAAAATCCTCCCCATAACCTACAAAAATAAATTTGCACAATTTTCAATATAAATAAATCCTTTCCTGACTGGGTTCTGCCTAAATTTCGAACAATATCTCATACTTTTAACCTCAGGATCCTTATATTCACAAAGAGTTCCCCCTTCCCCCACCCTGAACTTCCCTGCTAGATTCACTTCCATTATAAAGTCCTTACTTTGCACAGAGCATCTCATGTCACAACTTTTTTGTGACTAGTGAATTGCTATCACCATTCCCTTCTCTGTCAAGTGTTACTTTCCTGTAGTACCTACTGTATGCCAGGGACTATGCTCAATGCCATAATACAAAGATGAATAAAACAGTGTATTACACATAGCAAACATCCAATAAATAGGTACTCAACTAAAGTATCAGAAACTAAAATAAATAGGTGCAGAAGACGATTACCAAGTTCAGTAGGACACACAGAAGAGGAATATGGCTGGTTCTTCCTATGAGGAATCAGGAAATCCAGAATGGTAGTCTAAGAGAGATGACCCTAGAGTTCATGTTCACCAGGTAAGGAGGAATGGATGAACTCTACCCAGAAAAGCAGCCTGAGCACAGACCACAAAAAAGCATGGTACACAAAAGGAAATTGCAATGTTTCCACTTTATCGGTACACAGCAACTCATAGGCAGAGGTGACAAAGGATGAGGTTGAATGGAAAGAGGTAGAGATGGGTAGCAAATGATAAGGCTGGAAAAGATGGTCAGGGACAGAATCATGAAAGGATTTGTATGCAAGTTTCCCATTGTTAAGACAGTAGGAAATCTGAATGCAAATGTATTTATCAGAAGGATAGGATATAGGGGTGCCTGGGTGGCTCAGTCAGTTAAGTATCCGATTCTTGATTTCAGCTTAGGTCATGATCTCAGGATTATGAGATCGAGCGTCCAGCTCTGTGCTGGGCACAGAGTCTGCTTAAGATTTTCTCTCTCCCTACCCCTCCTACCTTCCCCCCACCCTGCAGAAGGATAGGATATGAAAGAGAAGCCAGGAGATCTGAGTACTCAAGTACATAAGTACTCAGTACAGATTATATCTGGGGCAAGAGAAAAAACAGATATGTGAGTTATCAAAGAGGCACATACAAAGGCACTTGGTGTAGACTGTATGGAGTTTGAACTGGAGAAGAGGGAGGACTCCATATTGATTCCTGTCTTTCTGGCTGTGGTGGTTTGATGAGTGTTACCATGACAATCCAACCCTTTTTTCAGAAATGAAAATTTCATAATTTACTAATGTAATTGTTTTCTTGTTTAAATTAACTGCTGCTAATAAAGATGCACCAATTTAGCATGCTATTTTCTAGACGACCAAACTCAAATCTAATCATTGTACAACAAAATGGTCTTAGTTAATATTCACCAGTTATTATTTTACAAACTTTATTTTCCAATTTTTCTTCTTGCTGCAAGCAAATACCAAAGGCATTTAATTTTTTGTAGTCACCCGTGAGTCCCCAAGGATTGGATTACTGCATTCTACTTTTTTGTTTTCAAATTAAGTGGATTCTACTTTCACTTTAAAGAAAAATATGAATTTTTTATGATTTTAATTTTTTATTGAAGTATAATTGACATACAATATCCTGTTAGTTTCAGGAGCACATCTTAGTGATTTAATATTTTTATACGTGAAGAAATGATCCCATGATAAGTCTAGTTGCCATCTGTCACTATACAAGGTTATTATAATACTATTGACTGTATTCCCAATGCTGTACATTACATCCCCATGACTTATTTATTTTATAACTAAATTGCAACTTGCATTTACTAAGTAACTCGCCAACAAGAAAATCAGTGATTTTGATAGTCACAATAAAAAGCCACACACTATTCCTTCTTAAGGTGTTGGTTTAATTGCAGCTCAAGTTGTACTTTTTCCTTCCTCAGCTAACAATGCCAAAAACATATGTGGTGAGTTAACAGCCAAAGTAATTGAGATGTGGGATTCTTGGCTGCCGATAGGGCAACACCAAACCTCGAGAGCTAACAAGAGGTGTCGATGATTCATTAACAAAACATAAAATTGTGAGATGGGTAGCTAGGCATCCAGTAAGAGCCAATTACTATGACTAGTTCCCGGAGTTTGCCTTTGGCTGGAAAGAACTGCCAGTTAGCAGTATCACCATCCGCTGCCATTTTTTTGAAAGCCAAGGCTTGCAAAGCAGCATGTATAGGCTGTTTTACATAGAGGTGGAAGAGGCCAATGGACTGTAAAGTTCCTCCACTTGTCCTCACAGTATTAGCCTAGAGGGAAATTAGGTGTAACCTCCAGTTCAGAGAGTTATACAGTATTCCATATTAATGATAGGTAGCTTATGCTTGAATGATGGGATAGTTTAAAGAACTTCCACACACAGTTGATGAGCATAAGTTATATATTCACAACTCCTAAGTTATGAATGTTGTGTTAAAGATAACAAGGAAGAGACACCTTGGTGGTTCAGTGGTTGAGCATCTGCCTTTAGCTCAGGTTGTGATGTTGGGGTCTTGGGATCGAGTTCTGCATCAGGCTCCCTATAGGGAGCCTGTTTCTCCCTCTGCCTATGTCTCTGCTTCTCTCTGTGTGCCTCTCATGAATAAATAAAATCTTAAAAAAAAAAAAAAGATGACAAGGAAACTGATGCTTAGAATAGCTTGCCCATAACATGATTTCCTAATTCCAATGCTCATTTAGTAACCTGAATTAGCATTTCTACCCAAACACTCTAAATTTTGTTAGCACTGGAGCTTGTTTATTAACACATCCCCAGTTTAATAGTTTTTGACATAAAAGGGACTGCCTTTCAATCACTTCTATTCCCACAAAAAACAATATTTATAAACTGTTAACATTTCATGTCATGTGTTTAAAAAAAAATCCCAATCCAGTTGCTGTCAGCCACCACTCCAGAAGGTAAAATGGAATACTCCCAGATTGTTGTATTTCATGCCATGTCTGCTGCCTCTTAGCACAAAGCAAAGACACAGCGGTGGTGATTATTTAGTATGGCCAGACAGACAAATCATGCAAATCAGACAAAATAACATCCTAGCTTATTACTTGGTAGTTCAAATATTTGGAATTTCTTCATGCATCTTATTAATTTTCTACATTTGTGTAAGTATCTCCCCTTTAACATATGATCTCTAGCCTTTATTATAGATATTTTCCATTGAAACTATCTACAATTATTGCTTATACATACATGTATTACTTATTGAGTGCCCATTACCTTTCAGATTCTGAACACTACTTAAAGTGAAGTGGTATTTTGAGATCATCATAAGGCACAGGTTGAGTTTAAAAGTGGTTACCAAAGAATACAAATATGCAAGTAATTTAATTGTGTACTGTTATTTTAATCTGCTGAAAGATGGCATGCCCAAATATGACTCATGTTCTGTTAATAGAAGATAAGAATATCCTTGAATGTTATGTGTCTGCCACAAATTGTCTCCATGAATGAACATTAAAACTGAATGAAACTCTAGGGAAAAACATCTAAATGAAAAGTGAGAAGTCTAGTCAACCATCTGGAACTTTCATACAGGATGCCAAACATCCAGCTACTTGTTAAAATCTGGATGAGTGTAAGCTGCCATTTAGTTATAGATTAAGTTCTTCTATTTCAACATTCATATGGTTCTAGTAAATGTTGATTTCCAAGTTGTTGTGTATCCATAAGACAGCATCTCATCAAATAATACTAGGCTTCTAGTTTTAGTATTGATTTTTTGAAGAAAAGCATATGATTAATAAGTTTTGTGGTCATACATTAGGCAAGTGCCAATCCACTTGTAAAAGTATCATTCCAGCTAAAATTGCCATGACTATTCTGAAGACTGGATTTAATGAAATTTTATGGAAATATAAACCCAAAAGTTAAGACTGGATTTAATGAAATTTTATGGAAATATAAACCCAAAAGTTTAGACTGTCTTTTTTCTTTTTTCTAAGACAGAAAAAAAGTTTAACATGCATGTTTACTACTAATACGAGATGACCTTGATGGAATAGAGTTCTATCATTAAAACAACTACCCCTTTGTCACCTCTCCCCATAAAAAGGACAGTTTGAATTAAAATCATTCAGCTAAGGTAGAGACAATGTTGAGTTTATAAAGTTTTTTTTTAAATCACAAAACATCCTTAGTTCCACTCATAAAGTTTCTGACAGATCATCTAATCAATATTTGCTATTTATTATATTTTTCCCTAATGCCAGGTATGCTTAAGACTCAGAAGCAAAGGAGATTAGTAGATTAGATTCTTTCTCAAATAGATACATTCTATGCTTTTAATGTGTCTCTTGGTTAGCTAAGCAAGCTATTCTTTCTAATTAACTAAATGTTATTGTATTTTTCAAATATGCATAGTATAGTTTCAAAATTGTTTAATAAAAAAATCATTATATACTTTCAAAGTTAGTATTATTTGCTGTCTTAAAACAAAATGCATGACTCTAGGAGTGTCCAGGTGGCTCAGTCTTAACCGACTGCCTTTGGCTCAGGTCATGATCTTGGGGTCCTGGGATTGAGCACCTCATCAAATTCCTTGCTCAATTAAGAGCCCGTTTCTCCCTCTCCCTGTCCCCTGCTTGTGCTCTGTCTCATTATCTCTCTCTCTAAAATATTTTTTTTAAGAAATGCATGACTCTATAACAGCAATAAGTGGTTTTGAGTAGTTGTATTCATAATCATATATATACATATATATGCATATACATGTATGAATACATCTTAGCTTAGAATTCTACAACATAGACTGGGTAGCTTATAAACAAGAGGAATTTATTTCTCAAAATTTTGAAGGTTGGAAATCTGAGATCAGTATGCTAACATGGTGGAATGAAGCCTCTTCCAAGTTGCAAACTACCTACTTCTCCCAACATCCTCACATGGCAGAGAGTAGAGGAGAAGCAAGTTCTCTCATGACTCACATAAGCTCATTAATTCCATTCATGAATCATTCATGAGCCCTCATACATGAGGGCTCATAACCCCCTCTAATCATAATTACCTTCCAAAGCCCCCCTCCTAATATGATGACATTGAGGGGTAGGTTTCGGCATATGAATTTTGAGAGCATATAACATTCGGTTCAAAACAATATAGACGCAACATTTTAGCAGTGCTGAATATCAGTATAAAGCTCTCCAATATTACGTATACATAATATATCTGTAGCACCGCTACTTTTAGACCTGCATTGTCTAATATAGTAGCCACTAGCAGCGGATGGGTACTGAACACATGAAATGTGGCTAGTGCAACTGAGGAACTGATTTTTTAATTTAATTAAACATTTAAATTTGGAAACTGAGGCATTGTAAACCATTTGTCTGGTAAACAACATTATTGCTCTGAAGAACTATATTTTACTTTAAACAATTATATCATATGAGCTATTACTATTTATTTTGATATGTAGGGTGGGACACATGCCTCCTTTCTAGCATGCCCCATAAACCCAGCAACAATCTTGTTGCTATCAACAGACAGATTCAGTTGGAGTATTTTGTCTACATAGAGATTGTAATGTTTAAGTATTTCTTACAGTCAGGATAAGTGATAGTGATACCTATCTAAATCATAATCGTTAATTAGGTGGAATATTCATTATTATTTAACTATAATTAGTAAAAATGTTTTCTAATTAAAAATTTTTAACTTAGAAGTACACTATTGATTAAAACCAACTCAAGATGAAGAAGCCTTTATTAGGGGCACCTGGAGAGCTCAGTCAGTTAAGCGTCTGCCATCGGTGTGGGTTATGGTCTTGGAAGGAGCCCCACATTGGGCTCACTGCTAGGTGAGGAGTATACTTCTCTCCCTCCCTCAGTTTGCTCCTCCCCCGCTTGTGCCCTTTCTCTGTCAAATAAATAAAGTCTTAAAAAATAAGAAGCTTATGTTAGATCAGTAAAGAAAAGTAGTCTTGTAGAAGGTATGCTACAATTTCATGAGGAAAATCTGTTGCTCGTTTGCTGCAGTAGAGCAAACTAAAAAAGCTCTTGCTCATTGTGTAAAAATGTCTTTAAAGGTAATTAAATGTTCAATGTAAAGATAATTTTCAGTAATTATCAAATGAATTTGATAAGAAGTTTACTCTCAAGAGTTGAAACAAATTGACAAAATTAGTCACCAAAAATCAGAATAAAATGTCAAGAAACTTTCTACTGATTTTTTAACAAGATCTAAGATTGTAATTATGGACCATCATAAAACAACAGATTTCTTAGTCAAAGAGTAAAACTGTTTTTAAATGGAGAAATGGTAAGAGAAATGATAATTTCACACTGCATATAAACAAGTTAAATTTGAAACTTCAAGGAAAGAAAAAGCTTATCTGTGGCCTAAGTAGATAGATATGTGAATTTGTATTAAAATTGATAACTTTCATAATGCAAAATAATAATTTACACATTTTTCTAACATGAACCAATATGAAGAAGATTAATTACCACTGATAGCATTACCTAAATAGGCTATAACAACTACCAGGAAAATCTTAAGAATGATTTGTTGATATTGATAAATCTAGACTTGCTTTTTAATTTATGAAACATCTCTTTGAATAAGTTATAATAATGGCATTAATGAAATGGCATAATAGTTATCAGCATAATTGGTTCGTAAACTTAACCAATTTAGATATAGTTTTGAAACTGATAGGCTTTTGCTTCAAAGTCAAATTATTTCTTCTGAAAGACATGAACTACCTTGGTAACATAGATGCAAATATTAAAGGGAAATATTTTAATGCTCAATTGAGTTATTTGAAACTTTTAAATAGATTTGGAACATATTGGGTATGTAAGTCTATTTTTCAACTGCAAAATTTATGAAATATAAATGCAGGTTAATATTTTTATGGAAATTTGGTGACTAAATTGAAATGTGCTAGAAGTTTAAAATGTGCACCAGATTTTGGAGATTTAATACAAAAGAAAAAGAAGGAGAGAAAGAAAAATAGGAAGAAAATGAAAGAAAGAAAAAAAAAGAAAGACAAAATAATTCCTTAATGTTATATTGTTTATTTGTTGAAATGATAAAATTTTGGATATATTGGGTTAAATAATATGATTATTAAAATTAGTTTCAGATATGTTGTTTTACTTTTTTATGTAGCTATTCAAAAATTTAAAAGTATGTATTTGGCAAGAAATAAATATACCTCAATAATAAATTTAAAAATTTTAAAACAAAATTGGTGTGTTGGTGTGTTCAGTAAGTTAAGTGTCCGACTCTTGATTTTGGCTTAGGTCATGATTTCAGAGTTCTGAGATTGAGCACAGAGTCAGGCTCCACACTCAACGAGCAGTCTGCTTGAGATTCTCTCCCTCTTCTTCTGCCTCCCCTGCTCCCACTTGTGTGTGCTCTCTCTAAAATAAATGAATAAATCTTTTTAAAAATTTAAAAATAAAATTACCTGTGTGGCTTTAACAACATTTCTAATGGACAATGTGCTTCCTTAAAAAAATGAATTGCTATGTAAAATATATTTTGCATTTATTTTGTTAAATAAATTTACTATTTATCCTAATTTCATAACTTGAAAATATAGTTGGACAGTTGTTTTATTAGCTACACTGATGGTATAAAAAACTGTTTAATAAATTACCATTTTAAAGGATGATATAGTTTATTCTGAAGTGAACTTATTTGATTCAAAATCAAAAGGCTGACTAGAATCTCTATGTTGTCAGCCTACTGTTTTCAGCCTTGATATAATCAACAGATCATAATACTTTAGAATTAAAATAATGTATTATATTTATTTGAATAAAATATGTTATTAGATTATATATAGGATTCCATCAAAGTGATAAAGATCTAAGATAAATGATAAAGAACATAGCATATTCATTAGTGACCCTAGACTTAATTATAGCTACCTGAAATTAATTTTACAGTTTCACTTTCACAATGACTACACTTGGTTTGCTTTAGATCTCAAGATGTCTTCCATTGTTCCAAATATTTAAAAAAAAAAAAGTAAACAGTCTTCACCAGACCTAAAGCCTTAACCAATAAACCATTAAATTCCAAAGATACTTGTAGAATGAATTGACTTTCTCAGGAAATAATACACAGAAATACTTCTATCAAATAAGTCTGGAGTAGAATTTGTTGCTTAATTTGGCTGGTATTCAAACTCACAGCTTCATACCCAATCTGACAGGGAAGTAAACAGCTGGACAGAACTATCAGTAGCAATGACCTGACTTACAAATCCATTTATTTGACATCATGTCCATTATTTCAAATGTTGGAAATTTATTTCCACGATTACTTATTTCAAAAATTCATAGAAATTTGACCTTGAAAATAAAGATTATTTTGTCCAATACTTATTTTACAAATGGGGAAGCTGATAGGGAAAATAGAACCACCAATGCTAGGGAAAATAGAACCCCAAATGCTCAGGAGACCATATTTTCCCGCACAAATGCATTATTCTGTTTCTCCAGACTCATTTCCCTTCCTCTTTTCAGTTCCCTTGGCCAGCTTAGACTTTGTTGTTGTTGTTGTTGTTAGGGAGGAGAACAGGCAGGGAGGAGAACAGGCGGAGGGTCTGGAGTGAAAAATATTTATAGTCTGGGATAGGGGCAATGGGACTGTGAGCTAAATAATAGAAAAGGGAATCCCTTCTTAGGGTGTCCATGCTAACCACCATCCCCAGGACAGCAAGCATGCTGATGCTTCCCTGAGGGATTGGCTGAGATGTAGAGAAAGCAGGTTCCTCCATGATACTAAAGCCATCTTCTACTATAAAGTCTCCCAGATCAGAACACCTTCTAACTTTCTTGTTGATACATGTATCTACTTTTGCTTTTCTTTTGCTGGTATCTCAGCATTTATTTCAATGTTTCTATGGCAGTACTGCATCCCTAATACATTGAGAAAAGAATGGCCACAATATTTGAACAATACTCAATCTAGTCCATTGTTCAAAATCTCTAAGTCAGCTTTTCCTAGATCTATAGATAACATTCTAGAGTGCTTACAAAAATATATTTGGATTAAATGAAACAAAATCTCTCATTTGATGTTTTGTACTTTATTCAAAAACCCCAAATAACAGGCAATTTCTTAATTCTTGTGAATTAAAAGAAAACCACCATAAATGGCACCCAAAATCCATGTGCGATCTTTTTTCTTCTGGATTTTTGAGGACTTTACTCTTTGCTGTCCAAGGAAACCAAATAACTTCAGATTCTAAGTCTGACAGCTTGATAAAAACTGAAATACATTGTAGAATATACCACATTGGAATTTATATGATATTATATATCGTGAAATATATTATAGAACTGGACAAAGTTTTACGAACAGATTTGTATTTTACCTTTAGTTAAAATAGCAAAGTGAAAAGCTGTCAGGTAATTACAGTAAATAAAAGACAAATTTATTAAAAATGAATACTATTAAATCAGCCTGCTAAGATAGAAGATAACCCTGCAGGTGAAAAAAACTGAGGTTTTCTTTTGACCAGCAAAAGAATTGTGAGGATTTCTGAGCAATTAGCCATGCTCCACTTAGGATTGTTAAGTGTTACTGAAAATTCCATGTAAATGCAGAAACATATACATATAGGAGTACGTTGACATATGTCCCCCAGTCCATTGCTAATTCCGCTTTTAAGCCCAAAATGTTAAAAGAAAGAGCTCACAGATGCTTTCAAATTTGCAATGATTGCAAGAAAAGTCTCAGATGTGGATTGGGCATTGGCATAAACTTAGCGAGTTGGCATCCGCGTCAGTAACAGGTGGCATAGTAGGCAGTGAAATTGCAAAGGCAGAACTGTTTGCATTTCCTGTGTTATCCTCTCAGTCTTTTTTTAGTAAGCCATAATTCTAGTAATGAGGAGCAAGTTGGGTTTTTATTAATGGAAGCCCAAAGCCCAGAAATATTTATTCATTATTGTTAATATTTAAGTTTGCATGGAAGGTTTTTAACCTATCACATTAGATATAATAATGGTGAGTTTTTATGTCCTATGATAGTATATAATCCTTATATGTGCATCATTTCATTTTTCCCCACTACAAGGCATGAATCTGACACACGTGAAGAATAAAACGCAGTATTATCTTAACAACTTTCATAAACTAATTGCCTCACTGCAGCTGGTTTCTAGGTGTTACAGCAAAAATAAATAAATAAATAAAATTTTAAAAATAAGAGTGTTACACCATTTTCACAATGCCCCACCTAATTCGACTAACCCAAATAATTCTGGTGCAAATATTTAGAAAATATCTTCCACATTGTGTAAATTTTTGAGATTTTCTTTGGGCGATAATGTTTTCTATTTAGATTATGACTTACAATGTGTTTTAGATTTATCATTTATAGTTTGCTTTTGTATTATATTAGAAACACAAGCAAAAGTTCTTTAGTATTATATTAGTATGATTAGAAATGCTTATTACACGTAAAAATGTAGATTTAAAAAATTTGAAGTCTAACAGTAAAGCAAAATAGTTAAGCATCGTGGTCATGAAACAGTATGGGTTTTAGATATAAAACATATCTAAACATATTACATGAAGTCTGCCTTTTATAATTCACTTATCTCTAAGCTTTACCTGAATAAAGGTGAGAATAGTACCTATTTCATCACACTGGTAAAAATGAAGTGCTTCCCTGAAGGCACTAGAGAAGGAAGGATCTGCTCCAGGACTCTCCCTGGCTGGTCAGTACCATCCCTGTGTCTCTGAACATTCTCTTAGAACTCTGCATACCTGTGTGCCCAAATTTCCTCCTTTTATAATAACACCAGTCGTATTGGATTAGGTACCTCCTAATGAACTCATTTTAACTTGATTACCTCCATAAAGACTCTGTCTCCAAATAAATTCACATTCTGAGGTACTTAGGGATTAGGACTTTGCCATGCAAATTTTAGGGAGGGACATAACTTAACCACAACAGGCACCAACTAAAACTGACTTAACCCTGTTTAAAAAAATATATATAAAGCAGCCCAGGTGGCTCAGTGGTTTAGTGCCGCCTTCAGCCCAGGGCGTGATCCTGGAGACACAGGATTGAGTCCCCTATCGGGCTCCCTGCATGGAGCCTGCTTCTCCCACTGCCTGTTGCCTCTCTCTCTCTCTGTGTCTCTCATGAATAAAAAAATAAAATCTTAAAAAACAAACAAACAAACAAAGTGAGTGCTACAAGGTACAATTTACATATGGCTTCATTTAGGATAACTTGGCTGCTTACTTAAAGTTGTATCCATATCAATTAAGACAAATGGATGCCCTACTAGGTTAACCTATCTATTGGCGTCATGTTAAGATTTGTCATAACCTACGCTTTCCTTTCTCTGTCATTTAGTTTTTGTATTTTAATTATACTGTATTCCTATTCTTCCTGTCTCCATCTCTTTATAAATCAATTGTGTTTAATAAGATTTTGAGTTTTCCATTTTGGAAAATAAAATAAACTTAAAATGAAATATTAATGTTTATGCCTTTCATGAAGACTTTGGCTCATATCCATGTTATTGGTCTTAGTGACATCCAGTGGCCATGATAGGTCAGTGGCAAGATTTCAGGTCTTTCCAGAAGTATCTTTACTATTTTTTATCTAGAACATAAGAAAAATATATCCTTAGGCAACTGATCATTTTAACATTAGGGTGATAAGATATCCCTGGGCATGTGTCATTCATAAACTCAACTATCATATATCAGAAAAATAAATATCATTACATCTAATTTTGTTTCATTCCACCTCATTAACAAATTAGTACCTCTTGTTGCTTAAAAATATTTACTCTACAAAATGTATTTTAAAGAAATTCTAAACAGACATGGCTCATACCATTGAGTATTATCTTGTTTTCACACACCTTTAGGTTAGAGTACTTTGATTTAAATAAAATTATCAAATACACTCTTAAAGGTAGGTGGTATTCTGAACACTCAAAATGTTTATTTCTAGGTACTTATAAGCTAGTAATTTAAAATATTTCATTATAATGTAGTAAACAAAGTCTGTGCTGAGAAATGATTATTGGGGTCTGAATATGCCCCCCGGTACTGAAGTCACACTGAAGAAATAGACTGCAGCTCTATTTAAAAAATGTTTTTAAGGAGTCCACAAAATCTATATTATAAATTTTTGTGCCTTGAGGCAAGTTACTTAGTTCTCCAGGCTGCTTTTCTGATAATAACAATGCTGATCTGTATTATAGTGTTAAGCTAAGAAGGAACTACAAATAATGATTACCTAGTACTTTGTAGTTTAAAAAGTCAATCATGCAAATTTGCACATGCATGAATCCTAAGGGGAGTAGGAAAGTAAGCCTTTCTGTCTTTCTAAATAATAGCAAGGTAATCCATCTTGGGCACCTTTTGTTATGCAGCACAAGACTAGGAGCCCATGGCCAGACAGAACCACTAAATGCATAGTTGCAGTGAATAGAATTCAGGAATGTGGTATTTATAATTTCACTGGGAAATTGATACACATATAGGAAACCTCTAAAAAGGATTCAATTGAGTATATAATTAAATGCCTGGCTCCGAGAGAGGTATAGAGCTGACCAGGGAACAATGGCAGCAGACTACGGTAACAAGCAAAGGCTTCCAGAGAAAGGAGTATCCATCTGAAAAGAAGCGCAGGCATTTGATTGTTGGAGAAAAGGATGGAGAAAGGGAGGGAATAGACAGTTTAATTTGGGGTAGGGATGCACATAAAATGTGGAAGTGGAACACAAGCCTATGGCTGGTGAGGGAATAATTCTGACATGAGGCCCAGCTTTTTTTGGAGGGGGCCAGGCGGTAGAGCAGGACCCCAGCTGAACAGGCGAGGATGGCCCCAAGATTGATAAGTGCTCTCACCATGACTGATGGACTCCTATCGCCAAGAGAAACAAGGAGTCATTATAGACTTTTAGAAAGTAATGACATGATAGGAGTGGCATGCACAGAGATTTAAACTTTTTGAAACAAAGATGCACTGTTTCTTGTTAGGCGACAATAGGAGAAAACCAAACACAAGTTCATGAATGTTTGAACAGTAATGTTGGAGGGGACATCTGGGTGGCTCAGTCAAGCATATGCTGTTGGCTCAGGTCATGATCTCAGGGTCCAGCCTCAAGTCAGGTTCCCCCACTCAGCGGGGAGTCTGCTTCTCCCTTTGCCCTCCTCCTGCTCATGCTCTCTCTGTCTCTAATAAATAAAAATTAAAGAAAAAAGAATGGAAAGGTAAATCAATATAATTATCACAAAAAAAATCAAGCAGAATCAACACTGAAAGAGAACAGACACTCAGTTCAGGTGGGACAGGAAGAGAAGGGAGAGGTGGAATTTGCCATGTCCAACTTCAGAGAGAGTGACTTCGCAGAATATGTGGGTCCTCATCCAGATTTCCAGAATGTCCAGAATTTTAGGAAGAAAGATGTTACCTTGGAAATTCATGAATTGAATGAGACCATCCTTTAAAGAACCAGATTGATAACAGAAATGGAATGGTATTAGAAAGCCTAAGCACGATGAATTAAAATCTTGATTTAATAGAGAACATCAAGGCAGGCTTCAAAGTGTAAGGAAAGAAGTTCAGGTTTGGACAAGTGCAAGATTAGGATAGAGCAGGAAAGTTCAAGGAAAAGGCAGTAAAGAGAGGAGTCAACAAGTTCCCTGTAAGTAGGAAGAGAGGAAGAGCCAAGAACATCATACATCCCTTTAAAATGTCAGAAACTAACGTTTGAAAGAATGATCAATCTTCCTCTGGGACAGGAGAGGAAAGAAATACAGATATACATAAATCAAATCAGAGATGAAAGACCTGATAGAATTGAGGGCTTAAAGACATAAAGCAAGGCCTGAAATTTGTGTGGAAACTAATCCAGGGACCCAATGGGTAATAATCGAAAGGTTGGGGAGCAGGAGGAGCTGGCCAAGTTGAAGCTGTTCAGCGGGCTCTAGTGGGGAGCCAGCTGCACAAAGCCACAAGGCTCTCTCCAGCTGCCCACTGCCAGCTGCGAGCAGAAGGCTCCCTGTCCAGCCATCCAAGGATTGAGGAAGGGCCCACCAGGGAGTCCACCATGCTGGCACCAGGAGTAGAGAGGCAGCTGACCATTTAACACAAGGTGGAAAAGAGTCAAGTTTGGTCTGATGAGAGGAGCTTGATCCGAGCAAAAAAAAAGGGGGGGGGGCAGGGGAGCAGGGGGGTGTGAGCGGTGGCAATGTCATGATTCCCAAAGCTGAAATAAAGTTCCAACCATTATGAAAGAAGGAGAGACAAAAGAATGTGCAGAAGAGCTGAATTTTGATACTTCAGAGTAATTGGGAGCAATGTTTTTTTTTTTTTTAAGATTTTATTTATTTATTTATTTGAGAGAGAGAGAGAGCATAAGCAGGGGGAGGGGCAGAGGCAGAGGGAGAAGCAAACTCCCGGCTGAGCAGAAAGCCCCATATGGGGTGGATTCCAGAGCCCTGGGATCATGACCTGAGCCAAAGGCAACCGCTTAACCAGCTGAACCACCCAAGCACCCAGGGAGCAGTGTGTTCTGATAGGATTTCACACATGCCTGGTGTGGCGTAGAGGTGGCATTAACCATGAAGTCAAGGCTTCTGATAATTTGAGAACTTGGATGTTAAAAAGCCATTTTGGATTAGAGAATGGAACACTGAAGAAGTAGGACGAGAGCTGGATTCTAGTTGTTTGGGTAAATGGAATAACTTGCTTAAAGCAGTGGTTCTCAAAGCCTGGGCTTTAGATCAGCAGTATTAGCATCACCTGAAAAAAGTGATAGAAATGCAGTTTCTTGAGCCCCACTTCCACACCCAATCAGAAACTGTGGGGATAGGGCTCAGCAGTTCCTCCAGGGCACAATGCACACTTATGTTTGAGAACCACAGTCTTAGGAACCAGAACAAGGAAGATGAAAAGCGTCAGTGACAAGGGCTTTGCCTGTTAAAAAATGGAGTGGGGCTTGATCAATATTATCCCATGACCATATAAAACACACACAATGACAAGAAGTTAGCAGTAAATACTTGTTTACCCTTTTGCATTTTAAAGTTTCTGTCAAATATATCTACAATTTCTGCACAGCATGGGGGAAAATATTTGCAAACCATGTATCTGATAAGGAGGGTTAAGATACAAAATAAAAAACTCTTACAATTCAATAGCAATCAGTCAATCACTTGATTTTTTTAAATGGCTAAAGGAATTAAACAGACATTGCTCTAAAGAAGACATACAAATGGCCAACAGACTCATGAAAAGATGATGAACATCAGGGAAATGCAAATCCAAACCACAATAAGACTCCATAGTGAAATTCGAACTGTATCTGCTCTTTGATGATAATTTTATGACAAACAATTGGAGTGTTTACCAACTGTTCATACAGAAGAATTCAAAATTGCAAGAAATGCATGCAAAGGTTAGGGATGCTACATTTTAACAATATAGGAAATAACTAGTTTGAAGGAGAAGAGTAAATTGTAGGAAAGTATAACTCATAACATTATAAATATGAGGTTGCTTTGCGATTTTCTCAAAGCAATATTTTAGCAAATATATTCTGAAGAATCATGACAAGTTAGACATGTTACAATTTCCTAGTAATTACTTTATGAAAAAATACCATTCGTTGTTAGATGATTTACATAAAAACAATTTACAGGGCTGTTTGAATTTATTTAATTATTTAAATGCCAGACTAAATATGTTCTCTAGAGAAATCTTAGAAAAATTATCATTTCATTAGTAATTGAAGACAATGATGCTTATTACTTTCTCTACTGTATACTTAGCTGTATTCCAGGGAGGGCCAAGATGGGACCCAAATGAATGACAATGACTGAAAAACTCAAGTGTCAGCACACACTCAATTAGGTCTAAGAAGATATAGAAATGCCTTCTCATTCACTGAACCCTGTACATTTGAGTCAAATTATTCTTAATCTACGCTACAGAAACACACTTGATAAGCTATTTATCTCAAAAATACTTCAGGGCACCTGGGTGGCTTGGTTGGTTGAGCAGCTGACTCTTGGTTTCAACGCAGGTCATGATGTCAGGGTCCTGAGACAGAGCAACCTCCCTACTTCCCTCCCCTGCTTGGGTTCCCCGCTCAGCAGGGAGTCTGCTGGAGATTCTCTCCCCATCCTCACCCTTCTGCTCTGCACCTCCCATGCTCTTGCGCTCTCTCACTCTCTAAAATAAGTAAATAAATCTCAAAAGAATATTTCAATATTTGCCAATTTACAAAGACAACATCTTTTTATCTCAATATAGTCTATATCTATTATAAAAAGGAAATTCAGATAAACAATACCAAGAAAATAGAAATGCCATTATTTCTACCATCCGTAGATTTCTATACACATTCTTTAGATTATACCTTAGAGTAATACTTTGCAGATATTTTGCTGTGTCACACATACACACACATACACATTTTTAAAGTTACTTAATGTCTACATTTCCTTACATTTCCTCATCTTACCTAACATACAGTCTATATTCTAATTTCCCCCAGTTGTCCCAGAAATGCTCAGTGGAATTGGCTTATCCAAACTAGGACACATTAAATTTGTTTTCTTAAAGTCCTACAATCTTGTGCTTTTTCATCTAACATACTTCCCCCTTCTGTTTTCATTTCCCTCATGGTTGAGGACACCTTGTTAAATCGAAGAACACTTCAGCTTCCAGACGTGCCATAGGGTACTTTAGTGTGTCCTTCCTCTTGTCCGCCTCTAAATGGCTGGTGGATTCTGAACACATCAAAGATGATGCAGTACCCATCATCACATCAGGTGACATCTGGATGACAGGCTATTAATGACACTAAGACCAACCACTGAATTTAGATCCTCACTGTCTGATTCCTTAACACACAGCTACTTCTCACCGCCAGGACTAGAGAGTTATCCCTGTGGTTTTACTTTGGCATCCTTCAACTATCTACTTTCGTACCAAGCCGAACGGTTTTTACAATCCTTGATAATCGAGTTGGTGTTTAATTAGAAGCCACAAATTCCTGCTTTTTTTGATCCTTCAAAATCAGAATGTAAAATTAAGTAAAATTACCATGGTTATCACTTACTGGGGGCTTACAAAGTGTCAGGTTCAGTATAACAGGCTGACCAAATCATTTAAACCACAAATCAGTCCTTATGAGGGAGGTAATACCCATGCCCACATAACCAAGAAGGAAATTGAAGCTACTCAAACAAGATTATTAAAGAAATTAAATCATGTTTCCTTGCTGGCAGCTCATTAATGATGGAGGCAAAATCCAAACCCAATGTCGGTCTGACTCCAAAGAGTATATTCGTCATGAAGTAACATCGCCTCTCCAGGCCGCAAATGTGTTTTGATAATTAATTATGTTAAAAATGACATCATGAAAAAGGACCCCAAATTTCCAGGAAACAGCCTTACTCCATCAACTGGGGGTCGTTTATGCCATCTTGCCTGAGTTCCCTCTGCCCCTTATTCTCATTCTTCAGCGCTCAATTTCTAAAATTTCATTGGTCACAGCTATTAATAGTATTGGAATATTTTGAAAATTTAAAATTAGGAGGAAGAGAGGACAGAACAAATGTTAAAGACCTCTCATGAGAAAACTTCAGTCTTTGTTTCCCACGTGAAAATCAATGTGCATCTAGTGGTAAGGAAGTCCTATTACTGCCTGAGCAGTGTAAGGGACACCTCTATAATTTCCTGGGAAAGAAGTCACATTAGTGCCTGGGCAGCGGAAGGGACACCCCTATGATTTCTTGGGAAATCTTCCCATTTGCCTCATTTCTTTGACCTATTTGAATCTACAGTGTTAAAGGATTTTATTAATTCCATGAGACCCTTTGAAGTTTGAGACATTTTTTCTTTTCAATGTTTATTAAATATTGAATTACATGCAAAGTAATATTTATATGTGTAAAGAATAGTGAATATTTTTTTAAAGACCTGCTTTGCTATATCTTTCAGCTTAAGTAGGGCTTCTAGGTGGTTCAGTCAGTTAAATGTTGGACTCTTGATCTCAGATCGGGTCTTGATCTCAAAGTGGTGAGTTCAAGCCCCACATTGGGCTCCAGGCTTACTTAAAAAAAAAAAAAAAGATAAACGGGAACCCGGGTGGCTCAGTGGTTGAGCATCTGCCTTTGGCTCAGGTGGTGATCCCAGGGTCCTGGGATGGAGTCCCACATCAGGCTCTCCACAAAAAGCCTGCCTCTCTCTCTGTATGTCTATTGTGAATAAATAAATAAAATGAAAGGAAAGAAAGAAAAGAGACACGTGTATTTGAAACCACCTGTATGAGCCTCCCCATGACATCTTCCACTTTCCCCTGTACCAGATATCAGCATTTGACACTGTCAGACATTCTTTTCTCAGTCTTATGAACAAAAAAGTTATCATATTGTGATGTTGTCGGAGAGGTTACCCAGGATATAAAATGTTTATCACCCATTCCTATTTTCTCTTTTGTGAAATCCCCTATTCAAATATTCTGCTCCTGTTAGTAAAATAGGAAGTAGGAAGGGATTGTTTTTCTTACTGACTCAGGTGGTTTTGTGCTCTAGATAGAGAATTTTTTTTTTTTAATATTTGTCACAAATGCTCTGACACTGTACGGCTTATTATTTCACTACCATTGTGGTTTGGTATAATCTGATGACCAGAAGTCCTTCATTTTAGTGGCAGCAAATTTATTCATTGTTTCCTTTGTGTTTTGTACTTTTGTCTTTAACAGACCTATTCCTACCGGAAAGGTAAGAAAATCCTGTCTTTTGTTATCTTTTAAAATGTTATTGTTGTATTTTTCACACAAAACCCAACTGGAATTCTTTCTGTTTTGCTTTATTTGTTTTAATAATCGAAAACTCAACCTTTTTCTTACTGAATTTTCAATGAACCTTCTTATAGAGTTAAGAACATTAATATCTTGCATTAATCAACTCGTCTATTGCAGTATATGTACCACACTGCTTACCTATTAAAGCATTTTCATACATCTATATATTTGGTATACCGAGTTTCCCCAACTTTTCTTTTTTCAGTTTGTTATTACACAAAAGAAATTTGGGATCAGTATGACCATTTCCACACAGACACGGACACACACACACACACACACAACTGAAATTTTGTATGAAATTTTTGAAATTTTCACATAACATGAATTGAATAGTCAGTAGATCAATTTGGGGAGAATTAACATGTTTACAATATGTAGTCTTTGAGGAATCCCTGGGTGGCTCAGCAGTTTTTCACTGCCTTCCACCCAGAGCGTGATCCTGGAGACCCGGGATTGAGTCCCATGTCAGGCTTCAGGCATGAAGCCTGCTTCTCCTTCTGCCTGCTTCTCCCTCTGCCTGTGTCTCTGCCTCTCTCTCTGTTTCTTGAATAAATAAATTTTAAAACTCTTAAAAAAAAAAAAAACTTTAGGGCAGCCTGGGTGCCTCAGCAGTTTAGCGCTGCCTTCAGCCCAGGATGTGATCCCAAAGACCCGGGGTCCCTGCATGGAGCCTGCTTCTCCCGCTCCCTGTTTCTGCCTCTCTCTCTGCATCTCTCTGTGTCTGTCATGGATAAATAAAATCTTAAAATCTTTAAATAAATTTTGTTTATGCGTCGGGACACCTGCACCCCGATGTTTCTATCAGCAATGGCCACAATAGCCAAACTGTGGAAGGAGCCTCGGTGTCCATCGAAAGATGAATGGATAAAGAAGATGTGGTCTATGTATACAATGGAATATTACTCAGCCATTAGAAATGACAAATACCCACCATTTGCTTCGACATGGATGGAACTGGAGGGTATTATGCTGAGTGAAATAAGTCAATCAGAGAAGGACAAACATTATATGGTCTCATTCATTTGGGGAATATAAAAAATAGTGAAAGGGAATAAAGGGGAAAGAAGAAAAATTAGTGGGAAATATCAGAAAGGGAGACAGAACATAAAGACTCCTAACTCAGGGAAACAAACTAGGGGTGGTGGAAGGGGAGGAGGGCGGGTGTTGGAGGGGAATGGGTGACGGGCACTGAGGTGGACACTTGACGGGATGAGCACTGGGTGTTTTTCTGTATGTTGGTAAATTGAACACCAATAAAAGTTAATTAAAAAAAAATTAAAAAATAAATTTTGTTTATGTATGAAATCCCTGTACATCTTTGGTTATATTTATTCTAAAATACTGCAATTATAGCTACTGTAAATTGTTTAGTTTCCCAAATTATGTTTTCCAATTATATTTTACAAATATATAGTCATAAAATTGCTTTTTATATATTGATTCTTGAATAAGACATTGCTAGAATCTCTTATAAAATGCCAATAATTTCTACAATTCTTCTGTTTTCTATGAAGATAATCCTTTCATTGCTGAATGAATATTTTATCTTTTTAAATCTTTATACTCTTGCATTTTGTTTTCTTCTAATACCGTCCTACCTTGAATCTCAAGGGAAAAATTATAAGGAAATGCTTAGGGCATCTGGGTGGTTCAGTCAGTTAAGTGTTCAACTCTTCATCTCAGCTCAGGTCATGATCCCAAGGTCATGGGATCGAGTCCCACATTGGATTCTGTGCTGTCCCTTTCCCTCGGCTCCCCTCTCCCTCTCTTTCTCTCTCAAATAATTTTTTTTTTTTTTAAGAAATGCTTATAAAGGCCATCTTAGACCATGCTTCTTGCTTTTTGGAAAAACGCTTTCAATATTTAATTACAAAATATGGTATTTGTTGTACAGTTTTGGTATATATTTTATCATTTTCTAGAATTTGTCTTATGAATGGATATTGAGCTTTATTGAATATTCTCTTTGCTTCTAATGATATATCCTATTGACTTCATTTTAATGGGAATTACATTGATAAATTTTGCAATGGAAAATTATCCTTGCATTAGAAAATAAACACAATTTTATAAAATGTATTATATTTTTACACATTGCTGGATTTAGTTTGTTTATATTTTGTTTGGAGGGTTTTGTTACCTCTATTACTGAGTGAAGCTGACATGTATATTTCATTTCTCACAACATATGTGCCTTGCTTTGTGATAAAATACATGCAGTAGCCAATATATTTTTTCTGAAATGTTATATACAAACTTGAAAATACTTGTTTTAAAGGAGTGTTACCTATATAAAACTGGAATCTAATATTTTGTAAGAAGAATAACTACTAGAGTTTGTTCACTTTTATATGATTTATATAGTTTATATTTCTCCTTAATTCGGTTTTCGTTCCATTTTTATAAAGATTGTTCACTTGAGTTTTCCAATATTTGGCAAAATTTCTTCCTAATAATTTCTTTAAAACTCTGCAGCATCTGTGGTTGAACTTTTCTTTCATATTGTTTCTTTGTACTTTCTTTCAATGTTCTTAATTAATCTTTTCTAAAGTTTGCTGATTTTGCTAGTTTATTCAATGAGTCAGTTCAGCTTTTTATTTTTGATATCATGTATTTCCTTTTTCACTGTTAATTGCTTTTTATTTTTCTTGTACTTTTAGAAGTTTTCTTCCCTTATATCCCTCCTTGAATATTTCATTCATAGTTTTTGGCATTTCCTTTTTTAATAAAGCAATTAAGGCTATATTTTTTCCTTGTATAAGCTTATGCTATATCTATAATTTTTTAAAATATTGTATTTATTTGAGAGAGCAAGAGAGAGAGAGTACAAGAAGGGGATGGTAGAGGAGGAAGGAGAGGTAGAAACAAAGAATCTCAAGCTGATTCTGCACTGAGCATGGAGCTCATCACATGTCATTCAACCAACTGAGCTACCCAGGTGCCCCATCCTATATATATTCATACGAAGTACTGACAGCTTTCTCATTGCTAAATATGCTTTAGTTTCCATTTTTATTTTTCTTTATCCCATGATTAATGTCGAAGTTGGTATTAAAATTTAAGTATATGTGGAGTTTCCATATATACTTCAAAGATTATATCAACTGGAAGAATCTTCTAAGCAGAGGAAGAGTAAGTGAAAAGCCCTCAGTACAAAAGTACCTGGTGTATTCAAGGAACTGCAAAATATTCAGGGAAGCTGGAGGAAAGTTAACAAAAGAGTCAAAAAATGTGGTTAGAGAGTAACGCAGGGCCAGATCCTGTCAGGGCTTGAAAACCACATTAACATGTTAGCATTTACTCAGTGAGATAAGGAGTAGTCAGTCTCTAAGAAAATCTACATACTAGCAAGAGCACTCTGTCCGCAAGATTAGTGGTACTAAGGGGTAGAGTAAGGGCAGAAGCAGAGAATCCAACCAGAAGTGTATTATAATAATCTAGACAAAAGATGTTGGAGGCTTTGACCTCTTGTGGTGATAGAAAGAGTAAAGGTCAAAATTTGGATATATTTTGAAGGCAAAACAGGTGAGATTTTCAGCAATACTGGATGTGAATGTGATAGAAAGAGTCAAGATTGACAGGAAGGGTTTTAGCTCAAGAAACTGGAATATATTTATAATCTGCTAAGTGCAGAAGTCTCTGGTGGGAACAGCCAACTCTTCTGAGGTAAGAATTTTGAAATATGTTATATATCAAGTGGAAATGTGAAGAAGACAGCTATATATGTTTCTGAAATCCAGGGCTTGGAAGTCATCAACATTTAGATCAGATATAAAGCCATGTGACTAGTAAGTACAAATAGAAAACAGAAGATATCAAACTACTATATACTGAGACACTCCAATATCTAAAGATAGAGGAGATGAAGAGGAAACCAGCAAAAGAAAATGGGAATGAGTGTCCATAACAGTAAGAATAAAACCAGGCAAGTGTGGTGTTGGAAGCTGGGTAAAGAAAGTGTTTCAAGAGGACATACTGACCAATGATGCAAATGCTACTTGTAAATAAAATGAAGAATGAGAAATAGTCTTTGGCAATTGAAGATCACGGCTGATTTTTATAATGTGCAGGTTTAGTGCAGTGCTATAGGAGGAAAGCTGATCTAAATAACTCTGAAAGAGAATGAGAAGAAAGCACAAGCAAGGGTAATTCTTTTAGAGAGTTCTTTTATTTTAAAAGAGGAGATGAAAAACCATGTGATAGCTAGAGGGAGATATGGAGTCAAGAGAAGATCATCTTGTGATGGTAATTTTAAAAATCATATTTGCATGCTGATACAAATGGTCTAGGAAAAAGACAAAAAAATGCTAATGCAGGTGAGAGATGAGAGAATTGTCAGAGTTTTGAACTTGAATGAATGAAGGAAAATAGGATAGAGGTCACAGCATGGTGGCTGACCTCAGTGAAGAGTGTGGAGGGTTCATTAATAGCAGGCAAAGATGTTGTCTCATGAACTTATCTATAGACACCTGGGGAAATGGGGTGATTAGAACTCTTGAAAATTTTTTTCTGATTGCTTCCATTTTTCAAAGAATTAGAAAAATAGGTTATCAGCTAATAATGAGAATAGGAAAGACATGTTGCAAGTGTGAAGAGAGAAAAGAAAATTGGGAGAGTGAGAAAGAGGAAATCGACCAGGAAAATACATTGTGATCAATGGGAAGCATGAAGAATCTTTTAGTTCAGTGATCCTGTGTTTAAAGTGAGACCAGCAAGACTGTTTAATTCTGTTTTGTTGTTTTTATGTCTTCTCCAGTCACTGTCTGGGCACAAGTATACAGGGTTGGATTTGACCAATGCTTCGTGTTATGAAGTGAGTACAAAAGAGCAAGAAAATTAAGGGTTTGCTATATGTTGCTCCTTTTCAAAGTCTGTTGTTGGTAATAAGACTTCTTAAACTACAAATTCATTTACAGTCATCATTGAATCTAAAAAAGAACTTTTGACGTTATACATTGTGCCCATTAATAAAAACTAAAACACCATTAAAGACCAGGAAATTATTTTCAAAGTGACTTTATATTTTTTTTATTTTAATTTTTTAGTAGGGGGGTGGAAGGAAAGGGAGAAAGAGAATCTTAAGCAGGCTCCACAGCCAGTGCAGAGCCTGATGTGGGCTCATGACACAGATCATAATTGGAGCTGAATTCAAGAATTAATTAACAATTAATTAAACACTTAACCAACTGAGTCACCCAGGTGCTCCTCAAAGCTACTTAGAAGTACAATATTAAACCATAGTGTTTGAAAATAAGTAAGAATAAAAATTTCCATATAATGTATAGAATTATTTATATAGTAATAGTAATAAATGATACAACCCCTTTGAAACAAAGCATAAATTTTCAAACACTATCACAAAGAGATGATTATGGACTACTTTTTTTCCCTGCCAATATGAAGCTACAAATTGATTTGTTTTGTAGCTCAGAAATAAAATCTATTTTTCTAAGCAGAGAAATCAAGGAAATGAAATTCTTTTATCAGTGTGTAAGAATACATTTTAAACTGATAGAATAGAAAAAAAAATAAAGTGACAGATACTAGAGACAATGAATTTTTTTAAAAAAGATTTTACTTATTTACTCATGAGAGACACACACAGAGAGAGGGGCAGAGACACAGGCGAAGGGAGGAGCAGGCTCCATGCAGGGAGCCCCACATGGGCCTCGATCCTGGGACTCCAGGATCACTCCCTGGGCCAAAGGCAGGCACCAAACCACAGAGCCACCCAGGGATCCCTGAGACAATGAATTTACTTCAAGTAACTTTAATGTCTAAGAGGAATTTATTTCAAGTAACTTTAATGTCTCTTCCACATACTATAACTTTACTTTCTTGTCTTAAAATTTCTTTTTGTCAAATATATCTTCAAGACCTTAATGTCCTCTCGGAGTCTCCTGCCTCCTGGACCTTCCTGTGTCTGTGTCCCTGCAGTTGCTCTCAAAGCATTCCAACAAGAACACACTCACAGAATTTCTCCACCAGAGTTCGATTGACCACCACCTCAGAGAATCTGGCTTTCCAAAGATCTCTTGAACTGAAGGGAAGCACACAACAGAGCATAATATCTGATTTCTGAAGAGGCCACCTAACAGACCAAATAGTTTACTCCAGAAGCACAGAGGAATCAATACCTGATGCTGTGATCTTTGACTGCAGACAAGGGACCATAACGAGTCCTCATAAATACCCTCTCCTTCTCTTCACTGTTCTCTACTGAGATACTATTTCTCTGTAGACCCTGCCTGGAGATAGTCTGCAAGGCATGACAGGTGCACCTAGCAAACAGCCAGTGGCATCTTCTGCAGTTATCATGAATCAGGATCAGCATGGTACTCCATCAGCTCCCATTGTAACTCACTTCCCTTTGCCCTCATTCTCATTTTCTGGAATTGAACCTCACAAATAAAGCATCAACATCCAATGTTTGCATTCAGCCGGTATTTTCAAGAGACCACAGAGTAATACAAAGAGAAGGAGAGCACAAAGCACATGTACAGCTGAATTTTACAAAGCAAACATGCAGGCAATTGACACCAAAGTTAAACATTAAAATATACTTTAGAAGCTTCTCCTTGTGCCTTTTCACCAGCTATATAATCATTATTATATCAACATAAATTTAGGTCCAAGCCCATTCTCATTGGGCTGGCCTAAAGTGAAGTCTCATCCTTCCTGGGGCCTCTAATTTCCTTATTCCTTATACTTTGCAACAACGACAACAACAACAAAAGGTGCAAAACCTAAGTCTCCTTAATCCTGAGACACACTAACTTTAGACTCTGAAGATACCAGGAATCTCTCCTTATTTCCTAGTTTCTTCACAAAAGCACTGTCTCCTGACAGTGAAACACCTAACAAAATAGCTTTAACAGCTCAGGTTTTTTGTGAAACAAAAGCTAGAAAAGTGAGCGTTTCGCAGGCCATGGCTGCTTAAATTCACTTATGTCCACTTGTTATAAAGCTCTTCAAAAACAAAGCAGTACAAAATTACTTGTAAAATTTAAATTTTTGACAATATTTGTAAAACTAGAAAATCCATGTGTTTGTATAAAAACTCAACACCATTAATGATAAGGAAACAATTCTAATATAAAGGTAAAGGAGTAAATTAATTAACTAACTGACATATTCTTCCAATTTGTAGCATTCAACATTATTTTAACTTTTCAATTAAAATACATAGTTCATTTGATTAAAAGCCAGTAAGACTAGAAACTGTGTTGATTTTATTGAACTTTTTTTTGTGTGTACTGTAATATATATACAGAAAGGTACATAAAATATATTATACTCAATTTATTATTATAGAGTAAATCCCAAGTGTAAACAGATGAAGAAATAGAACTTTGCCTGCAACTTCCAGAAGCCCCCAGGACATGTTTTCTTCCACATCCTTTAATAGTATTGTTTTTCTTCCTTTTTGACACACTAGTTAGCACACATACCGAAACACAATGGTTTATTTCACCTATTTTTGAATTTTATGCAAATAGAGTAATATAGTATGTATTTATATATATTGATTCTTCCAACAATAAGTTTATATTATACATCTATTTTATTCCATGTTCTTGCCTACAGCTTAAGTTCATTCACTTTCCTGAATAGTACTCTGCTGTAATTATAAACCACAGTTCATGTGCCCACTCCATGGTAGATATTTAAATCATTTCCAGTTTGGGGCTATTGTGAATAATGTTACAGTGAAGATTTGGGTATGTATCTTCTAGGGCAAACGTGTACACATTTCTGCTGGACAAATTCCTAATTAGAACTATGGTTAATAAAGTATGTGCCTCTTCCACTTAATTGACAAGTCAAATTGGTTTCCAAAATGGTTATTCCAATTTACACTTCCACTAAAGCTGTGTGAAAGTTCCTATTGTTCCATATCCTTGTTAACACTGACATTTTCAGGTTTTTAAAAATTGGAGCCATCCTGGTGGTGTCTAATAGAATCTCACTGTGGTTTTATTTTACATTTTCCAATTACTATGAGTAAAACTAGCAATAGGTACTCTGCTGTACAAATATTGTGTATGTGGATATTCACTTTTACAAACTGCCTGTTCAAATTCATTGCCCATTTTTTTTTTACTACATAGACTTTTTCCTTATTGATTTTTTTCCCTTATTTTTATGAATTGTTTATGAACTCTGAGCCATTTATTTTATACGGATTGCAAATATCCTCTTTTAATTGGTTTGACATTCACTTTCTTAAAGGACTATTTTAAAAATTGGAATGTTTACCTTTAAAGCAGTCAAAATTATCCATTTTTTAGAGCTTTTCCTCTTCTGTTTAACAATAGTTTTCAAACACTCCAGTACAATGTTGAAGATAAGTGATAAGAGCAAACTTCTCAGCCTGTTTTACTCCCAAGGTAAAAGCTATCAGCATTTTACCATTAAGTATATTGTTGGCTTTATGGATTGTGCTTGTTAGGTTGGTTACTCTTTATTATATTAATAAAGTTTCTTTCTGTTCTTAAGGTTATAAAAGCTTTTCTCATGAACAAATATGTAATGTTTCCAAGAGCTTCTTCTTCAGGCATGATATTTTTCTTCAAAATTTTGTTAATGATGGGGTAAGGGGGGTGTGGGCTATAGGGAATAGTGTCAGAAATATTTAATATATTTGTATTCCTAAAAAATATAGTCAACCTTTCACGGATGTAAAATCATGTGTTGGTGGATTCAAATTGTTGGTAGGTATTCTAGCTAGACTTGTTGCATCCATGTTCATGAGTCAAAGAACTGCAATAGACATGAGTCTGTAACGTTCCTGTAAGGTTTTGTTCTCCAAGTTATGCTGACTCATCAATTGAGCTCACAGTGTTTCATCCTCCAGAAGAATTTGTATGTTTGCTTTTTTTTTTTTTTTCCCCCTCAAATGTTAAGAGCTGCCTTCTCTCTGGAAATCTGCCCTTAAGAATCCAGTTACCGCACTCTGATGACCCCATCTCTGTCTCATCAACTCAGAGACAGTAGAGTCTGATTTGGACCCCCTTCTCAATAGGAGGACATGTCTGCTCTCCATTACTTCATCATGGACAGAAGCAAACATCAAAATATACAATAATTTGATGGAGATTATTTGCGTATTACATTTTGTCAAGAAAATTATCAATACTATTTTTGGAAATGAGCTTTCAATTTTTATGCTCTGTAAAGAAAAAAATGTATCTTTTATGTAGGGTTTCAAATTTTATGGCACAGGAATGAACAATTTAATTGCCTAACATTTGTGACATTTGCTTGTCTTTAATTTTGTAGAAACCTGTGGTCTTTCTAGTCTTCTTATGGAAAAGGGTGTTTTTAATGAACTTCTTAACCCAGAGAGAATCTAGAAATTGTTTAAAAATTATAATTTAGATCACTTTTGTTATCTTTTTTTCCAGATTTTAAATTTTTTCTTAAATCAGTTGTGGTAACTTATATTTTCTCAGAATTAAATTAGACTCTTCTATTGATTTAGACTTTTTAAAAATATTTTTAACTGATCATGATACATGCTTTTAGAAATAAGATTGGACTCAAAAAGTATTTCATTTTTTTCTGATTTGTGTTTTTTTCTGATTTCTAAATATATTTTTCACATTCTCTAAAAATTGGAATATATTGTTTGACATATTATGCATTTGAAAACAGTCAACTGGGGATCCCTGGTGGCTCAGCGGTTTGGTGCCTGCCTTTGGCCCAGGGAGCGATCTTGGAGTCCCAAGATTGAGTCTCACATCAGGCTCCCGGTGTGGAGCCTGCTTCTCCCTCTTCCTGTGTCTCTGCCTCTCTCTCTCTCTCTCTCTCTCTGTCTATCATAAATAAATAAATAAATCTTAAAAAAAACAGTCAACTTTTGGAATCATCATTTAACATACATCACTTAATACACATTTAATATATACTTAACATACGTCTACTATACATCATTAATATACATTTCATTGCTTCATTTTTTCTTTATATTTCCCTTCCATTGCTTTCTAAAAATTTCTCATTTTAATATTTTTATTCTTATCACTTACATATTGAAAATATATTCACTATGAACTCACGTATGAATATTGCCTTAGCACTACCATATATGTTTAAAGAGCAATATCCTAATTATTATTGACTATATATAAATCTTTGATTCAAATTTAACATTTTACTTTAAGCAGTGATAATTAAAGACTATTTATATAAGATCACTGCAATTTTTGCACTTTTTTGGTTATTTTGTTCCTTGATTTGTTGAAATGAACTCAGAAATTGACCACACTATAATTAGAAATGTCTCTCAATGTTGTAATGATTAATTTTACATTTTATTGTTATTTAAAATTACATGCTTAATTCATTGGACATAAATATATAAGCATATGAATTCAAACTGATATATATGAATTCAAAGTTTTATAAAAATCCAATCCTAAAAATATTGTATGACATGCTCCTGACCAAGAATGCTATATTAAATCATCTCTGTATTATTGTGCTCTTATTTGTTCCATTTTCATTACTAAATGATTATTTGTGTGTGTGTGATAACTGTGTTTGTAATTCAGAATAAGACTTTCATCTCTTATTTTTATTGTGTATTTTACATTTTTTCAAAACATAATAACACATACTCATCAGGTTTCCAATAGGAAACAGATGGACAGCATCAAATTGAGATAATTAGTAGGGTTTTACTCAAAGACTAGAGGAGGAGAAAAAGAGGACAAAGAGGAAGAAGAGGAAGACAAGGAGGAGAGAAGGAGAATAATGACAGAGTAGGGAAACCATAAGAGATAGATAATGCAGACTCCAGAACTAGTAAGAGCAAGCTCCCACCCCAGTTCTGAAGAGAGAGGGCCCTGCCCAACAAGGGAGGTTCACTGAACAGGAACCCTGAACAAAATTGGGACCTTCTCTCACTGCCAGATCTTCTGGCTATAATGATGAAAAATAACTCCTTAGTAAACTAAAGTCGTGCATAATTTCTCTTCTTCTAAGAAATAGATGGAAACTCACAGGTTCACCATTCAGAGCCAGCTCAAGCATTGCATAAATCCTGGATAAAATTTTATTTGAATGACCTAATTGTTTTAGTGATTATCCCACCACTAAACCTTGCACACATTTCTATTATTAAACTTAATGTATGACATTAAATTTTTATCTTTTTTACTAATAGAGGATAAATTCCTTAAAAGACTGCCTTAATTTTTTAATTTTATAATAGAAAAAAAATATATCTTGGGATGCCTGGGTGGGTCAGCGGTTTAGCGTCTGCCTTTGGCTCAGGGCATGATCCCGGGGTCCTGGCATCAAATCCCACATCAGGCTCCCTGCGAGGAGCCTGCTTCTCCCTCTGCCTACGTCTCTGCTTCTCTCTGTGTGTATCTCTCATGAATAAATAAAAGCTTTTAAAAATGTATCTTGGAGCGGAAAATAATTATTTTCTGGGACCATACCTCATATCAAAGGAAACACTATAGAGTGACATCCCTGTGTTCCCTTTAGGTATCCAATAAAATCAAATAAGGGCACAAAAAATATGTCCGTCTTTGTCTCATATGTGATTATGTATGGATGTTTCCACATTGGTCCTTTGCTGCGCAGGTTGCTAATTATTTTATAATGTTGCTATTTCTCTTTCAAAGTGATTAGTTTTTAGTTGGATTGCATTTCTCATCTTCCTTGAAGGTAGGCATGACCATATGCCTATATCTTGTCCATTAGATTGTGAGAGAAAGTAATAATGTATGAAATCTATAGTTTAAGCAATTATAAAAAAGTTATGTCCTCTACATTACTCCTTCGCACAACTAAATCATTGACATTATGGCTGGAGTTGGAGCAGACATTTTCAACCATGAAGTGGAAATAATTTTTTGAGGATACTGGAGTAGTACATGATCAGAGAGCCTAGACCCCTGACATTTTGAGTTATCATACTTGTCCTGAATTCTTTTGTGAGAGAAATAATTTGTTTTATTTAAACCACTGTTAATTGGGCCTTTCTTACAAAAATCGAACCTATACCTCCTTCAGTCAACTCTTCTAGAATGCACTCATTATTGCTTGTCAAAAATTATTGTGCTCAGTTTTGATATTTCATTTACTTGAAATACAACTTTATGTAGAAACAGAAAGTAAAATATGATGCAAATCAGCATATTGTCATTATGAGAATGGTTTATGATGTTCCATGCAACTTTTCTGAAATATTTAAGTCTAAGATCTTAATGAATAGAAAGCATTCTTATATTAGAAATAGATCACAAAAATAAGTTATTAAATATTAAGACAACATGAAAGTTAGATTTTTCTTCCTCAAAGAATTTTTATTCAAAAAGGATCTTGAATAACTGTACACTAATGCAGTAGTGTGTGCCTTATTTGTTTTAATTGAGGTATTATTGACATATAATATTAATTTCAGGTATACATGATTCAATATCTGTATATATTGCAAAATTATCACCACAGTAAGGCTAGTTAATATCCTTTATCATATAGCGTTACAGATATTTTTTGTGTGTGTGTGTGTGATGAGAACTTTTAAGACCTACTCTCTTAGCAAGTTAGCTTTTAAATTTAATATAGCATCTTAAAATTATATCAGTCTTATTTTGTTCTTGACTTTTTCACTTTCAGAAAGATGCTGTCTGTTAACTTTTTAAAAATTCTTTCCTAGAAAAATGTAATTGCAAATATCTGAATCTAACAGTGAATGGTGAAGCTAACATTTTTATAAATTATTAACGTAAAAAGACACTCAGAGGGGTTAAATGAGATTTTTTTTTAAATTTAGAATTATTATTGTTTTGTTGGCCAGTCTTTCTACCCTTTCATGACACATACAGATAGTATTAATAACATAGGTACAAACACTGGGGTAAATGGAAGCAACTGCTTTAGCTAGAGGGACCATGGAGCACTTGCTACTCTGAGACCCCACTCATCAATTGGAAGGTGGAGAGAGTCCTCCCCAGGCACACTCATTACCCATTTTAGGTACACTGTGTATCACTGGTTAGAAAGCTCTGCTCTAGGGCACTAAGGACTAAGCGGTTAAAGAAACACTCTAAAGGAAAAGTAGCTTTAGCAAGAAGTTGGATGAGTTGAAGCAAAAAATTATCTAAAGCATACTTTTCATGTATCTTCCCAGAGGATAGAAAGGGAGAAAATTAAATTTACAAAATGTTATTGTATCATCAATTAACATTTATTGAACAACAAATTATTGAGGGAATAAGGACTAGAAATTATTTGTTCTATAAAGATGTTTTCAATTTGTTTAGCTCATATAATACTGATATTTTGTGACATTTCAAGTATGTAGTAAGTATAATAATTAAAATTCTATGTTGACATTTCACAATTTTTGACAAATTTCTCATAATATATTTGAAATGTACATGCAATAAACTAGAATTTGGTATGAGTACATCTTTTCAGTTTAAAGAAAAAGCAAGCATTTCTTGGGTTCTTCACTTAAATATGGAGTTAATTTTACAAATTTGAGACATTTTCTCCAATAATGAGCTTCTCACTCAATAAAACTGTATTTATAGCTTTAAAATTTTGATGGGAATGTAAATATGTATGCAGGCAGGGTGACAACATAATAATGAGAGGTTCACACTGGATCAAACAAGCCTTTTATCAAATTATTATATCAATATAATTGTCACTTTATTACAAGTAGAAGTAATAATGTAATAATAGATGCCAGTTAATGATACCCTGTTAATCCTTGACTTATATTAGCTCATGTACTTTAGTTTTTAAAACAATCCTTTGAGGTTAGTTTGTTATCCCTATTTTATAGATACATGAGATTTGGAAGGGTTAAGTAACTTTCCCAAGGTCACTGAATTAGTAAGTAGTACAGTACTTTACAATTAGCCCCCTAACTTTATGTGCCAGGAATATTACAGTTTTATCATGGCTTCTTTAAATAAAAATAATTTTGCTTCTAAACCTCCATTTCACTAAGCTAAAGGAAACTGCACCTAACTTTTTCTTGGTTTTCCCTAGAGAAGTACAAAGGGCAAGGTGAGTGTCTTCTGTTAACCATGGGATTTATGCACAAATGAAGATGAGCAGTTCTAAGAGCTCCACCATGAAGAAGGAACAAAGACCTGCTATTCCTAGATCCACCATCATTTCTCTCTCTTGTCCAGGAGTGTTTCCAACCTCAGGAGAGGTCCCTTTTTTCTGAACTGCAAATTTAGTTCTTCTTAATAAGAATAATTTATGGGAAGGAAAAGCCAGGGATTCTATCCAACCCCTATATTCAGCCCTGTGCATTCCTCTTTTGAGACAGTGAAACACAAGTCAATTTGCTTAGATGGTGAAATGAAAATAGAAGGAGAAAGAATAAGCGTACTTAAATTTTAACAGTTAAAAATATGATCCAGCCACACCACATTCTTCCCAGAATACAACTAGAGGTTATTAAAACATTGCAATGCTGTGTTATCTAGCCTCTGACCATGAACATCATGCAGATGGAACAAGATGAATTACCGTCACAAGCATGACTCACTCCTCACCCAACCACATCCCCATGTAAGAGAACAAAATAATTTAATCCTTCTCTAATAAGAAATTTACTTCTTACCTAAATGTTAGAAAGCCTTTTTAGGATAACAGAAACTTCCATCAAAAGGCATTATAGTTTGTAGAGTAGGGAAGGAGACAAAGACTGTTGTGCACAATGGCAATACCTTGCTACTTATGGAAATATTCCCATTCTCAACACAGGCTAAGACTTACTTCCCTCCTTTAGTTAAAAACAAAACAAAACAAAACATAAAAGTGAGCTCTGTTCCTGGGAAATGTGCTATGCCTGCTCTGGTCTAGCAAATAACAGCCTCCATGGAGAAATAAATAGGTTTGTCTACTTTCCACCTGTGGAAATACTGAAAGGAAGACCAATCTCTGGAATGCATGACAGGCAAGAACACTGCTCTGTGTGTGTGTGGAGGGAGGTGTTTTTCCTTGTATGAGCATCCAGTAAGGAAGCAGCTTTTAATTGCATTTTAAGAGAGTGAACATGTACATCAAAAACACAGCTATGGTTTGTTTTGTTTTGTTTTTACAGTTATGGTATTATACAATGCTCAGTCCCTTTTCAACTCATTTCTTGGGGTAAAAGTCAAAGACATTGGGAATCAGAACAAGGAAGTACAAACAGAAATTACCTATGATTCACCTAAGTAAACGACACAAACTGCAGTCATTCCCAAGAAGTGTCTTCACTCAAGATAAAGGCTAAGTAAACAAAATGCTGAGCTGTGTATTTGAAGCAAACATGATGCTGCAATGCATTCCTGAGAGACTTCACAGCAGAAAAACATTGTTGTGCTAAGGAAGAAGAAGAAAGAAGAAGAAAGAAGAAGAAAGAAGAAGAAAGAAGAAGAAAGAAGAAGAAAGAAGAAGAAAGAAGAAGAAAGAAGAAGAAAGAAGAAAGAAGAAGAAACCTATGTAAAATTACCTAGGGCAGGCTTCCCCATCCATTCTACCTTTAAAAATAATATAATGTTTATATTATAAACATTACATTATTATAATAATATATTATATATTAGTAATATATATTGTTTTATATATATACACACATACATATATATGTATATAGTATATATATGTATACAGTATATATGTATATATATAGTATATATATATGTGTGTGTGTGTGTGTGTGTATATATATATATATATATATATATATATATATATATATATATATATAGTTCTATGCACAAGGATGACTTTCTCATGATGGAAATCCAGAGAGCTCTCTAAGAGGAGGTGTATGAGGGAGGGGTGAGAGCCTGAGGAGGAGCAGAAGGTAAGGCATATCCACAATGCTCACGCTGTCCTTGGATGCTTTCCCATTGGGATTCTGGGGAAAGTCCAAGTTGCTTTAGCTATTCATTCCTAAATTGTTACTCAACTATAAAGAGGCAAGATGGTAAGAGGAGAAACAAGGCATGCTCCACTTGATTCCCTTTTCTGCTTTCCTGTGGAAAATAAAGATCTATAAGTCAAGAGGTCGGAATGCCTAGGTGGCTCAGTGGTTGAGTGTCTGCCTTTGGCTCAAAGCATGATCCTGGTACTGGGATCAAGTTCCACATTGGGCTCCCTGCAAGGAGCCTGCTTCTCCCTCTCCCTGTGTCACTGCCTCTCTCTGAGTATGTCTCCTGAATAAATAAACAAAATCTTTTTTTTTTATAAAGAGGTCTATTGCCTGGTGTGATAGTTGTTGACTGGCAAGACTTCAGAACACAGTTATGCTGGAAAGAATGAGGAGGACCCACAAATTTCAGAGGGACACTGAGCCAAAATGCCCAAGAGACACCAGAACTGGACATCTTGCTTATCCACTATAGTAGAAAAAGCTGTCCTCTGGAGGAAGACATATGTAAACAAGGAATGGAAATCAGTCATACTTATGGCACAAAGGTTATCCAGTAATTAATTATAACTTATTTCAGTCTTCAACAAGAGTGTATTAAGCACCTCCTATATGCCAGACACAATGACTAAAGAGAGGGAACTTTGAAAAGTAATCTCCACTGTACAGATATTAATATTCTGAGTGGAAGATGGTCAAACAAAGTATGATAACTACTGTGAAGATGTGTGTACGTGCTTTTATGGTAGCATATAAGAGAGTAATCTCATTCATCCAGAAGACACTGTGGAAGGCTTAACAGAGGAGGTGATAACTCAGCTCATCTTCAAGAAATAGTTTATCCAGGCAAAATTTGTGTGCAAGCACGATGAAATGGAGGGAAAGGAGAGTTCCGATTAGTGTGAAATATGCCAAATATGAAAAACAGAGACATCATGACCTAAGTAGGGACACAGTTAGAAGAGTGAGAGTGGGGAGAGATAAAGCTGGAGAGCTAGTCAGGAATTAGTTTATGGATGACCTGATAAGCCACTGAAAGAATTGTGGACTTTGACCTATAGTCACATAGGGATTTGTGTGTTTAAAAAGGTTACTCTGGGGGCACCTGGTGGCTCAGTGGTTGAGTGTCTGCCTTTGGCTCAGGTCGTGATTCCGGGGTCCTGGGATCAAGTCCCTTCAGGCTCCCCGCAAGCCTCCTTCTCCCTCTGCCTATGTCTCTGCCTCTCTATGTCTCTCATGAATGAATAAATAAAATCTTTAAAAAAAAAAAGTTACTCTGTCAAAAATATAGAGAACATATTGGAAGAGAATGGAAACTAAGACTGTTGTAATAAGCCCTAGAAGAAATTATGAGGACTGAGGCATAAGAAATGACCATTGAGATGGAGGTAAATGTAGAGATTGGAAAGATGTTAAAGATATTAAATTGATATGAATTATTGATTAATTAGATATGGGTAGCATTAAATGGGAAAGAAAAGTGATTTCTGGGTTTATAGTTTTATCAGACAGAAAGAAGTTCATAAATTTAATTAAAATGATGAATATATTTTTAAATATTTTGAGTTTGATGGGTCTATATTATGTGTCTGTATGGCCAAGAAAAAAAAAGTTGAATATGAAAACTACTAAGAAACTAAATATGCAAACAGTGGCCAGACAACATAGGACAACAGAACTCTGTCCTACAACCTCTGCAGCCACCAATCCAGCAAACCAAACCACAACCTCTACAGTAACTGATCCAGAACAGTCAAGGCTTGGTCAATGAGTATTAGCTCTACTTCTGATTCAGAATGAACTAGAGAAAGCAAAATATTGCTCCCCAAACCAATCACCCCAGAGGCCCAATTCTAGTTCACCAAACTTCAGCTTTCTCATGCCAACAACCTCCAATCAGAGCATACCTGAAGGCTTTTCTATTCCCCACCATAGTTTTCCCCCTCTGCTTGCCATTTAGTCTCTGCCAAATGCAAGTAATAAGGATGGACCCCCTTGCTATGGCAAACTCTGCGTAAGTAGCCTCTGTTTGTTCCCATTTGTTTTTCCTTATTCCCACAATTTTACCAGAAGCTCCATCTAGATATGGTATGTACTTCCCATAGCTTCAGGCCTGGACATTTGATTAACAGCAATACCCAGAGAGGTTCCAAAGGCCTGGCTGCTCATGGCTTGACAAGTCCATACTGATTTCATAAGTCAGAACTGGGTCTAAAGTTCACTCTTTTTGAGTTGAGTTCCACATTACTTCTTCTCAGTGTGGTACCCAGGTTTCAGTTTTGGTTTCAATTTGTTTGGCATCCTCAATGGAATCAGAACATTCATTTTTCCTTTCTTCTGTGCTTCCATTTTGTGTTCATCTAAGAGTGTCATTTGTCATAGAAAGGAAAATCATGGGGGTGGTGCCTGGGAGGTCAGTTAGTTGGGCATCTGACTCTTGGTTTCAGCTCCAGTAATGATCTTGGGGTTGTGAGATGGAACCCTACATCAGGCTCTGAGATCAGCTCAGAGTCTGCTTAAAATTCACTCTCTCTCTCTCTCTCTGCCCCTCCCCCTGCTCTCACTCTCTCTGTATCTCTCTCTAAAATAAATAAGAAAAATATCATTTTAAGGAGAATTATGGGTAGGACACAGGCAGAAGATGATAAATATGCTCTACGAGCATTCAAGCCAACACCACAGATAGAAGAGTTTGTGGTTCTCACTGGACTGGTATCTATTTGGACAAACTCTGCTGTGGGTCATCAAGAAAACCTCATCTGTTCTTCTTAGATTTAATTTTTGTTTTGAGAATTTGTCTTTGATCCAGAGAGCATGTTTTCTCTGGTTGTCTACCTCCTAGGTATAGATATTTTGGGTGTGTGTACAGAGGCAGCCAACCTTTAGGTTGGGGGCCTGAGACAAAAAGTGTGCACACATCACTTTCACTGGCCTTGGCCAGGTCTCATGAAGTCATCTAAGTCCAAATTTTCTCCTCCCTGTGAAAACTGCTGCACCAAATGTACATTCTCATTACATTCCTAATGCTTATACCTCTCTTGGTAAATAGCATGACTTTAGCAAAGATGACTGAGACTTCCAGGGCCACTAGAAGGAACATTTGATTTAAACAAAATCATTCTTTGGAGAAGCACCTTACAAAACAAAACAAATAATTGCCATTTGCCAAGACATCATTAGACCTTGAGGGCATTATGCTAAGTGATATAAGTCAGAGGAAGACAATTGTTGTGTGATCTCACTCACATGTGGAATCAAAAAAAGAAAAAAGAAAAGAAAGAAAACAAAACAAGAATAAAAACAAAACAACCAAAAATGAAAACTTCAAGCTCATAGATATGGAGAACAGATTGGTGGTTACCAAAGGTGGGGTGGCAGGGAGAGCACAAGGGAAATAGGTTAGGGAGTCAAAAGGTACAAACTTTCAGTTATAAAAGAAGTCATAGGGATGTAATACACAGTCTGGCATGACTGGAGTTAATACTGTATTGTATATTTGAAAGTTGCTAAGAGAGATATTAACAGTTCTCACAAGAAAAAAATAGCAAAATTATTTTGCTATACATCTGGAACTAATGAAATGTTATACAGCCATTATACCTCAATTTTCAAAAAGGAAATAAGTTATCTCCAGGTCCATGGGCAGCATTTTTTAACTGGTAGGCAGAAGCTTCCTACAAAAGTCTGATTAAAAATTGCTTCACTGAGAGTTTCTCTGGCAAAATCTCATGAGGAATTTGGCAAATTTAAGCAACAACAAACCAGAATCATTTCCCTAGTAAACTCTGCCCTGTCCTCCTGTTGCCTCCCTATACCTAGTCTCCCTCTCCTTCCCTCTCCTCCTCACCCTGTCCAGACCATCTGCATTATCCTGGTATCTCTTGGAGATTCCTAAATCCCATTTGCTTCTAAAGATCCTTCTGTTTCATGAGCAAAATATTCAGGCAACTCTAGAATTTAAACCCTAGACCTCAAATGAATTAAGAACCATAATTTTTTAAAAATATTTTATTCATTTATTCATGAGAGACAAGAAGAGAGGTAGAAACATAGGCAGAGGGAGAAGCAGACTCCCTGCTGTGGGACTCAATCCCAGTATCCTGGGATCATGACCTGAGCCAAAGGCAGAAGCTCAACCACCGGAGCCACCCATGTGCCCCAAATTAAGAACCACAATTAATGATTTATCTCAACCAAGATAAGACTGGTAACCATGCATAGAATAATTTAAATTGGGGGGGTGCATTCTACCCAGGTTTACCTGACTATATCAACCTGTGCACATACTGGTTGGAGTCACAGATGCTAATTCTTGAACAAAAGTTGATTGAACTAATCCATAAAGGGACACACAGGATCCATCTTTCAAGACGAGACAAAATAAAACAAAACATAGCCTCCTTGATGGCAACTTCTACCACTATCAGGGTCACATCCCCCACTCCCCAGAAGTACTACAAGTAGATACACAGGCTGCGTCTTGCCAGAAAGTATCCAGAGAAAGGGAGTAATATAATGAACCCCTTTGTATCTGAGAATTACTTATGGAGATTAACCAAGCAAAGTAGAGCAAGGAAGAGCAATCCTTCTCCATGAGAGGGCAGGGTGAGGTGGAGGCAATCAGCCCTTTATGTTTTGATGGTAGAAAATAAAAAGGCTTTTCCAAACTAGAAGTAAAGGGTGAAGAATTGCTAGCCCATAAGGACCATGGATCCCAGTCCAGGCCCTGCACTTGTAGGAAGCTGAGTCCCTTGGAGGTAGATGGTAGATGCTTGTGGGACTGAAGACCTTGTTACTTAAGGTCATCCTTGGCTGAACTGCACACAGAGGTGTAGGATCACACTTCCTCCTAAGACTCAAAGGCTCTGATGGCACCTCCTGGAAGACTCTTGAGGTCTGAGAAGCAGCCATTACAGCAGACAAACAGACATCTCCATGACAGAATTTTGAACTTCCCTTGGTCAATTGAGGGAAGGCAGGCAGCTCCTTTACTTATTTATTTGGTTGCTTGTTTAACAAACACATATAGCCTTACTATATGCAGATACTTGCTTTATAAGTATTAACCCATTTAATGCTCATAGTAGTTGTACAAGGTGATACTATTATAATATCCATTTTTTAGATAAGTCAAGTAGGGCACAGAGAGGTGGAATGCCTTACAAAAAGTCAGGCTACTAGTAGTGATAAAGGCATGATTCAAACCCAGACAGTTTGTTCAGTTTCCATGCTCTTAACCACAAGTAATTGATTTTTTGTATTCTTATTATTTGTTGGGAAGATAAAAGCACTGTCAGGAATCACACTCCAATTTTATGGAGCATTTCATGCCAGGCTACATTTCACTTAATCCTTACAACAACATGGGTATTTTTATCTTCAATTTACAGATGAGGAAACAGGTTCTGTGGCTCATCCAAAGTCAGGTAGAAAGGCACAGTCACATTGAAACACAAGTTGACTGATGCCTGTACTATTCTCAGTTATTAGAAATACCTAGAGGAAGTGAGTAAGCACATTACAAAGGAGACATATAATCTTTAAAAAAAATGCTTAAAATCATGATTCAGATCTGACTATTGCTGACTGCACATCAGCTTGCAAAACATATCACAATCAACCCTTACAGTGGAAAATAAGTCAATTTCTATATTACTGTGGTTTTGTCAAAGGCCTCCCAAGGGGACTGGAAGAATTTGCTGAATTCATATTGCAATCTAGCCCATTGTAAGATCTCTACAGTAATTAGACTCAGAACCAGAAATTGCACATAGCCCATCAGCTTGGGAGACAGAGACTGGCACATTATCTAGTTAAGCACCGCCAGTTACTCATCCCTGTGACTTCAGAGTCAACAAAACAAGTACCACACAACTTCATGATTTTCTTCTACATACAGAAATATAGATTTTCCTACACATGTAGAAAGAACAATTCTGATAAGAATGGATAAAAAATTAGTTCAAATATTTGAAATGTTCTACAAAACTCAAAAACAAAACCATATATTAATCTTAGTTCTTCTAAAACAGTACCATCTTCATCGTATTGAAAAATAAGTTTTTGATCTTAAAGAGTATGCCCTTCAAAAAAGAGAGAGAGAGAGAGAGTAAGCACCACATTCTTTTCTTATCTTGTTCAACACAGAGGACTCAAGGCTCTTCCTATCAATTATTTTATCAGGCCTGTTCTAAACTGAGTTTTCCATATTGTAATGTCTCAGTGCCATCCCCACTATTCTTTCCTAATTCATTTTCAATGCCAAAGGGGTACTGGATGGAATGGGTAAATGTGGTCCTATTTTGAATCAGTCAAATAATTATGAATTTAAAAATCATTACATTGTATGTATAACTTCTTTAAAGAATAATAACCCCTTCAGTTCAGGAACTATATTATATGCTCTTCAGGAACTGCATTAAAATTAAAATAAACAACACAGCATTATGAATGATACTAAAAAGTATTATAAGTGTAGAGTAAAAATAGAAACCTGGAGGTTTCTCCATCAAATAAAGAGGAAAATATCATGCTTTGGGTTGAACATCTACAAAATAGCAAAATTCAGAAAAAAAAAAAACTGGCTTAGGCAAAAAATACACTTTACTAACAGGACGATAATGAGTCCATGAAAAGAAAGATACAGCTGGGAGTCAGAACAAGCTAAACCTTGACTCAAACCTTGGATGTTCCCTCAATGGTCGGCCTTCCTCTAAGCTTGTGTCCCATCAACCCTACTTACAACACTCTAGATTATTGAGTTCTGTTTCCCAAAGCTCATGATGGAACACAGCCACTACCAATTGCCCTCAGGTGTGTATTTTCTTTATTCAAAAGAGTAGTCACACTGGACTGACATCTTTCAAACATTACCACCTCCCCTCCAGCCATAGTCCCCCCTGGGTTATGTGCCAGCAAGGTAATTTAACTTGGAATCCATATCAATAGGGGGAAGAGCTATTCCCCAAAAGGCAAGACAAAAGGTGCACCATAGACAAAATAGGCACCTACCTACTCTTTTGAGTCTACAAGGAAGAAAGATTTCAAAGCCAATCTGACAAGCATGTCATATTAAAACTTGGGGAAAAAATAACTACAGCTCAAAATCACAGGCATCCATATTTAAGAAACTACTCTCAGAGTCAGTCAAACTCTGAAAACATAGAAAACTGCTTGAGAACAGTAGACCTTGTGAAAATAAAAGAAAATAAGCAAATAAAAATAAAATGCCCAGGGCAGCCCGGGTGGCTCAGCGGTTTAGTGCTGCCTTCAGCCCAGGTTGTGATCCTGGAGGCCCGGGATAGAGTCCCACGTCGGGCTCCCTGCATGGAGCCTGCTTCTCCCTCCGCCTGTGTCTCTGCGTCTCTGTCTGTGTCTCTCATGAATAAATAAATAAAATCTTTTAAATAAGTAAGTTAATAAATAAATAAATACCCTATATCCTGTATTTTTTAGCCTGTCTTTATCCCCCCTGTCCTTCTATCCCACAGAACTCTCCTACCATCTCCAATAAGGCATGTTCCTAAGTAAAACCACCACCATGCTCTGAGAGAAATTACAAGGACATAGTGCCCCCTGACTCTTCACGAACATGAAATTCTGAAGTAATGAGGAGCACTACTTTCAAAGAAACTCTATTCAAGAGTTAATAATATGTAAATAGGCTATCAAATGTGCTATAATGTATGCAGAAGTAATGTACACAACACTTTAAGCCAAGTTCAGGATTTCGTTTCCCTGGAATAAAAGATAATATTCAAAATATGTAGCACCAGCTATAATCTTTCCATTCCAGAGAAAGAAACTGAATTGCTAACCTCTAACAACAAAAAAAACAACAACAACCCAAACATCAGATGACAATGACAGTATGTATTATTAGAAACTTTCAAGTCTCAGGCCTACAATGTAAAATTTAATAAAGCAGCTATTTGACACCATAAGAACTTGCAAGGACATAGGAGTGGGAGATGGAAATAGTGTAAAACCTAATAACATGTGCAAAGTTCCATAAGAAAAATAAATATTCCAGTGTCAACATGACAGTTAAAATTCAAGGTTGAAGGTACATTCTTGTAATAATGTAGTATTACTTATCCACAGAATATTTGCTCCAGAACAACTAGAATTAGTTTTAGTTTTCAATTTTTTAAGTTGTAAGGGAAAAATATTTCAGTAAAATGATAATATTTTGTTACTAAAGTTAAAAAGATATTCAAACAAAAAATTAATTAGAATAAAAAGTTGAGCATCTTAACCCACAGATGAACATAAAGCATCATCAGTCTTGATCTTCAGTGCAGGTTTATTAGTGATGCTACCTAAGAGTTTTCTCAGTGTTTCCTCAAGGGTAAGTGAATTTTAGCCTCAAGAAATTATCTAGGAAATTCAGGTCCTTTAATCAAGTTACATTTATAATATCTAAATAGTAGAGAAGTATTTTGGTGGAGCTTAATTTATTTTCCCTAGAACAATGGAAACGTGATCAGAAAATATACCCAGGTTCAATCTGGGAGATAAGTCTATGAAGCATGGAGTAAACAAATCTTTGGGCTCTAAAACTATCGTAATTAACACACTGTTAAATTTTCATAACGTTAAGAGTATTGTACCTTGTTAGAGTTGAATATTCCACTTTTTTCAAATTCAAGCTTTACTGTTTTGTCTCCCCTTCCATGAATAGAGCAATATATATATATTTAAAGATCTTATGTATTTATTCATGAGAGACACACACACACACACAGAGAGAGAGAGAGAGAGAGAGAGAGAGAGAGGCAGAGACACAGGCAGAGGGAGAAGCAGGCTCCACGCAGGGAGCCTGACGTGGGACTCGATCCCAGGTTTCCAGGATCAGGCCCTGGGCTGAAGGCGGCGCTAAACCGCTGAGCCACCCGGGCTGCACTATATTAAGTCATTCATTTTTGTACTATTGACTAATATGATAAACCTCTGGAATAAGGACAGGTTGGCATGTAGTAGAGACCTAATAAATTAATATACTTAGATTATGATAGTTTAAATTTTAAGTCAAATCTATTCTTGTTTAATGCAGTACACATGTGCAATATTAATTTTTTTCAATACACATTTTTAAAAAAATTTTCTGGCTCTATTGAGGTATAATTGACAAATAGAATCATAATGTACTTAACATGTATAATGTGATGATTTGACATGTGTATATATTGCAAAAGGATTCCCACAATCAAGTTAATTAGCACATCTAACACCACATATTATTTCCTTTTTTGATGAGAATACTTAATATTTATGCTCATAACAAATTTCAAATATACAACATAGTATAATTAACTATAGTTGCCATGTTACTGTAGATGCACGAGGTTTATCTTATAGCTATAAGTTTATATGTGTTTTCCAGTCTCCCCACCTCTCAGCCCCTGGCAACCAACAAACTACCATTCTACTATTTCTAAGTGTCAGACTTTTTTCAGTTTCTATATATTAGTGATACCATGCAGTATTACCTTTCCTTGTCTGGTTTATTTAACTTAACATAAGGACCTCCAGGTTCATCTCTGTTGTTACAAATACCAGAATTTCCTTCTTTTATAAAGCTGAATAACATCACGTGATATGTATGTATATATATATTTTATTTTCTTTATCCATTCATCTGTGATAGACACTTCGGTTGTTTTCCTGTGTTGAGTATTACAAATAATATTGCAATGAATGTGGGAATGCAAATGTCTCCTCGCAATAGTGATTTTGCTTCCTTTGGATATATATGCAGAAGTGGAACTCTTGGATATGGCAGAGCTATTTGTAATTTATTGAGGAACCTTTAACTGTTTTCCAAAATGGCTCTAACGATTTACATTCCCGCCAACTGTGTACCCACCCCTTCTTTTAAAATTGCCAGTGGGAAACTTTTATTTTTATTTATTTATTTATTTTAAGATTTTATTTATTTATTCATGAGAGACACACACGGGGGGTGGGGGGAGCAGAGGCGGAGACACAGGCAGAGGGAGAAGCAGGCTCCATGCAGGGAGCCTGACGTGCTACTCAACCCCGGGTCCCCAGGATTATACCCTGGGCCGAAGGCATCGCTAAACCTCTGAGCCACCCGGGCTACCCGGGAAACTTTTTTTAAATGGAAGCAAATAAATTACAACACATAGGCACTCCCACACTTTGTGATTGCTAAGATTCTGAAGAATATATCAGTAGGTTGCTACCTGAGGGTGATGCAGTAGTGAGGCCTTTTGAGGACATTGCAAGATGGTCGCCATCTGCAAACCAACCAAAGAGGCTTTGGAGGGAATCAAACCTACCAATACCGTGGTCTTTGACTTCTGGCCTCGAGAATGATGAGAAAATAAATTTCTATTGTTTAAGGCAACCAGTATGGTATTTTGTTATGGCAGCCTAGCAAATTATTATGGCTGCTAAGTTTTGGGGTGGTTTGTTATATAGCACTGAATAGCTAATACAATGATTTTCAACTAGATAGCATGTAAGAAATTAAATAAGACATCCTTGACCTTTAGTGACCTTGAGGGGCTTACAGTAAAGAAATAGCTTCATTGCTAACAGTTAATTTAGAAATATTACAGTGACAACAAGACTACACAAACATATAAACATATAATATGATTACTTACATGTACGCCTTAGGGAAAAGAGATGGAGAATTCAGCCTCTTTATAAATAAAGCACTATAAAAGCACACCATAAAAGTGTCTTTGGTAATAAATATTTCTATCATTTTCTTAATAAATGTTACTGAGTTTATGCATTATAATGTAGAAATATAATTTTGAAAATATTGCCACTTTAATGCATCTGTGGCAATTATCCAACAATCATTCAAAATATGCATAAATAATGAAGTACCTTCTCTAATATCACTTGAAAAGATATAATCTTACTGCAGGGAATAATATCGGAGACAGGCAATTTTGATTTGCAAGGTTCAGAAACACAGTGGCTAGATTCAAAAATGGTGTCTGAGAAGAATATGTTGAAAAATCCATAAATCCAAGAAAACAGAATAAAGGGAGTCAGTTCTCAGTCTGAAGGAATGATGACTGCCAATCACTGAGCACTTCAGAAACAGAATTTGTAGACTTTACCTTGATATATACAATAGTTAACTCTGCTCTACTAAGGAAGAAACCAGCTCCAAAGACTAAGTAATTGTCAAATTCTGGACAATTCAGAAACAAACTGTTACCATCATCATCACCATCCAGGATGAGGTCAAAATCATATATCCCATGTTTACACAGGGGTCATTCGGTGTATTTTTTTTTCCACTAACAGGTGATACATGTGGTCCCTTTCATTTATCATCTAGATATTAAGGAATATGGCCCACAAGATGTTATGGTCCGGGCCAACATCCCATTGCCTTTTAAAATGCATGTCCATAGAGGACCACGAGAATCATCTTAGATGTGCGAGGAAATATAACAACTTAGATTAGCTACTGATACTCATCTCAAGACTTCTACTTTCCTCTTGCATTCTTCTAATACTAGACACAACCTTCAGGCCTTAAATGTAGACAGGATGATACAGGTTAAGCTAATCAGATTCTTTCTACCAGGCACCTTACTTTTTAGTCTATCACCTGAGGACATCTGACAGCAGGTCCAAAAAAAGCAAAGGCTATAAATTCCTTTGCTGAGATCTCCAGAACTACAGTGGTTTCTATATATTCTCAGACTTGGTGGTTCATCCCTTAATTCAGTTTTGTCCAGTACCACCAAATCACTTTTATGAGAGGCTTAGAATCACTTTCTGGTGCTTTCATACAAAGAAAATGAATGAAATGGAAATTGGTACCATTGAGTGGCCTCACAGCAACAGTCATAGAAATGTGCAGAATTTGAATCTGGTCGTCAGGCCAAAGAGTTGTAGGACTCCTAGAGACATCTCAAGATGGGAAAGGAGCAGCCCACAGTTTTCAGTGGTAAAATATTCCCTCCTGTTATTGTCCCTCTGAGGGTAGTTTCTGCCACAAATTTAAAGGGGATACAGAGCACAGAACCAGGGTGTGACGGTTGATACTGATGGCATTTCTTTTTTTATTTTTTAAGACTTTATTTATTTATTCATGAGAGACACAGAGAGAGAGAGAGGCAGAGACATAGGCAGAGGCAGGTTCCCCACGGGGTGCCTGATGTGGGACTCGATCCCAGGACTCCAGGATCATGACCTGAGTCAAAGGCAGATGCTCAACCATTGAGCCACCCAGGTGCCCCAATACTGATGGTATTTCATATCATAGAGTGATATCGTAAGTCAAAAATCTTGCCTTCAGGGGTGCATGCTGGCTCAGTCAGTACAGCATGCTACTCCTGATCTCGGGGTCGTGAGTTCAAGCCCCACAGTGGACATAGAGCTTACTTTTAAAAAGGAAAAAAGAAAAAAAATCTTGAGTAAAAGCTCAGGGAACCTTTTGCTGTGATGTGAGCCATAGCAATCGGTGCCCAGAAACAAAATTTGAAAACTAGTTCTGCTGCATTGCAACACCTCTGTCAGCAAAACTCTATCCCCTCTGAGTCAAGAAATGGCCTCACAGTTGGAACCTAGAAGAGTATCCATCAACCCTTAGAATTCCTCAGCTTCTAAGACATGACAACTCTGTAAAAGGTTGTAGCCAAAGATCAAAGTCCTCCATCCCAGCACACTCAGTTTCTGGTCATTTATCTTTCCTATTACAGGACGAAGAGCTTTCTCTGTATTTCTTCCATGCCACCTGACTCAGCACCTCAGTCTGTGGCTTGGGGACCTTCTCTAGGCTTGGAGTAGTAGAGGTTTTCTTCTCTCACTTATTTTCACCCCATTCCCAGACAATGTGTGCTACTCCCTCTTTGGAAGGAAGGACAGTGGTTTGGGAAATTTGCTGTCTTAAAACAGGGAGTCATAAATCATCTTTAATATCCCTCCTGTCTCAGGATCCTCATGGGTGTTCCAGAGAAATTCAGCACTTTGGCAAATAAAACTGTATTGAACCTCTCCTTTTCCAAAAGTGAGTTTTTCTGCCTCTGTTTAGAGTGCTGTGCCCACCTCTTATAGGGAGCTTTATGTATCATGTACATTTTTTGTCTCCCTGCCTTCTCCCAGAGGGCAGAAACTATATTGTACTAGTCCTTTCCCCAAGGTCTGTACTAGAGCCTGTCATGTAGTAAATATTTAATAAAAGTTTGTTCACTAAATAAATCAATAAGTACATATCCTAATCATTTCACTCAGAGCCTGTGCAGAAGTTTTAGTTTCTGAAAGTCTCTGAACTGACAAGAGGTTTTTCCTCTGTTTTTCTGCAAATGAAGTATGCATTTCATTTCTCCCACAATAAAAGGAGGCAGGGGGAAAAAAACAGATCAGTAGGAAAATTGTCAGCACAGAACCTTAAAAACCTGACAAGGGAAAAATGATCTCCCCCGCTCTGTAAATCATGAATGTCTTGAAAAGACTAATGAATCAGAAATCAAATCAAAATTCTCATTTTCATTTTGAAACAATATCAAATTTGTTTCTGCTTCTTCTCCAGAAAGTAGGGATCAAAGTTGTCCTGCCTTCACGTTTTCTCAAAATCTATTTTTGTGAAGAAATTATTACTTTTAAAAAACTTTTCATTTTGAAGCCATTCCAAACTTGTTTTATTACAACTAAAAGAAAAATTTGAAATGTTAAACCTCATTATAACTCAAGTAGGAAAAGAAAAGCATGAGTAAAGTTAAATAAAAAGCTAGTTCTCCCAGGAAAATGTTCGTATTTGTTAATAATATGTCATTTACATGCTCTAATTAGCTTTCCTAGTATTCTAAAAGTAAATTTTAGAATAATTTTCTTATTTGAACTTTAATTTGCAAACTATTGTGTCCTTTTGCATATTTGGATACAATTTGCATAAACAGTATAATTACAATTATCTGCTTTTCCCAAAAGATTAGAAAGGAAAACTACTAATTAATCTCATTTACATGTGGATAAGGTTAATTGCTAAGACCAATTTTTTTATTTTCCCTTGCTAAGCTGTAATGAATGCTGTCATGCTTATTAAGATACAACATAGATATTATACTATGTATCAAATTGAGTAATAATTATATTTATGTAGTATCTTTCACTTTTTTTAAAAAAATAATTTGGTTCTCATTGAAGAACACATTATCTAATTAGATTGGTGCTTTCTCCTTTCTAGAAAAAGGACAATCTGGTCTTTCTAAAACTGCCCTTTTTTCTTCTGACCTATATAAATATAAAATAAATATTAATGGCTTCCCATCCTCAAACTACATTTATTTTTATTGATTCAGGTATTGTGTGCTTGCCTCTTCATCTAGGTTCCTGTCCCTTCTACTCTGTGACTATTTTTTCTCCCAGTGTTCAGGAATCCTGTTTATTTCTAGACTAGCCTAAATGGTTTCTAATAAGTACTTACTAAAGTCACTCCTCTAAACTTCTACCTAGACCCCAAATGTTCCAGAAGCATTTTTTCTAAATATAAATTCAATAATGTAGCTTTCTCATATAAAATTCTCAAAGCTTCCTTATCTAACAAGAGAGTTAGAGCTTCATAAGGTGGGCTAGAAAATCCTTTGTCATCAATTTTTGCCCACATGACGAACCAGCCCCAGCAGTGATACAGAATAGTCAGCGTTCCAGGGATGTCAATCTACCTGGAATTCCTGAAACCCATGACACCACTTCACAACCCAAGGCAGGTTGCCCCTAAGTTAGTGAAATATAAGCTTCCAGCCCCTCTCTATGCATGCTGAACATGGTTGAGTTTTTAGAATGTTCTGGAAGGAACAGATACAGAGTTGCAATCAGAAAATATTCCTATGTAAACACTTCTGTTAAAATGCCTAAGACAATCTCAGAAGAGAGGCACTTAAAATTTTAAGTCTCCACTAATTTATTGTGATAGATTTTCTCATTTGAAAACACATTCACTACCATGTACTATTTTTTGTCATAAATTTGTATCATTTTTCCTTAAGAGGGCTTATTCAAAACTCTTTACCTTTGTCTATGACCCTTTTGCTTGAGTGTACTTTCCCCTCTTGTCTAATTAGAAATATCACACTGAACCTTTAAGACTCAGCTTAAAATTCACCTCCTTTGTTCCCTCACCCTCACACACCCCTGAGATGATTCCAAATCTCATCCTCTATTCTACTAAAAAAATTATCACATTCTGTAATTGTTTACTTAGTCATTTCCTACCTATGCCAGTTTGGACCCACAAAATTTGTTCTCTACTTATAGCATCAGAACTTCCTTCAGGGGAATTCACTTTCTCCCATAGATGTCAGTCATGGAGGGATGGCAAGTTCAGTTGCCTTCATCCTCACAAACCATTACCTGAAGGCTCCTGGAGGCTCATTTGCCCATGTGCATATTTTATTTGGCCTTCCCCAGTACAACAAGTGTGTTTCCATATGACCTCCTCTCCCCTCAGTGAAATCTCACTCCTAAGACTTTCACCTTTGATCTCATGAACAGTTGGCCTCTTTGAAGTAGCTCCTTCCACTGAGAACCTCTATAGCTTCTGGGATCCTCAGGCTTTAGCCTTTCCTTCTGAGAGGAAAATTGCCACTCATCTCCCAATATCTATGCCCCTTGCACCATGCCATGGGACTATCCAGCAGGAAATTACATTCCCCAGCCCTCCTCCCAGTGAGGTGGGTCTTACCACAGAAAGTCACTGAGATGCAACTGATGAATTATTGAACTCTACATCTGAAACTAATGATAGCCAACAACTATCTTGGCTAATTGAATTTAAATTAAGAAAAAAAAAGCGACTGAAATGATGCATGCAACAACATGACAGGGTTCTTAGGCATCAAACCTGTCTCCTCACTCACATTCCTGTTTCCCTTCTTATGGGATGGAACCAGGGTCTGTAAGGGATTGCTCACTGGCATAGATCCTTCCAGGTACTGTCAGCTAAATTAAAAGGTATAACATTGTGCTGTTTTACCTGAATGGTACTCCCCAAATTATGCAAGCTTCGGGCCTCACAAAACCCAAATATGTACTCCTATGACCCACCCAGCTACTTCAAACTTAGAGAATGAGAAGTGGGTTACTTCAAAGTATTAAAAACTGACATTAATATCCATTGCTTACTAAGTTTTATCAGGAAAGGAGGTTTTTATTTCATGTTACCCCAATATCTTGCTTAGTGCTCAGAAATTGTTTAATTGTATAATTAAACAAGGTTTAATTTTCCAACTATTTGATGTTAAACACTGAATTAACTGATTAAACTAGTATCATCCATTTCTTTAAATATAAATCCATCAGTTATGTTACCCTAAATATATATGACTATTAATTATGATTAATCAATTGTTAATGTATTAATCAACATGTGATTAATATTTTTCAAGTCATGTAAAATTGTTGTTTTCCCTTAAAACACAATTTATGGCATTTGAATAGCAATTGTTCAAAGCTTCACCATATGATACTTTAAAATACCTATATTTCACAGCCTATGTGACTCTGTCTTGTTAGAACAACAGAATGCTTGGTAGATAAATATAAATGTTCAATTTTTTCATTTTGCATTTTTTGCATTCCAAATAATAAAATAGTCCTGTAGGCTATTCTTAACAAAACATTAGGAGTTGAAACTGGCCCTTATGAATTTGAAAGAACTGAGACTTAGCCAGTGATTCCCGGTCTGATTGCAAATTAGAATCACCCAGATATGTTAAGAAATACCTCATGCTTGGGGTCTACATCTAGATATTTTGATCTAATTGGCTTCAGGAGGAGCCTGAAGATCTTCATATTTTTAAATCTCTTCAGGAATCATAATGTGCAAGCAGAGCTGACAAGCAAAGTCTTAGGTGGGGGAGGGCTTCTTAACTTTGCTTCATTCTGCTAGAAGTTTCACTGATAACAAGAATGTCATATCTGATTACTTTTGCTATGGGGACTAAAAATAAGAAATGGCTTAAAATTAGAAATCGTGTGTGTTTACATATATAATATGTACTTCAAAAATGAAAATTCATTGGGGACTATAAGAGAAACTAGGGCTCCTTGGAGAAGTGGCTAATTTTAGGGTTGGGGCAAGGAATATGCAAACTGAAATTAAAGCACATTTTGTTCTTCCAGAAAGCAGGGAAGCACTCACAAACAAAAGGGACACAGGAGCCAACTGAAAGAGCTCCTTTTGGCCAAAGTTGGAACAAGATGAGCAACAGAGTAAATAGCAGTATTGGACTGTAACCCAAAGCATAAACTAAATATCCTTTAGGGAAGCCTGGCTGGCTCAGTCAGTAGAACATGCAATGCTTGATCTTGGGAGTTGTGAGCTCTAGCCCCACATTGGGTATAGAGATTACTTATAAAAATAAAATCTAAAAATAAATATATAGATAAATATCCTTGAGTTCATACTCATATGAGTAAATGATTAAACAAATGGGCCAGAATATATAAATCTCACACTCAGAAGAATTCAAAATAATTTATGTAGAACTGTTCCCTCAAAGTTGTGGAACAGGACTCCCTCCCTTGAGATATGAGCTCTCCTTCGGCACTTGCCTTCAAAGAATACAGTGTGGAAATGTATGGGGTGGGGGGTAACTATACAGTGGAGAACCCCTACAAACACCACTTTAGACAGGTAATCAAGGTTATCATCAATAGTAAAAAGCCATGTAGAGGGACGCCTGGGTAGCTCAGCGGTTTAGCACCTCCCTTCAGCCCAGGGCGTAATCCTGGAGTCCCAGGATCGAGTCCCACATCAGGCTCCCTGCATGGAGCCTGCTTCTCTCTCTGCCTGTGTCTCTGTCTCTCTGTGTGTCTCTCATGAATAAATAAATAAAATCTTAAAAAAAAAAGGCCATGCTGAAGCATGACTCTTGATATGACATGCTGTGGTCCCCAAAACTCCTGACTCCAAACTAACCATGAAAAAAAATCAGACCAACTCATATCAAAGTTCATTCTACAAAATACCTGACCAGTGCTTTTCAAGAGTGTCAAGATCATAAAAACCAATGGAAGTCTGAGAAATTGTCACAACTCAGAGGAGCCTTAGGAAGTATGATGACTAAGATTAAAGTGCTATTTTCAATGGTAACCTGGAACAGAAGAGGGACATTTTGGGGGAAACTAATAATAATGAAATACGAATAAAGCATTTAATTTAGATAATGAAAATGTACTGATGTTTGTTCGTTAACTGTGGTAAATATACCATAATAATGTAAGATGTCAACAATAGTTTCCAAAGTGTTCAGAGTATGCAGGAACTCTGCGCAATCTTTGCAACTTTTCTGTAAATCTAAAACTACTCTAGAATTAAAAGCTTACTTATATACCAAAAAATACACTAGAGAGTTTGGCATGTACATAAATACTGAAGAAGAGCATTCACAATGAAAGGAACATTTGAAACTTGGCTTGCAAACTATTGAGAATAGTTATTAAGCACCAGAATTATAATATCTCAAAATCATAGTATGTTAGGATTTTACCTACACAGAGTTACTGATTCAAAGATTTTGGTCAAAATATAAGAGCAATATGAATTTCCAAATATATTCAGAGGGAGTTAAACCTAAATACTCATGTAGCATTACATTTCATGTGGTCTAGAGATCCAGTTAAAACTGAGAATGTAGGGATCCCTGGGTGGCGCAGCAGTTTAGCGCCTGCCTTTGGCCCAAGGCGCGATCCTGGAGACCCGGGATCGAATCCCACGTCAGGCTCCTGGTGCATGGAGCCTGCTTCTCCCTCTGCCTGTGTCTCTGCCTCTCTCTCTCCCTCTGTGTGACTATCATAAATAAATAAATAAATAAAAATTTAAAAAAAAACTGAGAATGTAAATAAGTGATAAGTACTCCCATATTCTAAAAGTGAGGGACGAGACTATCTATGTGGGACTTGCTGAGTTGAACAGAAATGGTTTTCCCAGCATAGGTCCATTACCCTCCTCCAGGCCAAGAGAACCCTTAGAAATGATTTTGGAGGCTGGTGGCCAGTAATCAAGGAGAACTTAGAAGAGATAATTATGAATGTGTTATTCTTGTCCCCTGAGCAGATACAGAGAATCCCTTATGTCAACTGAACAAGGAGTAAAGGAACAAGAAGAATTCAGAAGAAAGAAGGAAAAGGAAGAGGCGGCTAGAAAACGGCAGGAAGAACAAGAGAGAAAGTTAAAGAGTGGGAAGAGCAGCAGAGAAGAGAGAGAAGAGGAGGAGCAGAAGCTGCAGGAGAAGAGAGAAAGAGAGGTGATTCCTGTCACAGGAGGATAAACGCACTGCTCTCTGTGAAATAGCCACATTAGAGCCCATTAAAAAAAAAAAAATCAACATTTGGAATCTGCCACTTAAAAGAAGCACTATTAGATTCCAACCTGACCCACCAACAGAGCCTATATTTTATTTCTCTGTTTTAGTTAAAATTGCTGCATAACAGATTATCCCAAATAGAGGTTTAAAAAAGCCATTTCTTTATATTCACAGATTCTGAAGAATAGAAATTCACTGTAGGAAGAGTGGATATAGCTTATCTCTCTTCCATGATATCTGGAATTCACCAACAAAGATTGAAAGGGCTGAAATTCATTTACCTACATATTGGGCACCTCTGTTGAAACAACCAGAAACCGGGATTACTAACTCAACCTGTAGACCTGCACATGGCCTTTCCTTGTGCTTGACTTCCCCATGGCATCGGGACCTCAGAGGAGGCAGAAAGCTCAGAATTCCAAGCAGGAGTAATCTGTTAAGCAAGGTGGAAGCTACACGACCTTTTATGACTAAGCCTCAGACTCATAGAGCATCACCTTCTGCCAGACCTTAATGGTTGAAATTAGGCTCCAATTCTTTATGGAACATGGCAGCATGGGGAAGTGGCAAGATCACAGAAAAGACCATAGAAAGGCTTGTGGGATGAGAGGTAAGATTGTGGCCATCTTTGGAAAATACAATTTTCCAGATCTCCCTTCTCCCCGATGGCAAATCTGGTAGGAGCCAAGAGCTGTCTAAAGGGGGGAAAGAGGGAGAATCTTCAATATGTCTTCTTTCCTTTCCCATTTCTCATTCTAACAAGGGGGTAGGAGGAGGGAAAAAGATTTAAATTCAACGTAATTTGAAGTTCCGAATGTTACACAGATTGGGTTGGATGTATCAAAGCTTGAAAATACAGACAATTTACTACCTGATAATGATCAGATGAACTTTAAAAACTGCCTGAAATTTCATCCAGGGGATGGGTTGACTGTGTTTGCTTCGGAGAGAAAGAATAAAGCTGTTTTCTGCTGGCACCCTAGTAGGCCCAATTCATTCAAATGATTCTGGGCAGCCCACATGTGCCTTGCAATATGCCATTAGTATGCATTATAAAAAAATTTCCCTTGTGAAGTTTGTGTGAATATCATCAATGCAGAAAATCATTTTTAGCCATTTGCAAGTCAGGTAGAACTCAGAAATTTGTTGCAAGAGAAAATAAAAGATCATCTAGACTATGGGCTTTAGAGTTTGATTTTAGGAAATTCTTTCATTTGCTTATGACCTTCACTTATCCTAATTTTTTTTCTTTCTAGTAGTCTCAAGTTCCTTTCTCTTTCAATTTGTAATTTTGAGAAATTTAAACATATTTAAAAGTGGAAAGAGGATCCTATGAATGCTCCTATACCCTTAATCTAGATTCAACAATTATCAACCAATTACCACATTTATATCTATACCCACCCCATCCATATTCATAGCTATATTTATTTGGCTAAAATATCTGAAAGTCATAATGATGCTTCACCCCTTCAGCACAAATATTCTAAGAACAGAGTCATTTTCCTATACAACCACAGAATTATTAACACACACTCAGGAAACTTATCACTGATATAATATTTCTAATATGCATTACATATTCATAATTCCTCAGGTTTTCCCCAAAAATGTCCTTTATGTGTTCCCCTCATTGAAGATACAATCAAGAATCACATGTTGAAAAAAAAAAAAGAATCATATGTTGCATCTAGTTGCCATGTCTCTTTGGCATCCTTTAGAGCAGTTCTCTCATCTTTCCCAACTTATTTTAAGAATCAATAAAATACAAGTCAGTTGTTTTGTAAAATGACTTTCAATTGAATTTGCCTGATTGTTTTCTCATTAATAGATTCAGATTAAACATTTTTGGCTAGACTAACATAGAAGCAATGTTAGGTCTTCTCGATATAACACTTCAGAAGGCAAGTACCATTTTTTTCTCCCATTTCTGGTTACATGAAGTCCAATCATTTGGTTAAGGTCGAGTGTGCCAGATTTCTTCATCATAAAGGTACTTTAGCATCTCTATAAGTACATGTAAGTTTGATACTTTGAAACTGCGTCAACTTTTCACCCAAAGGTTTCAGCACTCATTGATTACCGTTGCCTGAATCAATTATTACATTTATGGCTGCAAAGTGGTGATTGGTTTCCAATTGTATTTTTCTCAATCACATATATCACCTAGAATACTTAAGAAGAGCCTTTTCCCTTTCCTTCCCTATTTCTTTTACCATGATTCTAAATTCATGAATTATTTTTAATTAATTCAATGCCTTATATTCATTATCATCATTATTCTTTCTATGCCTAATTGTCCCAAATTTGGCCAGTGGGAAGCCCTTCAGCCTGGCTCTGATGTTCTTTTCATATATTCTCATCAGTTTTCAAGCCCTTCCTTCCTTTTGGACAAAGGAGTTTACAGACTCAACATGTAATTTCTTGCCACACACCAGCAACCAGTCATTTATCCAAAAAGCCTGACTTTATACTGGTAGGAAATCTTAATTAGAAACCAAGACGTGCATGCTAAGTATGCTGATTGCTACTGGGGAAATCAGTAGTATCCACTGGTAGGGTCTGTAGACTGTGCTAAGGAATATGTCCCTTAAAAAATAAGTTTAAAGAAGCTAAGTCCTTCATTTTAGTTAATATTCTTTCAGTTACTAACAATCACCAAATCTACTCTTCACTTCTTTTAAAATTGAGATGTAATTACATGCAACATTGTGTAAGTTTAAGGTGTATGCCATGTTGATTTGGTACATTTGCATTGTCATATGATTACCACCATAGCTTTAGATACTACCTCTGTCGTATCACATACGTTTCATTTCTGTTTAGCTCTTCTTGCTGTTAACTTATCCACTAAAGAGAAATGCAATTTACTTATATTTGTCACTATCTGCAAGCTTATTTTTTAGGGAAGTGCTTCGGCCTTACTCATTATTCTTTCACATATTATATATTTATTTACTCAACATATTTTCCTTTCTGTGTGTTGTGGACTCAGAATGAGCCTCTGGAAGCTGAGATTTTGAGAAATCTCAAAATGAGTAACTGAGTTCTATAGGATGACTAGTAAGTGCTCATCCAAGGAAAGAGGAGAGGAGAATATCAAGAGGACAGTAGAGGGTAGCACACATAGGAGGGTTTCCAGGATTGGGATTCAATTATGACTGAGACAATAAATGAATTAATTTTCCAAAAGTTGGTAGTAAGTAGACACCATCTAGATGTGTTTATAAAAGAAAACCACTGAGAGAAGCAGACATTGGGGAAAGTTTTTTAGAGAGGTCTTATTTTTTAAAAATGACTAGCTTTTTATACAGTACATATTTTTAAGTATTTTATACAATTTTTAATGCAACCCTCAGAAAGGAAGTAGATATTGTCAATACTCCTCAGTATTTTCTTTTATAAACTGTTAAAGTAAATATTGAACAGATATAAAATAATTTTTATTAAATATGCAGAAGGCAAATAAACACAGATACCTGGGTACCCATGGCCAAATTTAATTAACAGGAAGTTACCATCTCATGGGATGCCTTGTGTATTCCAGGGCATCTCATATAATTGCCTCATCCCTCAGCAGTAACCATTATTCTGAATTTAACGTTATTATACATTTACTCCCCTCTGCACAGCTCACTATAGAGTTCATATCCCTAAGCTGAACATTATTTAATTATGTATGGTTTGGTATTCATATATATGTAAACCTACCAGTGTATTCTTTTGCAAAATGATGTTCCCGACAATCAAGTTTTTGTTTCATGTTGCATTTCATTCATTTTCAATGATCTATTTCATCAGATGAATATACCACAATTTACTTACCTATCCTAATGTGAATGGGCTGTTTCCAGTTTTTGCTACCTCAAACCATGCTGCAGTGAACATTCTTGTATGTGTGTCCTGGACAAGAACTTCTCTGGGATGGGAATGAAATTACTCACTAAATATGTGCATCTCAAATTAACTAGACAGTGTCAAACTGTTTTCCAAAATAATTTTGCCAATTTGCCATTCTACCACCTGTGTATATGTGCAGTTTCTCCACATTCTCATCAATGCTTAATATTATCCAATGTTTTAAATTTTTCCACTGTGAAAAGTATGTTAGTATTTTATTGTGGCTTCTAATTTGTGTTTTTCTAATCACTAGAAAGAGTCAACAAATTTTTCATATGTTATTGACCATTTGAGTTTTCGCCTATTTGAAGAACTGTTGAAGGCTTTTACCAGATGTTCTATTGTATTTTCTCTTCCTTTGTGCTTCTAGGAATACTTTATATAATCCGGATGCTGATATTTTGTCATTATATAAATTACAAACATATTTGCTTATTTTGGCTTTTTATTTTTATTTTATTTTATTTATTTATTTTTTTGCCAAACTATGTCTTTTGAGTCCATTTAAATCAAGAACATTGGTTCATCAAACTTTTTTTTCTCTGTTTATGCTTTGCTTTTTTTTTTTTTTTTTGGTTTAAAAATCCTTCATACCAAATATATCTAGAACTCAAAGTTTGATAAAGAATATCCTATGAGCACTCCAACCTCTGAGATTCAAGCTAAAGGTTAAATTATTTTCTTACAGTTTTATCATTTTGCTTTATGGTATAAAGTAGGGTCCAATTTCATTTTTTCCTATTTATATGATTATTTGTCCAGACTAAATCATGCTGACAAGTCTATCTTTTATACACGATCTGTAATGTCAGCTCAATCATAGATCAAATTTCGATATCTGGATAAATCTGTTGCTGAAACTGGTAATTCCAGCAGCCAATTTGTCTATTCCTTTGCAAAACACTAAATGTGTTACTACAACTACATAATAATTCTTGATAGTTGGTAAGGAAATTCCTCACTTTTTTCTTCTTTCAGAGCAAGCGTATTCTTGGCTTTATACTCTTCTACATTAGTTTTGGAATCATATTTCCAAGTTTAACAGAAAAGCCTGTTGGGATTTTTATTAGAATTGCAGCACTGGTAGGTGAATTTTGGGAAGATCAACATCTTAGTAATATTAATAATCCAAACCAAAAATATCATATGTCTGCTTATTTACATAGGTTTTCTTTAATGGCCTCCCATTAAGATTTACAGCTTTGTCTAAAAATGTTTAACTCAAATTTTTGTTAGATATATTTCTAGCCTCTTTATCATTTTGATGCTATTATAAATGGCACCTTCTTTTAAGAAGATGCTTTCTAAACCACTGTATTGTAGAAATTCAACTGATTTTTGTACACTGGTTTCATATCTGGCAGATCCATTAAACCCCATTATTATGTAGGGTTTTTTTAAGTATTCTTTCCAGATAGTAATATTGTCTAACTAATGAGAGATATCCCCCCCATTTTCTGGCCTATACACATTATTCCTTTTTATGCCTTATTGCTAGGACCTTTATACATTTTTAAATGGAAGTGTGGATATTGAACTCCAGGGCCTTGGGCAAATGCTTTTAACATTTAACTATTAAGTAATATATTTACTGTACATTATTTTTGTTCATCCTTCATCACATAAAGGAAGTTAACTTCCAGCCCTGGGTTTGTCTCCCTAACTTTTTGTTTGGAATATTTCAAACATCAGAAAGGCTATAACAACAGTAGAGTGAATATCCATATAGTCTCTGCTTTAAATATATTAAAATACTTATTTTACGTTCCATGCCTGATTATTTTCATATTTGAGGTTGTCTGAGAGCAGGGGTGGTATTTCTACTTGACCGTTAACATTACCCCGTATATAGAATGCTTTGTGGTCTCAGATTTATGTGGGGATTCTGCTACTAGGTACCCACCTTGCACTGGTCCTGGGCTTAACTTGTTCTGGGAAGGAAGGAGATCTAAAGTTCAAGGTCTCCTGGTTCAGCAAATACCCTTAAAATAAAAGCCAGCATCAGTCCCCTGCCTTCTTCTCTGCCTTTCCATCTACACTCAGTTTATGGCCTCTGAATATTCCTTACTCACTTGCCAGCTCATTGATTAAAACTGTATTTCTTTATATTTACACTAGGGATTTTTAATTGTTTTCAGTGAGAAGGCCAGTCAGGATGCCCAGATAGCCTCACTTCAAGAAATGGAATTTGGTGTCCTCTTTATGTAACATTTGGAATCTCATACCAACACTGGTCTTCCTGAAAGCTTATTTTCCCCTTCCTTTCATGAGGGCCATTGATCCAGTGACTGTGCCTGTATTTCTTCCACATCGTTCACACACAATCTTTATTAGCTTCACAAACCCTCCTAACGACTTAAAAGAGTTTTCTGACCTCACATGGCTATTTAAGCCAAATGCTAAACTCCAATTTCCAAAGATGAACACAGGTTCCCTGTGGTGAAAGTAGCATAAGTGGGCTATCTGAAATCAAATATTTTCCAATACCTCCACTTTATCTCTGTGGGGATTTACAGTTACTGCATGAGGCAGGATATTTTGACATAGGTCAACTTGTTCTTTTAAAGTATGAGAAGCTTTGTTGCCTTTAATTGTTTCATTTTCTAGTCAACTGCTAGCTGTTAAAAGAAAAAACCTGTAATTATGCTAGGAATTAAAATTAGATTTATTTACACAAGAACACCCCCCCCACCACCACCTCCTACATACACACACTCACATACAAGCTTCTTACACACACTGTAGTTTGACAGAGCTGACCAAGCCAAAATTCTGAACAATGTAACATCAGTTTTCAGGACTCATCTGGCACTTATGGTCCTTGAATGTGGCCTTTCCCAGCCAGGTATCTCTTATACTCTGAATTAAGAAGACTCGGGGCGGGGGGGGGGGGGGGGGATGTGTGAGTCTTCCTGAGAGTTTCCTGTGTCTTTTACATTTTCTCTCTGCTCGTCATGCCCATTTCACCATGTGCATAATTAAGTTCAGATGATTTCACTCAACTAAGGCCAATTCTGGAATAGGTACAGATGAGGTCAATTAAAGCTACAGTGTCTCACATGATTCAAAGAGAAGCATGAATTTATATAGGTTTCTTGTTATTCCAAAACAGATTACCACACATTTTGTGACTTAAAACAACACAAATTCATTCTCTTGCTGTGCTGGAGTTCAGAAGTTTGAAATAAAAATCTTTAAGAGCTAAACTCAAGGTGTATATAGGACAGGTTCTTCTGGTCTACAGGTCCCAGGAGAGGATCTATGTACTTGCCTTTCGCAGCTTTCAGTGGCATGGCCATCTGTGACTTTGCCTTGTGGCCTCTTCCTCCTCCTTCAAAGCACATCACTCCAAACTCTGCTTCCCTCACCATCTCACCTTCCACTCCAACTCGACCTCCTCCTCCTTACTCGTCCTCTCCTACTTATAGAAAATGTTGCAATTACATCCAACTCACCTGGATAATCCAGGGTAATTTCCCTATCTGAAGGTCCTTAACTTGATGACAACCTGCAGAGTTTCTTGACGATATAAGGTAACATATTCAAAGGTTCTAGGGATTAGGACATGGACATCTTAGGGAGGGCTATTATTAGGACCATTACTGAACCTAACAAAGTTTATAATAAACAGTCTCTCATGCCCTCTAATTCAATCTCCTTGTGCCAATCTGCAAACCTACCATCACCTGGCCTTGAGACAAAGATCTTTCTTGCTAGTTCATTTGTACTTTCTAGAGAACCATGGGTTGTCACCATCAGTTATTTTCTTAAAGATTTTATCTATCTATCTATCTATCTATCTATCTATCTATCTATCATCTATCTATCATCTATCTATCTATCTATCATCTATCTATCTATCTATCTATCTATCTATCTATCTATCTATCTATCTATCTATTTCTTTAAGAGAAAGAGAGAGAGAGCATGAGTGAGGGGAGGGGTAGAGGCAGAGGGAGAACCGGACTCCCTACTGAGCAGGAACCCTGACTCAGGTTGGATCTCAGAACTCTGGGATCATGACCTGAGCTGATGGAAAACACTTAACTAAGCCACCCAAGTGCCCACCATCAGTCAAAATCATTATTCTAGTCAATGATTCTGCTGTTTAGAGCATATTTGGGGTATCCAAAGCCTTATTTAGAAACTTCTACAGTATAGACCTCAAGTTATGGTGGTTAATTGGATAATTACCCATCAAGAATTTAAGCTAATTTACACATGCATAATACTGTTCAACATAATACTGTTTTAAAGTATATTATAAGCAATACAACAATGGATATATCACAATTTATCCTCACCTTCCTCTATTGGTCAACATGCTGACAACTTAATAATGGGTTTTATTTTTCTAACAGTATCCCTCAAAGACAATAATAGAAACATACCTCAAAGATAATAATTAAAATATGACTACCTTCAAAGCCATAAAGAGATATAGAGAGCTACTGATGATCTATACCATGTATTAAGCATTTATATGTTTCTGTGGATTTTGCCAATGTAATATTAATAATGTTGATAAAAGGCAACGGTTTAAAGCTTTGGTGTGGTGTCAAATTTCTTGGGGCCAGCAGCCCCATCAGGTAGATATTATAAATCTATTTTGTACAATTAGCAAGAGGCTAGAAAAGAATTCCTAGATTTTAGGCAACCCTCAATCCAGGCAATGTGCTACAGAGATGGTGATATTGGGATGGTGCATGGGAACAATGACCTTGAATGTGAGGTCTCTACAATTTTGGCTTTAATCACATTCTCTAGGCTTAACACTCAGGCCAAAATCGATTCTATGCTGGCCTCTCAGATGCTGGGACCTGGTGACTAATCCTATCCAGACTCTGATCTCAGCTCTGGGGATGGATATGTATTTACTCTGGTGAAAAGGTTAAGGAAAGAGGTATAACAGGTATTTAGAAAATATTTCTCATCCTGACGCCTTTGAAAAGGCTGCCCTTTTGGACAGAGGACATGTTTTGACACCTGTAAATCTTCTTGCTCAGCATCATTTCTGAAATGTTAGGCGCACTTGAGATATTGAGACTTCAAATTTTCCTCTAGAAAATACTTCATTGAGTCAGTAATTCATATGAAAAGAAACAAGGCTTTGTTTATGAAAGAATTTCTGTAAATGCAGTCTGAAAATGTAGTTGTTCTTAACACCTAAGACACAGATTGTAAGAAGCAAATCATTTTAGCATACAATATCTGTTAGAAATATGTATCCAGCTAAGAAAATTCAGGCATTGAATTTTTCTTAAAGGAAGAGAGAAAGAAAAGAGGGTAGAGGACAAGAGTAAGAAAGGTATAAAAAAAACAAGGAAGAGACACGGGAAGAATGGAGATGATAGCAAGTGGGGCTTATACCCCATGTTTAAGTGTTAGAACTTCTTAGGTTGTGAGAATTTAAAGACTATGAAAGCAGGTCAGGCAGAAAGTAGCTAGATGCTCATAATCCTATGTTTTGTTTTGTTTTGTTTTGTTTTGTTTCCTTGGCACCCAAGAAGACTAAATTCCCCAGTCTTTCCTGCAGTTAGGTTGGGGCCATTTTGACCTTCTGGCCAATGTAACATAAATGAAAATATTGCCTGGGCCTGCCCCTAAAATCATCCTTGACATCCTCACCTCATTCACTTCCACTCCTGCAAGGACCCCAAAGATATGGCTTAGAATGGCAGCCTGGCAAATTGGAAAGAACAATCACGGAGATGGTCCCTAGAGGAAAGCTACCAAGGAGATCCATCAAGTCTGTGTCTGAATCAAACATGACCAAGAAATATACCTTTATTGTTTTAAGCTTCTAAGATACCAGTGCTATTCGGTGTAGCAACTAGCAGTAATTATCCTGACCAAAACAGCACATAAGTAACATGATCAGATTTGCATTTTACATAAATCACTCCAACAACATGTAAGGATAGATTTGAGAATATAACAAGACTGAAGATAAGAGACTACTGACTACTGACGAGGTGGTACGGGTAAGACGGGAGGAACTGCCATCTACTTATAACTGCAGTAGAGGGAAAGTAGACAAATACTAAAGGAAGTAAAATAAACAGACCTTGGGGATGGGTCGATGTCAGGATGAATGGAAGGCACGAATGTCCATGCATTTCAGTGAGGAACTTGACTATGAGAGCACCATGAGACAATGCTAAATAAGAAACAGCTACAGGGGCATTGGATGGTTCCATTTGAGGCATGTTCTCCTTTTTCATTGTACTTGTTGCATTTGTCATTTATTTCTGTGCTCATTTCATTACAGGGTTGTTAAACTGTAAAACTTCATGAGGATAGGGACCTAATCTATTTTTACTAAACTTCTATCCCTATTATCAGGCCATTCTTGGCCCCAAGAGTAGACATGCAACAAATACTTGTTGAATGAATGAATGAGAGAGAGAGAAAGAAAGAAAGAAAGAAAGAAAGAAAGAAAGAAAGAAAGAAAGAAAGAGAAAGAAAGAAGGAAGGAAAGAAATCATGGGTGATGGGACAAGCAGATAATTGGACATATAGACTTCAAGGGAACAATCTGACCTTGAAATGGGTAGATGAAAGCCATGATCCTTAAGAAAGTAGTGGTCCTTAAGAAAAGGAGGAATGAGCTGAGGAGAGCATTTGGAGTAAAGGGGGTGATCATTCTTTCATAAGGGAGGACTTCTTCACTGGTGAAGAAGAAGGAAATGGTTGAGAAAAAGGATGGGGATGCGTAAGAGTGTGAGGAAGACTTTGTAGCCCAGTGTGTGAGAATGGCATTTGTAAATAGAGTGACTTGAACAGAGAGGGAACACCTATCTCCTTAGCCTGGAGGACAGGAGATAAAGTGGGTGTGGGTACGCATAACTGTGAATATGATAGAGTTACCTTGAAACAGATTGCATGGATGAGAACTATATGGATGGGGTCAACTCTTGTGAAGAATGGGAAAAGTCTGGAATGCTCACTGAAAAAGAAGACAGGGAGATGGAGAAAACTCAAATGTTTATAGACGGTACATAGGGCAGAGCTTAGGTTAGGGACTATGAACTTTTGGACCATGAAAATGGGAAGGCTACTTATAGAATCCCTCACTTGTTCAGAAAATATTTCTTCAGCCCCTTCCATGGTAAAACACTGCTAGTTGCACAGACAACATGATGTTAATGATGTTAGTGCTTTGCATAAATTGGGGCCAAGGCACAAACCATCGGTCATTTCAGTAAAAACAAAACTTACTCGGTGGTATGTAGACAAAATTATTGGCTGTGTAAAAATTTCCCTTTTCAGCCTGTTGTTTTATTATGGTGATACACACAGGTTCCCTGCTTTAATTCTCAAGTTAAAGTGTTTGCTGTGTTCTCTCACTGACCTTCATTAAGTGAATCACAGTGAGCCTGACAGAGTCTGGAAACAAGGCTGATGAAATAGGGCAGTGAGATCCTCCCATACTTTTCTCCACTCTTGTGTGACTCCATTTCCCTCCCTGAGCAGGATATTCTCTTCTTCTCCCTCTCCCTCACATGCTGATCTTCAAGTAAAGAGTCGATAAAAGTGTTAATTTGGCATCACTGTATAGCTGAGAATTTCTCTTACAGATGTCGTTAGTGTACTTGTTTGTCTAGTTGGAGGGTTGGAGTCCATTTTCTAGAGCTATCAAATTAGAACCCAATGGCCTGCCATCTCAATACATATATTAGGGCAGAGGTTGCCAAATGGTAATAATATTTAAGCTAATTTATCATTCAGTTTTTTCCCCAAAATTGAAATCACAGCATGAAGATGTTTAAGAGTTGACCAAATGTATTTACTAGTAAGGAAGATTTAAGAATCCATGCCTCATTCACAATTTTTAATTTTTTCCCAGTGGACATAATAACCCAGATAATATGCCTTTCCTATTTTATTCCAAAATATTATTGACTTAATTTTATCAAAGAGGTTTGATTTAGTCTCTAAAGGCATAAGGATTTTTTTTTTTTTTTCAGAATACCAATGCTGCACACTATTGCAGAAAAACTATTATGGGAATAGTTCCCTGATAACCTCATTTTCCATATTATTGAGTGTTGTTTTGAGAATGTTAAGTGAAATTCCATGTTAAGATATGCAGTTTGCCAGCTAACGTTGGGGGAAATTATTGAACTACAGTGGTGATTTTTGCCCTACCTCTCTTATCTACCTATTCCATTAGTGAATCAACTTGAATGACCAGTGAATTATTTCACTGAAATAGTAGAATGGTAATAACAGTCAATTGAACTAATTTCTAAATTCACCTACTTGCTTTTACCAAGGTCACCCAACCAAACAAGAATTCAGAAAAATTAATATTCTGTCTCCTGTTTATTAAATCATCTTGAGAGCTTGGGGGAAAGACTGTTGAACACCAATCTGGTTTTATCTTTTAAATCCTCCTCATCTACTTAACTGAATCCACTGTCAGGCTTATTAAAAAGGTGACAGCCTGGGTAACCCAAACAAAGCCGGAAAGACTAGAATCCTTAAACAACTGAAACAACTATGTTTGATACTATGTTTATCTCTTCACCACTAAATGATGATTTACACTTTGGGTTTGTTCCCTTTCTTGTCATTGGGAGTCACTTAACCGTGCATCACCCCTTGACAAAACTGTATCCATGTTACCAGTACTATCATGTGGGGGAATGGATAAAAGGCTTTGGAACACATACCTCCCTGCATCCTGTCTATATTGACATTATATTTAATTATTGAAATTGACACCATCATAAGTTTAATTTCATTTTAAAGCATATTTGCATTTTAAAATATTAATATGTAATTTCTGTTCACATTATTTAGAGTCTGCCTCTTCCATAAAAATCATTTGAATCCATTTTAGTGAATGGGTTTCAGTGACTGCTCAAGGACTCTTAGTCCAGGTCACCATTGTCATTTGATTTACACACAATGTCCTTCTACTTGGATCCCTTCCTCCAATTCATTTGTTGAAATTTCCATCATTCATTCAACAAACTTCTTTTATTTTTATTACTGACTATATGTCAGGTACTATTTTAAGCACTGAGCAAGAAAGGTAAATAGAAAAAAAGAATCCCTGTCATCTGGGAGCTTACAGTGATCTTTTCGAATTGCAAATCCGCTTATATCATTCTCTTCCTTAATATCTTTCAATGACTTCTCACAACATTAATAATGAATTTAAAATTTGTGTAACGCGGCTTAAGGAGTCCTTCACGAGCTGGTTCTTAGCAATCTCTGTTGTAGTCTCCCTTGGCAAGTCACATTTCCTACTTGCAAATAACAAAAGCTGCCCCAGGTGAAGTCAGGAGAGGAGTTTATTAAAAGGACATGGAATATCTCCTAGAATTGTTAATGGATTGGAGAACTAGGCATGATGCTCAGTTTTTAGGAATAATGTCCCAAATTTCATTGCAGAATTGACCTGACACGAAACCCCTGCCACCACCAACCAGGACCAGATCTTGAATTGTTCTGGTGCCGCATAAGCCTTAGTAGCACAACCCTGCAGCCATTACAAAGTTCTAGCTGGATGTACATGCACAAGACAGATAGAGAAAAAGAAAGAGGGAGAAAGGGAGAGGGTTTAAGAGAGAAAGACTCTTTCATCACTGGCTTATGAGTTGATACATCTAGCAAAGATGTATCTTATGTGATTAGTGGAGATGGGGTCACATGCTTATGCCTTAGCTAGAAGAAAGAGGAGGACTTCAAGTATCTACCATTTCTAGCCCCTTTCAGGAAGCTAGTTTTATTTCCTAGTGTGTCTCACAAATGGAGAAATTCCCTAAACATGAAAGTAGGCTTTGGAAGGTAGACAGATGAACCACCAATGTTCCACGTACCCCTAAAATGCTAAGCTACATAGACAAATAGATCAATGGAACAGAATTAAAAGCCTGGAAATGATCCCACATAGAGTCAACTGATGTTTGACAAAGGAGCACAGGAGGAGCTCCTGAGTAGCTCAGTCGGTTAAGCGTCTGCCTTCAACTCAGGTACGATCTCAGGGTTCTGGGATTGAGCTCCGCATCAGGCTCCCTGCTCAGTGGAGAGTCTGCTCCATCTCCCTGACTCTCCTCCTCACATATGTGCTCTCTCTTTCTCTCTCAAATAAATAAAATCTTTTTAAAAATTGGAGCACAGGCAATGCAGTGGAGTGAAGATAGCCCTCTCAAAGGGTGCAGAAACAAATGGATATCCACATACCAAAGAAAATTGATCTAGGCACAAACCTATGCCCTTCACAAAAATTAGGTCAAACTGGATTATAGACCTAAATATAAAACACGAAACTATAAAGCTCCTACGAGATAACGTAGGAAGAAAGCTAGATGGCCTTGGGTTTGGTGATGACTTTTTACTTATGACACCAAAGCCACAATCCATGAAAAAAAATCACTGATAAGCTGGACTTCATTAAATTAAAAGCTCTGCTCTGGAAAAGACAATAACAGGAGAATGAGAATATAAGCCACACTCTAGGAGAAAATGTTTGCAAAAGAGACATCTGATAAAAGAATATTCTCCAAAATATACAAAGAATTGTTAAAAGCCAACAATAAGAAAACAACTTAATTAAAAAATAGACCAAAGATCTTGGGGTGCCTGGCTGGCTCAGAGGAGCGTGTGACTCTTGTTCTCAGGGTCATGAGTTCGAACCCCATGTTGGGTTTAGAGATTACTTAAATAAATCAACTTAAAAAAAAAAAAAGCCAAAGATCTTAACAGATATCTCGCCAAAAAAGATATACATATAAGCACATGAAAGATGCTTCACATCGTATCATCAGGGAAAAGCAAATTAAAATAACAATGATACACTACTTACCTATTACAATGAATAAAATCCAGAGTGCACCTGGTTGGCTCAGTTGCACAGAGCATGAGACTCTTGATCTCAGGGTCCATTAGTTCAAGCCAGACCTTGGACATAGAGATTATTTTAAAAAGAGAAAAAATGGACAAAATCCAGAATACTGACAACACCAGATGCTGGCAAGGATGTGGAGCAACAGGAGCTCATATTCATTGCTGGCAGAAATGCAAAATAGTACAGCCACTTCAGAAGACAGTTTAGAAGTATCTAACAGAACTAAATATAGTCTTACTATACAATCTCGTAATTCCACTCCTTAGTATTCACTCAAAGGAGTTGAAAACTTAAGTCTGTACAAAAACCTGCACACAGGTAATTATAGCATTGTTATTCATAATTGCTGAAACTTGGAAGCAATCAAGATGCCCCTCAGTGAATGAAAGTACAAATAAACTGAGGCACATCTAGACAATGGAATATTCTTTAGCACTAAAAAGAAATGAGCTATCAAGCCATGAAAAGACAGAGGACACTTAAATGCCTATCACTAAGTGGAAGAAACCAATGTGAAAGGGCTGCATTCCAACTCCATGGAATTCTGGAAAAGGCAAACTATGGAGACAAAAAGATCGGTGGTTGGCAGGAATTGGTGGGGGTTGGTGGGGATGAATAGGTGGAGTACAGAGAATTTTTAGGGCAGTGAAAATATTCTGTATAATACCATAATGGTGGATACATGTCATTATACATTTGTCCAGACCCATAGAATATACAGCACTATGAGTGAACCATGGTGCAAACTATGGACTTTGGAGGATTATAATGTATCAATGTAGTTTCTTCGATTGTCATGAATGTCCCACTCTTGTAGGGGATTTTGAAAATGGGAGAGGTTATGCATGTATGGAGGCAGGAAATACCCAGGAAATTTCTGTACCTTCCCCCTTAATTTTTCTGTGAACCTAAAACTGCTCTAAAATAACACAGGTTCCCTGCTTTAATTCTCAAGTTAAAGTGTTTGCTGAATGAATGAAATTTATAAATTTTAAATTTTTAAATTTTTAAATTTTCATAAATTTTCTTTTAAATTTCTTAATTTAAAAGAAAATATAAGCTACAGCAACACTGAACATCATTCAGTTCTTTCAACATGCTCTCTATTCACTTCTGAGCCTATTTGTTCTGGGCCTCCTTTCTCTTTGTTCAGATTACTTGCATCTCTGTTTGGGAATCTGGTTAATATTCAGCCCTTCTCAGAAGTCTCTGACCCTCCCTAGACCCATCTAGATCAGGGGTGCACAAATCACAGTCTGAAGGCCAAATCTATCCCACTGTCTGTTTTTGTAAATGCAGTTTGATTTCAACACAGACACACTCATTATTTATATATGGCCCGTGGCTGCTTTCACAGAGTTGAATACTTGCAACAGGCACCACATAGCCTACAAAGCATTCAATATTTTCTACCTGGCCCTTTGCAGAAGTTTGCCAACCTCTGTTTTAGATACTTCTGCTTTATGCTCCTATGACACTGTATTGACCCTAACATCACTCTTCTCATGTTTTCTGTACCATCTTTACTAGGTGGCAAATTGCTTGAGGGCGGGAATATATCCATCTTGCTAACCATTGAACACCCCAATATGTGATAGAATGCTTAATGGTACTTAATATGTATGTGTAATTAATATATACATGAATTCAGAACCTAATTAAAGTGGGGCCAGCTGCACAGTTGGTCAACTGACGGGTTACAAGAGGCACAAAAATGTCACAGGTTACAAGAGGATTGTAACAGGATGGAGACACAGAAATTCTCTCAGAGAAACTAAGTATCTAGAAGAAATACTTAAATAAGCCACTTGGGCTCAGGCTGAGGAAGTAGGCTCCCTCCTCATCTATGTGGGTGACAATAGGTAGTTCCTGGTTTGCCGTTTTAGGAATGTTAGTCCAGTTAGCTGTAGCCTTTGATTTGCTGAGTGCAGTAAACCTGCGAGAACACAGCTACACTCCTGCTCCTCCATCCTTCTTTTAGGGAGCACTCAGTTTCTACTCAAAAGGAGTGTATAACAAACATTTTCTAATAAAGACTGGAAGGATCTCCAATCCTAATCTTCCTCAAAGTACTCAGATAATCTCAAGGAGATCATGAATAACTAAACACAAGTTTTCATTAAGAGAACAAAGAGAATATTAGCTATAATAATCTCAGTTCTGTTTCCACCCTTATTTGGGTATTTTTTTAATTGTCAGTGGAGATCTCATACTGTACTAGGAAATAAAATTTTTGTTTATAAAATAGAGTGAATAGAATAATAGATTAGAAAGAGGCAAGATGCATTCACAAATACAGTTGTGATTGGTTCATAATATGTTTATAAATAAACACATGAATGTGCTGGATCAGAATGTATAGTTTTAAGAACTTTTTTTTTTTATTTTAAAGTAATCATGGGGCTCCTGGGTGGCTCAGTCAGTTAAGCATCTGCTGTCAGCTCAGGTCATGATCTCAGGGTCCTGGGATCAAGCCCCAAGGTGGGTGGTGGGTGGGCTCCCTTCTCAGTGGGGGGCCTGCTTTTCCTTCTCCCTCTGTCCCTCCCCATGGCTCATACTCTCTTTCTCTCAAATAAATAGATGGGATCTTAAAAAAAAAAAAAAAGTAATCTCTACACCTAACATGGGGCTTGAGCTCACAACTCCGAGATCAAGAATCACACATTCTACTCACTGAGCCAGCCAGGCTCCCCCAGAATGTATTTTTTTTTTAAACTGCGGGCCTTGATCAAGAAACTTTACCATCAATCTAATTTTTTGCTTCTTCTTTAATGTTGATAGAATAGCAGTTTTATCAAGTTATGGTAACCTGATGTGAGGGACCCTCTCAATAGCACCAAAGTGTTCTGAAAAGCTGAAGTGAGGAAAGGTAAGAAATAAAAACCACCCTCAACTCATCGCAAGACCTACCAGCAGTGAGGGGCATGTTGGGGTGGACGGCCAAAATTGGCATCACCTGGGAGTCCTGCCTAGACCTACTGAATTAGAAGCTTCATTTTAATAAAATTCCCATATGGTTCATATGCACATTAAAACAACTAACCACATACTGGGGAGTTACAGCTATTACTGTTCTTCTCACACCTCTCAGATACTTTCATTATTTTTGTGCACGCCAGCTACCAGTTTGCTTTTAATCCCAACCCTCAGGACTTGTTCTATCTTCAGGCTGCCAGAATAAACTTTGCCTGTGAGCAAGGAGCACCCAGAGAGGTAAAGAATAGACCTCCCACTGGGCAACCCTTAACCAATGATGGACAGGTGAGGGGAATAAATATTCTATCACTCTATCCCTTAATTCTGTAGCATGAACTATGTTTTCTCCATGGTTCTCTTAGAGGATTGAGCCACAGTGACCATTGGGATACTTTCTTGACATTACGTCCTTGATTGCCCTTCCTCTTTACATTTCTCTAATGTCCCTACCCCATTTTCCTGGGACTGCGTTCTAATAAATCACTTTCAGCTGGATTTCATCACAGTATCTCCCGCTGCAGAACCCAATTAAGATACAAGGCAAAGTAGGGTTCATAGATCACATCTTGTAGATAATTTTCCCATATTTTTGCTCTACCTTGGTATTTACCAAGCTGTAGAAAACGTAAAGTATATGGGTTTCATATCAGACTCGGAAGCAGTAAAAGTAATATTTTAAAAGTAATATTTAAAATAATTTCTGCTTCCAACCAAGATGGAATAACAGGGATCAAATTTACTCTCTCACTAGAAACAACTAGAAAAAAAGTCATCAATATATGAAATAGCAATTTACAAGTCATTTTATATCCGATAACAAAAAGAAGTCATCTCTGAGAGACAAGAAAGATGAATCCTGTAACTACCCAACTTACTGGCTTTGGAGAGTTTCATGGACTCCCTGATTAGAGGAACAGAGGCTGTGAGGAGACCAAGGCAACTGAAATTTGCAGGGAAGAAGCCAGAGAAGAGAGGGCTGCACACAGAGAGGAAAATAATATTGAAAATGATATTATTCAAAAGAAATATGGATCTATACAAGGAAAAAAGAGGATTGGAACTGGTAACTGCATGGGTAAATATTTAAGGTGGCTTTTTTGGAGTTATTTAAAAAGTTGATGACAAAAATACAGTGAATTTCATTAAGTACGTAGCTATAAGTGCATATAACAGACATTTTGTTATTTACTATAAATTCCATTAATTTTCAGTGTCTATTACATATTTTTCAGAAACTGGCATGTAGTGAAAATGATATTCTCTAATACCATTCTGATTTTGGGGGCACCTGAATGGCTCAGTCAATGAATCATCTGATTTCTACTTAGGTCATGATCTCAGGGTCGTGGGATAGAGCCCCCCATCAAGCCCTGCATCAGGCTTTGGGCTAAGCAGGGAGTCTACTTCTCCCTCTGCTTCTACTTCTGCCCCTCCCCCTGCTCCTGTTCTCTCCCTCTATCTCATATAAATAAATAAAATCTCTAAAAAAAAAATCCGATTTTTATAATTCTGACCATTGTCTATATTCCCATAAAAGGAATACACTTTATTTACTTTGTTTCATTGCTACAATGAATTACTATCTTATTATAAAATTAATATTCTGTCCAATAAGAAAAAAAAAACTTTCAAAAGTACCCTAAAGCATTGACTTATAAATCTTTGATATGACAAATGAGTTGCCTAACTTTCTTTAATACTTTTAAGATATATGAACTTTTTTTTAACCAAGAAATCTGCAGCTGGAATGGTTTCCTTCTTAGTGTCTATAAATATTTAGAAAGTTCAATTATCATGCTTAAAATTGCCAGAGCTGGATTATGCTTAACCATTTAAAATATTGATTTGCTTAGATGTTCTTAGATAAAACTTGATCATTACGAGTTGAATTTAATGTTATTTCATAATGGACTTGTAACACTAAGTAATAAATGAGACTTTATGTAGATAAGTTTTTTCGATCTTTATCTTAACTGAAAGAATTCATTACCAGGGGAAGTTCGGTCCCTAACTGCTTCCAAACTCACAGGAAACATTCATTTTTGAGCAAATAGATAGGTACATAGGTACCTCACATAAAACTAATATGACACTAAGAAAGTCTCTTGGACTTCTCCAAGAATTATTGAAAATAAAAATAAGATTATGGTCAAATGAAATGTTTAATATTTAAAACATCTTAACATCTGTAGTAATTGTAGACAATTATTAATTGTATGAGTCAGACATAGCACAGAATTGTTGCATTGTACATATGATGTTTTTCCAGTTTAGTTCATATATTCTATTTCTTGGGAAAGTTTTTTTAATTTTTTTTTTTTATTTTTTTTTTTTATTTTTATTTATTTATGATAGTCACAGAGAGATAGAGAGAGAGGCAGAGACACAGGCAGAGGGAGAAGCAGGCTCCATGCACCAGGAGCCCGACGTGGGATTCGATCCCGGGTCTCCAGGATCGCGCCCTGGGCCAAAGGCAGGCGCCAAACCGCTGCGCCACCCAGGGATCCCTCTTTTGGGAAAGTTTTTTTAAAGATTTTATTTATTTGTTCATGAGAGACACAGAGGGAGAGGCAGAGACACAGGCAGAGGGAGAAGCAGGCTTCCTGCAGGGAGCGTGATGTGGGACACAATCCCAGGACCTTGGGATCACTCCCTGATCCAAAGGCAGATGCTCAACCACTGAGCCACCCAGGTGCCCTGGGAAAGTTTTTTAATAGAGAAAAAAATTTAATTTAAAAAATTAGTTTAAGGGCACCTGAGCGGCTCAGTCTTTTGAGTGTTCGCCTTTGGCTAGGTCAGGGTCTCAGAGTCCTGGGAGAGCACCATGTTGGACTCCCTGCTCAGTGTGGAGTCTGCTTCTCCCTCTCTCTCTCTGCCCCACTCTCTGCCTCCCTGTGCTCTTTCTCTCTCAAATTAATAAACAAAAAATCTTAAAATAAAAAATTAGTTTATTTAGCATTCTCTCAGAAAACAGCTTATTTATATGTTGAATACACAATGAGAACTATGGAACCACTCAATTACAAGGACATTATGAAAATAAAAGCTCAAAATTTCTTGGGGCACCTGCATGGCTCATTATGTTGTGTGGCTGACCCTTGATTTCAGCTCAGGTCATGATCTCAGGGGCCTGGGATTGAGCCCCAGGTTGGGCTCTGCACTCAGTGGGGAGTCTGTTTCTAAATTCTCCACATTCTACTCCCTCTGTCCCTCCCCTCTGCTTACACTCTCTCCCTCTATCTCTCTCTCTCAAATAAATAAATAAATCTTTAGAAAAATCAAAGTTTCTTTTTATTGCATGGGTAAAATAATCTCTACCTGAAATAAAAAATTTTGGGGATCCCTGGGTGGCTCAGCGGTTTAACGCCTACCTTTGGCCCAGGGCGTGATCTTGGAGTCCTGGGTTCAAGTCCTGCATTGGGCTCCCTGCATGGAGCCTGCTTATCCCTCTGCCTGTGTCTCTGCCTTTCTCTCTCTCTCTCATGAATAAATAAATAAAATCTTAAAAAAAGAGAGTTTAGAGGGTTAAAATTCAAACTATGAATTTGAATAAATTCAGGACATAGAGAAAGAAAATTTGCCATTTTAATTATCATGTAATTATTTTTCAGACGTTAAGAAATATGCCATTAAAATTAATTGATTAATTAAAGTCAGACTTTAAGAGTGAGAAAATTTAATTTTGCACTTAGAGAATTATGCTTATATAGTATTACAATTTTATATAATAAAAATGATGTCACCTTATACACTCTCCATAATGTTGGTGAGACAATGGTTGAAATGTTTCCAGGTGTTTAACATTCCCATCGATTATTTTTGCATGAATCCTGATAAATAAAATTGATGAATAGCAACTTCTACTACTTAGAGTCAACCCGCTAATGCAAGGTAATAGGGTTTATAAAATGTGATAATCTTCTCATCCCTCTTACATGTTTTTTTCATCAAATTGCTTAGCAGGCCCTAAACTTTTTCTGTGAGATAAACATATATTTTTACTTACTATAAAACAGATATTTTGTTAGGCCCTGTGAATGTACAGTTTGTCCCCTTAAGACACACTCAGGTTAATGGGAGAGAAATAGAGAAATTATTATGAAATGCATAAGTGGGAACAGAGTGCAAGGGAAGCTGGCGATTTGTACTTTTTTTTTTTAACATTTATGACCATCACTCTAATGCAAATATAAGAACAGACTTCAAAGATTTTATTTAGTTCACCAATTAATAAATCCCTATAAGATGTTAAAGCTGGTGTAAAGGAGAATCTGAAGAATGGATGGACATAGAGGTAGATGTTGACATAGATATAGATATGCAGACGCGTTCCAGAACGTTTGAGTGGCTGCTTACAGATATAAGACTGAAGAAATAACACAGGACCTTTGGAATATATTTTTCCACTGGGCAGGTATTAATTATATCTCTACTGGAGAAAGTCATTTACATTTCCATGGCCAAGAATGGTTTTACTATCAGTTTTCTACTATTTACAGAGTTATAAAACAGCCTGGATAAAGGAAATTAAAGGCACAGACCCAATTCCACAAGCATAGGGTCAGCTAGACAATCCAAAGAGAGTGTTTTTGTTTTAAGAGACGCTAAAATTTAATTTATTAAAACCCTGCAGAAATAGGGAAACAGGGCAGCCGGGTGGCTCAGCGGTTTAGCGCCGCCTTCAGCCCAGGGCCTGATCCTGAAGTCCTGGGATCGAGTCCCACGTTGAGCTCCCTGCATGGATCCTGCTTCTCCCTCTGCCTCTGTCTCTGCCTCTCTCTCTCTCTCTCTGTGTCTCTTATAAATAAATAAATAAATACATACATACATACATACATACATACATAAAATCTTTGAAAAAAAAAAAGAAATGGGGAAACATTACACAGTCACATACTAAGAGGTCAAGGTTTTTCTCAATTAGAGGCACACAGACATAGATTGATACCTAGAGAGCATGCAGCTTCAGTTTGACCATCTTGGGCAAGGGTCAAAAGTGAACACAAACACAAAAACTCATTGACTCATTGATTCAGATCTTTAAGAGTTGTTCTTGTTATCAGTTAACAGAAAATTCTTAATTGCTTTGAGCACACTGATAGACAAAAGAGAAACACAAACAGGAAAGGCTTTCACACGAGATTCCCTGTCATTTCCCATTTGTTAGAAAATATATTTCTATCATCCACTCGACTGACAGAGATTGTTAAAAATTCCTACTATAAAATCAATTTTCTAATCACTGTTGTCATCAATACGGACTAAAGTATACTGTACCAACCCCTTCCCTGCCCCAGCTTTACACACACACATACACACACACACACACACACACACACACGGTAGAAAGGGGAAATAGGGCAGCCTGGGTGGCTCAGCGGTTTAGCGCTGCCTTCGGCCCAGGGAGTGATCCTAGAGACTAGGGATAGAGTCCCATGTTGGGCTCCCGTTGTGGAGCCCTCTTCTCCCTCTGCCTGTGTCTCTACCTCTCTGTCTCTCTGTTTCTCATGAATAAATAAATAAAAACTTAAAAAAAAAAAAGAAAGGGGAAATAGAGTGAGATAGAGTCAGCCAAGTTTACATTTTATTGCCACTTGGGATTTCCCTTGGGGTACCTTCTACAACAACTTCTTTCCAATGAATCCTTCATGTATGTCTGTAGGACCTCCCAAATGGTTCAAATACATTTTTTTAAAAATGTGAATCCATGACACTTATATTGATAGAAGACATTTTATTTAGTTTATTTATCAACAAGTGTACCTGTAATATTTTAAAACTTGTCCAAAGCAAAGTCCAAATTCTCTATATATTGTCAATAATGCTGAAATGGATTTCCCAGTGGACTCAAAATGGTTTAATACCCTGTAGGACAATAAAATAAAACATTGGAAATCATCTTTTCTACAGAGCAGAAATTAATGTATCTCTACTGACTGAACAAAGTTTATTTGTATTTTTATGGACAGTAATCATTTGCATCACTATTAGCTTTCTGCAACTAACATAGTTGTAAAATAATCTAGTGAGGCACTTGAAGTTGCCAGACAATGAGTTATCTCCTAAGGGCCGGCTAGAAAAATGCCAACATTCCTTTGAGAGGCTACCCAGAAATCTTCTGTGGCCCATTTTCAATCTTTTTGGTTTTCCTAACAGAGACTAAAAGAGGAGGTAAAATACTAACTCAGAAAGATAAGTTAAGACACAGGTGATTAGAACACATGGAAACACCAAGGAAAAGACGACAGAAAAGTAGAGTAGAATAAGACATAGCATCACAGAAAAGCAGCAGGCATTCAGGGAATATTGAAAGTCTGTTCTAGTAGAAGAGTGATGTTTGAGTCAAAGAAAATAACACTGGTGATGTGTACTGATGCCAGTTTTTGGTGCTACTATTTAAAAGTAGTGAATAACTTTATAGTTGTTGGGTTTTTCTCCCAAAGATGGCTCTGTTGGTGCTCTGGAAAGTGATGTGGGGTTAAGAGCTATTGGACCAAGGGTATTATATATGGTAAGAAAATAGTGATGTTCTGGAATGACACAGTGTTAAAGGGGATGGAGAAATGTCAACAAGAGAGTAATTTCAGAAATAGGATCTGAGAATCTATCAAATGAGTAGAGTAAGTCATTTTTATACTTAAGCCAACTGGGTTGAGATAATTTTTTAAACCTTAGATTATTGCCCTAGCCCATAGCAAATATATGGGCAGATTTAATTTAATGGGTCAATTCTCAGAATCATGGTGATTGCATCTGATTTAAATGCATGGATGAGAAGCTGCCATTAGAGGTCTTCCGAAGGGGCCTCATTATAGCCTAGGATGACTTAGACACAATTTTCATAGTCACAAAGCAGATTTTTTTTAAAACTCAGAATATATTCAAATTTTAAAAGTAGCACAAGACCAATTAATAGACTCTGGAATAGAATCAATGCATTTTTATTTCATAAAAAAGAAACACATGACTATCTTTCATGAATAGATACCAAGATTATGAATTCAGTACTATTTTTTAAAATATTTTAGGAGATCCCTGGGTGGCTCAGCGGTTTGGCGCCTGCCTTTGGCCCAGGGTGCGATCCTGGAGTCCTGGCATCAAGGCTGGCGTCGGCTTCCTGCATGGAGCCTGCTTCTCCCTCTGCCTGTGTCTCTGCCTCTCTCTCTCTGGTCTCTCATGAATAAATTAATAAAATCTTTATTTTTTTAAGGAAAAAATTTTTATTTTTATTTATTTATTTATTCATGATAGACAGAGAGAGAGAGAGAGAGGCAGAGACACAGGCAGAGGGAGAAGCAGGCTCCATGCAAAGAGCCGGACGTAGGACTCAATCCCGGGTCTCCAGGATCACACCTGAATTGAGTACTATTATACTTTTTTTTCATCTTCTTTATTTTAGAGATTTGGACTCTATTTCTTTCCTGATAGAAGTTTGAGATGGATATTAGACACTTCACAGTTTATGATGGTTACTTTGTTAACAATAACTTGGTGGTATAATGTATACCCATCTATTTTTTTTAATTTGCTATAAATATATAAGCTTATATATCAGTGTTTAAAAAAATAATAGACAACTAGCACAAACTATATGTCTTTTTTTTCAGTAGGTAGAGAATTATGCTCTGACAGAAATGACATTTCTCTGCCTCCCCCAGAATATTTTTAACTGAGAACTCATGGGGGATATTGTAGTAATAAAAATACAACCTAGCAATGAATTTATTATAGTAGACTTTTTATTATAAAGATGTTAAGTCAGGAGAAATACTTTATGATACTGCTGATTCTTAAAATAGGAACAGCTTCCCCCTCCCCAATTTTAGCAAAGTCTGACAAAAAAAAACGACAAGATGCAGCAAAGGTAGTTATTGCTATTCCTTATTATCTTCAATCTTAGATCTTCAATCATGAATTTAGTATATGATTTTGAAATGTAGAGCACATGTCATTAAAATAGTTTTTATCATTGAAATCTCCCATCCCAAAGGTTCTCTCTCCTGTTCTTTATGATAAGAAAATGAATTTCCATTTTGGCAATTAGTACAGAGATGTGTTAATCAGTTTCCTCTGTCTTAATAGAAAGGCTGATTTTATATCTAAAAAATTGAAAAAAAATTGTGTAGGATTATTTAACTAAGCAGTCTAGATCAAGGAGGGCAAACATGTAGCATGAATTTCACCATTCTCGTCTTTTCTCATGACAGACATTACTAATCTAGCAATGTACCTTTTTTTTTCTCTAAGACTGGAAGTAACCTCAGAGTCCTCCTCGAATCACTTGGAATTAGCATGTAATAGAAACGTTATTGCCAGCTCTTATTTAACAGTCTAGCAGGAATCAAAAAATTTAACAAGGAGTATTTTATTTCAAGTATTATTAATCACCACTATCATACAGCTATTTCAGGTTGCTATACCACAAGGAAAAATAAATGGTTAGCCAAAAAAACTATAAGAAGAAATAGGGGTGCCTGGGTGGCTCAGTCAGTCAAGCATCTGTCTTCAGCTCAGATCATGATCCAGGGGGCCTGGGATGGAGCTTCCTGCCAGCGAGGAGTCTGCTTATTCTATGCCCCTCTCTTTGCTGTGCTTGCTCTCTTTCTCATGCATGCACACTCTCTCTAATAAATAAAATCTTAAAAATATAGGGGTGCCTGCGTAGCTGAGTTGGTTAGACATCTGCCTTTGGCTCAGGTCATGATTCCAGGGTCCTGGAATGGAGCTTGCTTCTCTCTCTCCTCCAGACTCATGCCATGTCTGTCTCTCTCTTTCAAATAAATAAATAAATAAATAAATAAATAAATAAATAAATAAAATCTTTTAAAAAGAAAGAATAGTTAATATATAACCATTATAATAACAGGATTCAATCATACATGTTCCTTGCTACTGATACTTAACCATAATTCCCTGAAAATCTAAATAATTTCTAAGTATTTGTTATGGAGATGTTAATAGGTTGGTATAGTTATACAGTCTCTAGTTTTTGGGTAATTAGTTCAAAACGTAGAATTCCCTGGCCTAAAGAATATATTTACAATGAAAACTAAATAAGAGCAAGAAATCAAAACACTGTATATATTACACATATATATTTGTATATTTATGTTCATGAAAATATACATTTTGCGTGGCTGAGACCCACTGTCCAGGTCCTTAGACTTTTACAATTATTTTAAACATGAAATTAGTTAGAAGAGTCAAAAGATAAAATGTTTTCTAGAACCAAGATGCCCTTCTTGACATTGAGAATATAAATTGTGATTCTTGCAACGTGGTGTAGTTGCAAGAGCAATTCCAGATTTGACTTACATTTCCTTCATAGGGTTTTTACTTGGATTAAATCATACAAACAACAGCAGAAAAATGCAAGGGACTCAATAAATGTTATGTGCTGTTCCTCCCTCTTTCTGTGAAAACTGGACCATAGCTCTTGGAGAGCAAGAAGCGTATCTTTATTTATGCCTAAAACCTCTATAGGATAGTGCCAGGCTTAATACTTCTTTGGGAAGGAAAGAACTATTGATTAGTTTACCTTGTGGAAAGATAATAACATCCTGATTGGTTGCAATGTCTTTGTGTTAGTTTGATGCTACTAGTAGAGCTGGAGTGAGGTTTTAAATTGGTTTGAATAGAAGATCACCACCTCTTTTTGTGTCGAGTGTGCCTGGAAGTCTGCGGACATTTTTGCATCCTTACCATTTCCTACCTAACCTATTGTATTCCTTGAATATGAATTCTAATAGCACACATTAGTTCATTTGCAAAATTGAGGCTATCCTCCTACCACAGTCTTTCAAAAATCTAAAAATCTAAGAGAAGTTTTCTTATTCTGATTTAAATTTCATTTTCTTGAAAGGTTATGATCATATCACTGCTTTTGAATCAGAATTAATATCATACTTTCAAGTGTTGAAAATTGATGATTTTAGACTCTTTTGCAAGGTAATAGTCAAGAGATTCATGTTTATTTTATTTGTAGCCAGTTAAAATACTAAATTCCATTATGGAGAAATTAAAATCTTCTCTGAAATGTTTTGGAAAATATTCAATAGGTTCAAAATTACCTTAGTCTTGGCAGGGTTTGAAGGTATGTGAATCAGATGGTGAGTATTAAGGAGAGCATCTAAATCTGCTAAACTGATCATTTTATTCATTGTCAGTTCATTAGTTTCTCAAGTCCTAATTGAATGCCACTTACAGGTAAGACCTTTTTCTAGGGGCTGGAATAATCAAACTTAACAAACAAAACCCAAAATTCTGAGTATTCTGAGCCACTGTTCCTTCAGTTAAAGTGTTTCCAAGTCACCATTGTAAGTGCGGCCAGACCCCTGCTTTGATTGTTTTTTGGAAAGTTATATACAGAAGCCAGTTGTCAATCCATGAGACATAAATCATAACGTGGCCCATATTACATTCAAATATATATACCAATTTATTGAGTTGAAGTGGTATTCCTTAAATTATAGTAAAACCTAGATTTTTAAGTATGCCTGAGGTTAAAATTTTATTTATTTATTTAAAGTTTTTATTTATTTAGTCATGAGAGACACAGAGACAGGCAGAGACACAGGCAGTGGGAGAAGCAGGCTCCCTGTGGGGAGCCAGGTGTGGGACTCAATCCCAGGACCCCCCGCAATCACGCCCTGAGCTGAATGAAGGTAGATCCTCAACCACTGAGCCACCCAGGTATGCCCTGAGATTAAAATTTTAAAGCCATGATTTCTGTGCTTGTTTGTTCTTCTTGAGGCCTTCTACTATGCCACCTCTTCTTTTCCACTTATTAAAAAAATTAAACTCGAAAGGACTTCAACTCAATAGGGTGCAATATGGGATATATATATTCTAAATATTTTAATGAAAAAAATGGCTGAATAGTCTATTTAGAGAAATCAAAGTAATAACAAATTGAGGCATTGGAGTGATAAGCTGAAAAAGATTACCATTACTTTCCCAGCACCCAAGGAAAATGTACACCAGGCAGTCCACAGACAGGATTGCCCTAAACTCGGACAAGCAGAGTTTCTCCTCCGTCCACTCTCCTGCATTGCAGGGCCCTCTGGGCTTTGAGGTATCTTTTTCAAAATTAAGTTTCTCTCCAGTTGCTCATATAACCAGGCCTGTCATGTCATTCTGGAGTGGGGCGGTGGGACCAAGTTTACACCTGGACATACATAGGCCCTGTCCACATCTGGGATACTTTCCAAACTCATACTTACACTCCCTTGCTTGTCTATGCACGTCCATATGCATGTATTTGTACACACACACACACACACACACACACACACACACACGAGGTTGACCAGATGCTGCAAGTTGTTCAAGTGCTTAAACCTATAGAATCATTCTGGGGCCATGGCTGGGCTGATTAAGGTTTACAGAATAGCATTTCCTTTCCCCTTCTGAGAGCACTAAGAGCCTCCTGGGTCTATGCCTATAGTTAGTAACTCACATACAACTCAAGGAGTCTAAGTTCTGAGGGAAAAAGAAGCCCTGTTGTGAAGGCCATAGGCAATAAATTAGAATGAATGCAATGTACATAAAACAATGTACACCCAGTGTAATAAGAACGATGGGTGAGGAGGAATACAGAAAGCTGGAAACTAATAGACTTTGTAGTTTCTCTGTGTACTCCATGTGGACTGAACTCTGAAAGGATCAGGGTCCCCAGAGGGTGGAGATGTGCATTTGGACTCCTATTTGGAGACACTATGGTCCGTATTCTCTCTGATGTCCCTTGTATAACAATGGAATGGGAGCAGTGAAATCAACAGAGAAAGGATGCAGGGGTAGACTGAGGTAACTGCTGAGTGGTGCCAGAGAGCAGCCGACCTTCCTTGTGCAATCAACAAAGATAAGTTGAGGGAAAGCAAGCTATCATTACTGGTAGTTCACTCCCATGAGTGGATATGCTGGATGCTAGCTGAGAAGAGGAATATAGCATTGCGTCGGATGTACTGTGAACTATGTCAACAGGGACTGGAAAAAAAAAAAGATCTATTTATCCCAGATAATGCTGTCCCAGAAAATAACCATGACCAATGGTTAGGCGATCTGTTTCCACCCATGCCCAAATGTCTCATCATCTCCACATGGACAAAGAGAACCCTCCCTGGGGAGGGAGATATGTCTGAGAAAGTTCTTAGGTGACCACATTTACCTTGAATTGGCAAGATTAGCTTTTCTGCTCCTGAGTAGAAGGGAGACTTAAAACAGAAATTAAGTTCTATTATAGGAAACCAAAGGAGTTTCATTCCTTACACCTGAGTTTGTGGTCTGTGAAAATTCATAACCATTACACAAATATGAAACCTTCCATTTGAATTGCTAGCAATTGCAGTGAACAATAATTTGGCATGACGGTTAACTAATCCTTTAAGTCAACTTGAACAGGAACATGCTTTACCCAAAAATATAGAAGAAAAAAAACACCTTTAAAAATCTTCTTGCCAAAGCCCAAAGACTTCTTCTAATGAATATTTCAATTTAGTGCTGTGATGCCCCATATTTTTGTTGAATGGTGAAGTATGTGTGATTCATTAAGCTCTCATTCATTATGAAAATAGACTAGCAAATTATATTCTTTGTAAGTGAAATCATTATGGAAGTAATTTACAAAATACATTAAGCCCTTTCATGATCTTTCTAAAGGAAAAGCCAAATAGTTTTAAACACATTCCAAGGTCATTATCATTTTAAAATCTTAGATCTTACTTTTCAATACTTATTTTGTGAACTATCTCTTGCACAAATATCTAAATTTAGTTACACTTTGCACAGCAGGAAACTACTTTTTATGTGTGCTCAGGAGAATCATGATTCAAGTATGTTTTCGTGAAGCTTAAAATAAAGATGAAATTCTAGTTTCTTAAACACTGTGTTCAAATGTTCTTTTCTTTCCCTCTCAAATTTGTGTAAGCCAAGCTTGCCCCTTAGAGACTGTAACATGATCCTTCATCTCTTCAATTTTTGTACTAAATCATCATTTTAAAGTTGTAAGAGCAACATATAAACCAGGCAGCATGTTATAAGTTTAAAATAAGGTTGTTTGACCCTCTGTGGGGCTTTAAAATCAGTTATCTACTTAAATTAAGGCAGGAGTCAGAGCAGAGGTGGTGTCCTATGCTGTGCACACTCACAATACTGTTCATTACCACGAACATGCCGGTACATGTTTGTTTCCCAGGAAAAATAGAGCCCTATTCATTATTCATAGAGGTCCTCCCGTACAGTAAAGACATTCATTCTTTAATGGCTCTATGACTAGGGTGTTGTGAAGCTCAAAGATGTTATTTTTGGAAGATAGTTTACCAATTAAAAGCAAACAGCACCGGATTGCTTAGTAATGTCCTAAACATTGATTGGCTATGATTGCAAATGAACATCAGGAGAAAACTGAAGGCTCATTGCTCCCTGCTTCTCTGCTTGCCTCAGACACCTCCCTGGAAACAGTTCGTTAGTGGATGGAACTTCCAACTTCTAAGCTCAGACTTTTTCTTTTCTCCAAGTAACTTAAAAAATACTAGGTTTACTCTATCACATTTAATTATTTCCCCCTGAAATGTAATAAAATGTGTGAAGTTAATATAGAGGCAAGTGTTAGAAACGATTGCTTGGAAGTGAATTCAGACTGTAAAGACAAATCAGAGCATTTTCTTCAAGTAAAAAAAGTGATGTTTTATATGAAATTATATATATTCTCCTTTTTGATAGCTGATAAAGAATGGAGGATGTTAGCCATAAATGTTTTATAAAATTCAGTGGGATTGAGTTTGTTTAGATTTTGAGTTACCAATAAAAGACATAGATCAAGATCAGTGCTATTTTCTTAACCATAGATCTAAAAAGTATTGCTAGTTTGTATTTGTTATGCAGGCTGTAAATCGAAAGATTTATTACTCTTTTCCTTGGCATTTACTGATCTTTTAAAATGTGACACAATTTGGGTGTAGTGTAGTCATAGACTGCTTAGGATACTTTGTTCTATACAGGAGATGAGAGTACACTTATAAACACTTTCAGGAAAATAAACTAAAAAAACCCACTTATGCATAAGACTCAATGAAAATACTAGCAATGATAGAAAATATGTTACAGGATTTGTCCGGTCACATTGAGAAATTCTTTTCCTGGCTTAGTAGGAAGCATATTTTATTGCTAAATCCTAGTACTTATTATTATTCATAGTAATGGCTAAGTGGAAGAAGCAAATTTTCTTTGTACCCCTGTGTCCATGTATATTCATTCCAACCATGAAGGTGAATGGTAGAGTTTGAAAAGCTATATAAGCATGAATTATTATTGAAAACATTATCCTTGTAACTGCCTTAAGTGAAGACATTCAGTATGAAAGAATCGATTTTTTTTTTTAGAAGTCAGTCTGGCCTCTTCATAACATGATCATAATCTTTGTCAAAGGAGAAAGTAAAATTTATCAATGAAGTTATTGGTAAGTTACTGTTTATCTGGTTTCATTAGGCCTGTTTATTCAGTTCCATGAGGACTTTTGAGTTTTTCTTTGTAGGGTTATATTTTAGTACAGCCTGGTTGTTTTCTCCTACCATCTTTTTCATATAACCAATAGTTTTTGTATAGTTTTTAACTGGGATGTTTGTGACTATAGCCACTGAATAGAGAAAAGTTACCTGATCAGTCTGGCCTCAAGAGCATTTTCTCTAATCTTAAAATTTCCATTTCTGGCGGATCCCTGGGAGGTTCAGCGGTTTGGCACCTGCCTTTGGCCCAGGGCGCCATCCTGGGGTCCCGGGATGGAGTCCCGTGTCGGGCTCCCTGCATGGAGCCTGCTTCTCCCTCTGCCTGTGTCTCTGCTTCTCTCTCTCTCTATGTCTATCATGAATAAATAAAATCTTTAAAAATAAATAAATAAAATTTCCATTTTCCATTTCTTACTACTATCTATGCTAACTTAAAATAAAATGAATTTAATCACTGTATTTTGAAGTTATTTGATAACTCTCCAAATTAAAAACTTTGAATATGTTTATTATTGAATTTTAGAATATTCAGATTGCCTCCTGTTATTAAAAGTAATTTCACATCAAAGTATGAACCTGGATTTCTTCTGATTCTAATCAATCAAGCAATTTTGTAGCTTATTTTTCTAAGTAACTTTCATTTTATTTTGATCCTCTTTTGTGGAGACATGAAGTGAAAAAAAAGCTTAATCAGAAAATTATCTTACTGTTCCTTCAGAGTAGAGTCCTTCTAAGTCAAAATTCTATAGAGTTTAAAAAGCAGGCACTTATATATAGTAAAATAGTTAAAAATAGCAACATTTTATGGGTTTATCATCAACTTTTTCCAAAAACAAGCCTGTCATAATACTGCTTCTTTAATGTTGGAATAATTAACAATAGGTGATTAACTTGTTTTTTTTTTAATATGAGAAATCATTAGAATAAAGAAAATTAAGGTGTTCCATTGATAAGATCAGCAACATGGGAAGAGCTCTTATCTGTCCAATAATCTTGTTTTGTCTTGCACTTGTCTTAGGGAAGGTCATTGCTTCTGAGGGTTACCAGAGGGTAAGGGGATGGAGGGATACGTGGAGCAGGTGATGGAGATTAAGGAGTATACTTGTAATAAGCATCAGGTGATGTATGGAAGTGTGGAATCACTATTTTGTAAACCTGTAACACTGTACATTAACTCATTGGAATTAAAATAAAAACTTAAAAAAAAAAACCAGGAAGGTCATTTACGATGCCAGGTGATCTGAAAACTATGCAAAGTTTCACTCATCTTTCACAAAAACAAAGAACTAAAGAAGCAACTACCAAGATGTATGGTTCCAATAATCTAGGTATGTCAAATTACTGCTTAGCTCCAGAATCATCTCTCATAACATTAATATCTGGATTTATAGCAAGTAAGACAAGGTTAAATGTTCTTCTTTTATGAACTACAAAAATGCAAGTTTATTAATCTGCAATAGGATTTTCATTTGTGTCACTCTTTTACATTTACATATCTCATTTGGAAATACTTCAAAAACATGAGAGCTTTAAATAATGACATTATTGAAGGCATCTATTAATATTGTGAGCCATAAAACAAAATGAAAGTCTCTTCCTTATGTACAATAAGCTTTTCTAATGATGGTATAAAATGGTGCTTAGCCAGTATTACATTTGCCAAGATTCTTTCAAGGCAGAAAGTGGTCTTAACACCAATTTTTGAAAGTAAATATTTTGTTACTTGATTATTTAAATGTACTTTATGACCTAAGATGTATTTCTAGGTATAAATCTCACTTAGAATCAATGAAGAGTGGATTCCTGGGTCATTAATAATATAAAAAATTAAAAATAGCATTTTAAATCATTGTAATGTCTTAATATATTTTCTATTTATACCTTCTTCATGATTGTCAGTAATGTTTCAGATAAGTGTGGGTAGTGCTTAAGAAGACATGAAATACTTCCATTGTCTATTTTTTTCAGCATATATGGAAACTACATTTAATTAAATAATTAGAGCTCTTTCAATTCTCTTGGCTGATCCCTGACATCACTATGAGGCAAAAATCTGAATAAACAGGTCACACAGTTCCCTCCACTGAAGCCAAGTAGCTCTGGCTTCACATTTGAAGAACATTGTAAGACAAGAAGAATCTGTTGTCCCTTGGCATTTGGTGTTTGGCTTTCTCCAAGAGATCATTAGCAACCCAGAGGGTCCTTGGCTACCCTAAAGATAAAATTTTAATTGGTTTATATTAATACTAGGTTTACTCTTAAGGATCAATAAATGCTAAATGGAGTATTGCAATTTGGTCGGATATAAGTCTTGGTAAGAAAAATAAAACATTATTTTCACCACCATTTTGGGTCATCATTCACCCAAGTTTACCTTTTCTTTCCCCGTAACACAGCAACCTTCCCATTATCCAAGCACCGGGCAGAGCTACTGTTGTTAAATTTCTGACAGCTTTTTCATTACAGGCTCTGTTTTTCAAGAGGCAAGTTAACTAAGTGATTTTGATTTGTGCCAAGCTAAGACGTGGAATAGACACTTGAAAACCATTCTCTTGTTTTCATGAGATTTCATTTGAACTTATTTGTCCTACTTGATCTAAATACACAAAGGAAAAAAAAAAAAAACAACCCCTGAAATTCATGCTGTTTCTCATTCATTCGTTGGTATAACTGAACAAAAGAATAGTAAATTCTGTAATTGTGTCTTTTTTGTCTTACTTCAAGTTTTCCAACAATTAACAACAAAAACTTTCAGAGCAAAGTGGTTATCTCATGGAGAAAAGTATTAATAGTCATTTGCCTTGCATATATGAGATAATGGTAAAGCCCCTTTATAAAACATGACCACAAATGTTATCTGCGTTTGTTGAAAGTGTGACATTTTTATTATTTTATTTTATTTTATTTTATTTTATTTTATTTTTTTAAATCATTTTTTAAAATTTTTATTTATGATAGTCACACACAGAGAGAGAGGCAGAGACACAGGCAGAGGGAGAAGCAGGCTCCATGCACCGGGAGCCCGACGTGGGATTCGATCCCGGGTCTCCAGGATCGCGCCCTGGGCCAAAGGCAGGCGCCAAACCGCGGCGCCACCCAGGGATCGCCATGACATATTTATTTTAAAGTAATGTTTCTCATCATAAAAAAAGAACTCACATTTCCTGTAGTAAACTTACAAAATGCAAATTAAAAAAAACGTTGAAAATCAACCTACCAACTAATATCATAGTGATTTTCAATCTTAGAAGCTTCTTCTGGAAAGCATTCCCTGAGTATCCTTTTCCTTCTGCCACTTGGAGCTACCACTTGGAGTGTTATCCCTTGATTTTTCCATATTCTATCCATCTACTTCATATATGATTCCATGTGGTCTGGCATCCACGCCACTGTTTTATTAAAATGTTTCTGTTGAAGTTTCCAGTAAGTCTCATTATCATTATCCAAGTATCGTTTTCTCCGCCTTCCTTGTCCTTGATGTCTACTGTGATTTGCTTCATAACTGAAAATCTCCTAACTTGGATGCCATGGCGCTACCTAATTTTGTTCTCTTCTTACATTTGCAATTAACCCCTGTCTCTTCACTTGTCTTGTTCTTCCCTTTAGTTTGCTCTATACATTTATATTCCTTTCATTTGTAAATAGAATAACCAACTAACTGACAGTGGCATAAACTACAAAGATATTTATGAATTATTTAACAAGAAGTTCAGAGGTTGGCAGTTCAAGGGTAGGTTTGGTGAGTCAAATAGGAAATCATAAATCTAGGTTCTTTCCATCCTCTATTCTTTGCCTGTTAGGAGTGTCTTGTCTTTTAGTCACCAGATGGTCAATTAGCTTAAGAGGGCAGGAGGCTGAGATAAAAAGACCTTTCTGCTCCTAGAGTTCTTGCCTTTAACTAGGAAAAATAATGTTCATCAGAAATTTCCTTACATCTCATTGGCCAGAAATGGATCTTATGCCCACCCTTGCGTTATTTAATAGAAAAAGGAAAGGACTGTCATGCTAAGGCCAGTTGTGATTCATCCCTTGGTGCAGGCACAATGACCCCAGATGCAATCAGATTAAGGGCAGGAAGGAAGAGCCCTTGACAATGAGGTAGGCCCTGGGCTGCTCTGCTTTATGGCTGTTCCTCAAGACTTAGTCCTTTCCCTCTACAACTCAAAGTCCATTTATCTTAAGCCCAGAAGGGGTTGTGAAAAGCAACTGGTATGTAAAAATGCTGCATAAAAAAGAATCTTATTGTTCTAATAAATATATCATATTTTCTCAATGAGACTCACAATTAAAAAAAAAAAGTCTTCATAATTTGTGTGTGTGTATGTGTGTGTACTGAGCCAAAGACCAAATCATGCTAATCTCTTCTGTAAAATTTACCTTTACCTTCTTTCTACTCACTATCCTCCTATTTTGGTCTCAATCACTTGAAACCTTTACCGTTATGGCAGAGCTCTATGTGTCTCTCTCTCTTACCTTTCTCTTACTTTTATGTGCTTGTTTCCCCCTGTTTGATGTTCTTCAATGTCCTAACTTGTTTCTTATTACATACAATATAAACACTACTGCTAGAGTTTGAGTCCTTTGGCTAACCTTTTTTTTTTTTCTATGTAAATCAAATGCCAACTTTTCTGTAATAATACGAGCTCTCTTCTTTCTAGTCTCTTCTATGAACTTGCATGTCATTCAGTGTTCATTCCAATACCTCATGAAGACGGTGCTGTTGCCCTTAGCTGGAAAGTTTGACTTTGCCCCTCTTACACCACTTCAAACATTGCTGCGTTACCCAACAAGTGGACCTAGTAGGGGCCGAGAGGACCAATAGGTGAGTTAATTCTTTGGTCTGACTGGAGCTCACAACCCTATTCTCTGCTGTTTCATCCTTGTGATGGGATTATAGTAATTTATTGATATTTAATTAAGTTATAATTCTTTCCACATACTAGCCTTGCCATAAATCTTAAGGTCATTTTATAAGTGTAGGAACTATATACAATAATCTAGTTTTGTATATAGTTGCATTGATTGCTCATTCCATACTTAATGATTCATTCATTTTAAAATAATTCAAAACCACTTATACATGTTTTTACCTATTTTTCCTTAACCTCAAACATTCTTTTTATTGCATTATCTGCTATGTACTGCTAGGGTCAGGGTAAAGTAAAACAAGTCACACTATGAGACAGTAAGGTAGGTTATGCGTGTATTTACCCCTTTCTCAGAAGTATGCAATGCCTATCACCTGGCTATGATAGAAACAGAGGTTTGGATGAAGTCATGTCAATTATCATAGAAGTAATGACTTGGTCACAATTTCTAATCATACCCATCTTATCCTTTTTCCACAAAGATACCAGAGTATATTTTGTTCTCATCTTGATTTCAGACTTTGAGGAAAATGAGTTCAGTGACTTAAGGCCAGACAGCACAATATCCTGAAGACAAAAAAATGTGTTAACGTTTTAAGAGAAAACACATATGTGTCTCTTGTTTTCAGAATGTTTAGCTATGGAGTTTTGAAGATGAGAAAGTCAATTTGTAAACAAGTCAGCCTTATATTTTTAAGCATTTCCATGGCTTAAATGAAGCTGTATCTTAAACTTGAGAGTCTTTTCAGTGGAGTAAGAAAGGAGGAATTAATCAGAGAGGAAAAAGATGTATCTAATGTGTTGTGATGATAACAAATAGAATGACTTAAATTTCATGAGTCATTCTGGTCATTAACAGCCATCATCAGAAAAACACTTGTAGCTTTATAGGTGAGCTCCATACAACTGGACATTATCCTTATAGTAATTTTTGGGTAATGCACTGACCTATATACATTTGGCCACAGAAGTGAGTAAGCAGTATCTTTTTTTTTTTTCTTGGATTAAAGTACCTTAGTAGTTGCAGGAACTTTGGGTCTTCACACCAGTTTCTGCTTAGCAGAGTTCATTAACATAAGAAAGTCAATAAGAAATTAGCCTACCCTGAATTTTCATTTTTTTTATTCCATTTCACAACGCTTGAGCGTGAGATGGGAGGAAAGTGAATCGATTCCCCAGTTGAGAATTCTGTTAACTTGGAAGAAAATGTTAAGCCCAGTATGTGAGATTGGGGGGGGGGAAGTCGCTCCCCTCCCCAGTATCTTCCTCCGTGCACCCCACTGACCCCTGCTCCCTCATTTTCCCATCGCTTCCCTGTTGTGTTTCTTCTCCTTAGCTTTCCTGTCCCTCTACCCACTAGAATCTAATCATCAGGATTCCTGATCCAAGATTATGTAATATTTGAAACGAAGAAGGGTGAAATTTATGAGCCCAACCCCAGAAATCATAAAAGAGCTACCGGTCTCCGTGTGCCCCGACTGTCTTTAGAAAATAAAACACAAAGCTAAACAGAGATGAGACAGTCACAGCGGTGACTGTGCTGAAACTCAGGGGTGCCCCTATATGTTTATTTCTGCGCGGGCTTTGTGTTTCAGTAGGTCATAGATTGTTGCTCCTATTTAGAGCAACAATTGGAATCGCGTTGTCATCTAAGTCCACGAAAGCGTCGTTTAATAACCACACAGGTCTGCGACTTAAAATACTTCACATTACTTACTTCTATCATTAAAGGAAACGTCTCGGATCAGTGTGAAGGATGTGAAGGGAGTGAGGACATAGAACCGCTTCCTCCTCCCCCTCGTTCTTCTAGCCGAGTAGCGAGAGATCCAGTCCAGGTTTTGCCTTCGACTCTTCCTGTGAATTTCGGCCGAGCTCAGTGTAGCACGTTTTCGGTCTCTCTCTCTCCCTCTCCCCCTCTCCCCTCCTTTCTCCTCCCCTCCAGCCTCCGGGGTCTGGCTCCGGGATTTCTCTCTCCCTATTTCAGGAGGACTCTCAGAGGCTCCCTCAGCCCGTGTGCAGCTGAGGTTTCCCCTGGATCCCGTGCATCCCCGACACATACCTCCACGCACCCGCGTCCCCAGGAACCCGCGCCCGCCCCGCACACCCGCGCGCACACACCCGCGCTCGCCCGTCCGCCGCCCTCTCCGGGGGAGCCGCGCGCGTTCCCACCTTCGCTGCGCTCGCGGGCGAGCCGAGCTCGCCGCGCTCTACGACTCCGCGGCTCGGAAGTCGGATCGCAGCCCTGACCCCCGCCCCCGCCCCCACCCCACCCCCACCCATGGTGGCTCCTTAAACATTTCTCTGCCTTCTCGCGCTCCCGTTTTTACTGCACCGCTTTCGGGCTGGGGGGCTAAGGGCGCAAGGCGGCTGCTTTCCCAGCCAGCCCTGCTTGGCTTGCCACCCTCCATCTGGCTTATAAAAGTTTGCTGAGCGCGGTCCAGAGGGCTGCGCTGCGCGTCCCCTCGGCTGGCGGAAGGGGGTGACGCTGGGCAGCGGCGAGGAGCGCGCCGCTGGCTCTGGCGGGCTTTCGGCTCGAGGGGCAAGGTGAGGAGCGCACGGGACTGGGGCCGGCCGAGCTGGATCTGCACGCCGCACCATGCCTTCCTGGATCGGGGCTGTGATTCTTCCCCTCTCCGGGCTGCTGCTGTCCCTCCCGGCCGGGGCGGAGGTGAAGGCTCGGAGCTGCGGCGAGGTCCGCCAGGCGTACGGTGCCAAGGGATTCAGCCTGGCGGACATCCCCTACCAGGAGATCGCAGGTAAGCGCGGGCGCGCGGGCCCGGCAGGCTGCAGCCCTCGGCGGCCGCCGGCGCCCCCCCGCCTCCCCTGTTGCCGAGTTCTCGGTGTTCACTTTCCGTGCGGGCTCTCCCGGGCGCCGCGCCCCCGCGCCCCCGCGCCCCCGCGCCCCCGCGCCCCCGCGCCGGGCGGCGGATGCTCGGCGGCTGCTCCCGCGGGGAAGGTGCGCGTCCCGGCCGCCTCATTGTGTGCACACGCGGGAGCGCCCTCCCGCCCGCCCTCCCTCCCTCCGGCGCGCCCCTCGGCGCGGGCACCCCGGGCGGCCGCGGCGCTCCGGCAGGTCTCCGAGCGGGGCGCCCACCCCGCGCCTCTCGCTCCGGCAAACTTGGAGGAACTGCGGCCGCAGTTTGCCCAGCGCCACAGTCCGAGCGGCGCCTTCCCCGCTCCCGCTCCCGCTCCCGCCCTCAGGCCGGCGGGGGCGGTGGAGAGACGCGGAGGGCTCCGTGGCCGCCCGCTCGGCCCTGCGGGTCCTTCCGGGACGCGGAGCGCACGGCGCCCGGGCCGGGGCGGGTGAGGCTGCGGGCGGGGGGGGGGGGGGGGGGCGCCGGCTCCCGCTGCTTCGGGGCAGTTCTCGGGCTGCCAGTTTCGGGCTCCGGCGGGCTTTGGCGCCGAGGGTCCCCCGCGCTTTCCCGACTGCGGTTGGGCGCGCGAGGTTCGGGGGGCACCCGGCACCCGGCGCGGGGTCGCCCGCCCGCTGGCTCCCAGAAGCTGCGCCCCCCGAAGCGGGCGGCTCCTCGGGGGTGTGCCCCGGGGCCCGCGTGCCCCGCGTGCCGGCCGCCCCCCCCCCCCCCCGGGCGCGCGGTGCGGGCAGCGCTCGGCCTCCGACGACTGCGCCCCAGCCCCAGCCCCAGCCCCAGCCCCAGCCCCAGCGCGCGCCTTCCGGCTCTTAGCTCCGACCGAGCGGGAGCAGCTCCTCCGGGGCTCGGCGAAGGAGACGTGTCGGGGACCGAGGGTCGCGGGGCTGCGGGAGGGCGCGGCCGCGGGGTCCTCGGCGACCGCGGATGCCCGGAGCCCCGCGCGCCCCCCAGCCGGCCTCTCTGCGTTTGCGGGGGAGCTGGTGGACGGGGGAGCGCGAAGGTCTTTCTGCAGAGATCCTCAAGCCTCACAGCTTCGACATGTAACGGAATTGCTGTTTTCTTACGGGTGATCCACAGACTCTACAAGGGAAGGTTTTCACTTATTCCGAAAAGAACGCGCGTACGTCCGTGTAGCGCTGGGGGAGGGGCGCCCGGCCAGGCCGGCGGCGCGGAGCCTCCCAGCCCGGGAGCCCCTTGCAGTTCTGAGCCAGACGCAGCCGCCTGGGCCGGGCCGGAGGCGGGACCTGGGTGAACCGGGGGACTCCTTTTCTGTCCCTGTCACTTGTGCTCCCTTTTCCACAAGTCCTGAATTTGTTAATCAGTGAGTAGACAGCGACTGCCCCCACAGCTCCTTAAATTTCTTGACTCTCCTTCCCCTTTGTCTACTGTTATTTCATTCTTTTTAATTAATTGATAAGGATCAGCTTTGCTTTTTTTTTTTTTTTTTTTCCTCCACCCCGAATCTCAGGGAATTCAACTTTTAAAAGGTTTTATAGTATGGCTCACTTCTAGGAACTTTTTTTTCTCCTCTAATCTGGGCTTTTTCGAGCTGTATCTTTTAAACACAGATATTTCCCAGCATGATTTCAGATGTGATATCTCAGAGAAGAAAATAGTTCGGTAGTTTTAAATTGCTTTAGTGGATTTAGTACTTTTAAATATTCTTTAGTGGATTATGGGACTTTCAGGAGACTGCACTTCATCCTTAGCGTGATGCAAATCTCCTTAATATCAAAAGGAAGGTTTTCAGGGTAAATAATTTCTGCATTCACCGTTTACTTTCCTGAAAACCTTTCCAGTGGTTAAAAGAAATCCTTTGGTAGATTTTTAACTACAGGGTTTTTTTTTTTTTTCTTTTCCCTCCACCTCTTGACAATTACAGGGTTCACTAATTAGCCATTAAGTTCTAAAACCTGCACTTTTTGTTAAAGTCACTTTCTAGGACTAAGGGTACTGGTGACTTTGCCTTAACCCTGGTGTGCTTTGATGCCAGTGGAAATAATCAAAATACAGGTCATGGTGGGGTCAGAGGCACATCTGATAGGGAAACAAATGAAGTAAAAGATAATTGTATACTAGGTATATATATATATACACACACACATATATATTTTCAAACCAAACTACTCAATGCTCCATGTTGTTGGAATAATGGCCTAGGAAATACGTCCCAATATTAAATGAAAACACTCTTTTGCTCTTCCCTAGTTCCTGATACTATTTACATTTCATTATCTAGTATATGGTGGTTATCCCTTCTTTAAACTCCCTTTTCATCCTTTTCCTCATATGGACTTTTAATGGTTTGCTTGAGAAATGGCATATGCCATTAGTCTGCCAGGGAACGTGGATTTAAAGGAACGGCTGTTCATAATTTAGATTCATGAGAACTGTTACTAATTGAAAGATATTTGCAGGTAGCTTGCCTGGTAAAATAACTGAGAAGTAATAAGGACATTATGTTTCATCGTGACATTATTAAAGTTTTACTCAGAACTCACAATTGTGAAATAGTGTTGCCCTTTTCTATTCTAGGATAAAAGGGAGTTCTTCAAACTCAATAGGTGAGGGGCCGTGATGGGTAATATAGAAAGTCATGCTCTCAGAAAGTGCTTGGGAGGCCTTTAAGGGGCAGGTTGTACCATTAATCTTCACTCAGCCCTGATCTTAAGCCATCCCAGGCAGATCAGATAGACCATCTGTCCTTGTTTGAAAGACCTCCAAAGGGGAAGACCCAGGAGCCCCTCGCAGCAATCCATTCTAATACTTAGTAATTCTTGTGGTATCGAAATTTCCAGATAACTAGCCCAAAGCTTTCCCAGTGTGCTTGCCTACTTTCTTCTATCTTCTGGGAAGATGCTGAGCAGTGGATCATCAGGTTCTTTGTTAGGAATGTTATTTTGATCCAAGGTAGGTATGAAACATTCCAGTCTTGTCTCTGAGCATCCGTAATATTATCTCATTTTCCAACCCTACTCAACTTGATGGCTCTAAACTTCTAAAAGAACTCAACAACTGAAAAGAACATCTGCTTAAAAGACTGGGCAATTCAGGGAATGTTGTTTTATGCCTACTGTGCCACCATGCATGGAGCCTTCTTGGAGTCATTAATTATAAGTCCTTGTAGTTGACGAATGGTGACTTATTGGCCTATGTGTCTGCTTTTTTCACTGGTTACCTAATGCAGCTGTATTTAACAATCCCTTATGTAGAAATTACTGTGTGCCCGGCACCTATTTAAAAACATTACCTGCTTCTAAAACATTACTTGCTTGCTTCTGAAACATTACAGACTGCCTTATTGACTCCTTTTAATAATTTTGTAGATATTGCCATCATCTCCATTTTATAGATGAAAAGACTGAGTAGCAGAGAGACTTAAATAATTGCCCAAGGATGACTCAGCTAGAAAATGATGAGGCTGGAATTCCAACCTAGGCCTTCTGACTCCAGGTCTTGGAGCCCTAGGCTTAATCCTGCCCACTGCCATTCTGTATTTCTTGAATGAATGAATGTGTGCAAAGTCAGTTCTTCATCTACTAGGTATATAGCTTGGTATTATCAGTCACCATATGTATTCCCTCACAATTTGTGCTGAATATTTTTCTATTGTAACGTACAGTTTTTCAAAATCACTTTGAATTTTATGTTCTCAGGAATTAGCCATGCTACTATCACTAAATTGTTCCTGTATTTATGCATTTTCCTGTTTTTTTTTTAAATGTTTCTACATAGCTACATAAAAGATGCAAACAAAAGAACATGTGTTGGTATTTTTCAGTGTACCAGTCCTACATGAGTAATGGGTTAGTGCAACAAAGCTTGCTATAGGAAGTTATCATGGGGTTAGAGGGAGGAGGGAAGTTTATCTTCACAGATTAGGAAAAAATATAATTGCTCTATCAGTGTTTGTCCCTTTTTGTGTCTCAGATGTTTTGAGAGCTGCACTACACAGGTAGATATTAAAGCATTAAACTCTTATCTTTTTAATATGAATTTATCTTAACATTCTGAAAGTCTACCCCAAAATCAAATTAAGAAAAGAATATTCTCATATACTCTGCTGATCTAGCAGCGACTTTTTCCAGTCCTTCTTTATTGCTTTCATATTTCAGAATATGTAATGCTTCATTTTTACCTCGTCTTTGTCCAAGAGTCCTTTTCTTTCTTTGGTGGGTCTCCCAGGGAACCTGTCTTCCCTCCGTCTGTTCCCCTAGCGAACTAACTTATTTAATACATTTGCTATTAACACTTTTTTTTTTTTTCCAATTTGCATGTAGATATCACCACGTAAATGGAAAAACAGTGTTTGGTAACTCTTACTCTTTTACAGACTCATAAAATATCCTCATTTGAAATAAATTATTTAATTTCCGTTCAACTGTCTACTTCAGAGATTTCTGATTTTTTTGCCCTCTCGAGTTAGCTGATGTCTTTAAAATGCTTTCGAAGAACAGTGTGAGAGGTACGAGTTAGCTGAACTTCAATTTTTTTTTTTTTTTTATGATTTATCGAGTCACTAGATGTCTAAAAGAATCACATTAATTCCAGGTATCAAAGCAATCTAAAATCTGGGCTATTAGGAGTGCCACTTGTTAAACTCTTGATTTGGGAATTAATTTTAGAATGATCCTTGCAAACAGTTGTCTTAGCTGATTTAATTAGAGGATAATATGTCATCATTGAGAACAAGAGTTCGTTTGAGTTGACTGATACACTTTTTTACATAAAACTCACATCTTTTTAACTGGACCACATAGCAATTGCTGGTGAGTAGAAATGTAAGCTGCTATCAAAAGTGATTTAAAATATACAGCCTTATATCCTTTAAAATATTCTAGTATAAACATTGCATCGTAATTTATGTAAGAGCGTGACTAATGCTCTTTTACAATAATGGGTAAGTTTCATGAACACAAAATACAAAGTTATTGACTCCTTTTAGACCAAAGTGACCTACGATTCATTCACCAGATTTGTACAGAAATATGAGTTTAGGATAGAAATTGTAGTAAAAAAAAATAACAGATAAAATAGTTTATTAGCTTAATCTTATATTTTAAGCCTACCAAAGTAACATTTTAAGACTGTTTTTTTTCCCCCCTTAATTCACATCTCTCAAAAGACTCCTAGCAAGGCCAGTCGTCTTGACAATATAAATAGAATACTGAATATTCTTTTAAACTTAGTGTTTATACTTTGCAGACCAAATTCTGCTCTACTGAATTCTTTAGCTGGGACATAATTGTACTTTAAGTAGTTTCATAGATATCTTCAGTATTATTCAGTTTTCAGTTATTTATATGATACCCTTTGAAAGTTATTTACATGATACCCTTTGAAAGTTTAATTTACTCCCTGGGATGGCACATTTGTAAATAAAAGGTTGCATAGCAGCAAGTCTTGGGTAAAGGCTTAAAAATTCTAATAATCCTGAATGGAAGTATTTAAGAGTTTTTTAATAACCTTGGATGAAAAATATTTTTTAAACAAAGGTACCAGTTAGTAACAAAAATAGAAATTCGATTCCACATTTACACATTATCCAGGTTTTTAAAATTTATTTTTATAATTCATTCTCTATGGCATTTTTTTTCTTCGTTCAGTAAATATTTCTTGTATACCTACTATGCATAATCCACTCTGCCAGGTGCTGTCTAGAGGGCCACAGGGAATTTTAATCCTAGCAGGGAAGCAGCCATTAAGGGCACCATTCACAAGGAATGGCTGAGATAGGGGCAAGCCCCAGGGTACTTGACTCTAGGAAAGAATTTAGTTTTGGAATGCTTCCTTGAGGTAGAGCAAATGGGCAATGGGCTCTGAAGCTTGAGGACATAGGACTTCTATGGTTAGCAGACTGTGAGAGCAGGAGAGGAGTTTTAGAACCGGGGGAAAACAGCGAGTGAATGCAAAGCCTTGTGGACTAGGGAACTAGGAGAGAGCCGGTGGGTCAGGTTAATACTCTGTCCAAAGATGACATGGGCATGGTGACCCTGGGTGGTTTACTTTTTCATCATAGTATGGACCCTTAGCTCTAAAGCCTGTGGGTGCTAGGCTCAAGTTTTTACACATCTGGTTGTTTTAAACAGCCCAAATAGACTTTTAACCATTTAGAGCCTGCCTGTTGTATGAACCCTGTAAAACTGCATAAATCCTGATAGTCATTTATAGGACAAATCTGGGACCTAAAAGAAAAACAAACAAACAAAAAAAAAACCCCCCAAAAAAAAACCCCAAAAAACTCAAGCTGCTGCCCTCTCCACCCTATGGTTGAGCAACATTGCCTAGATTTCTCCCCACTTCTGGGAGTTTTCCGGAACCTCCTCCCCTTCTGGTAGACGCTCCTCTGTTGTGTCTGCAAGCCCTCAAGCTATGAGGGACTTCCCCTCCCCTACAACCTGTCAAAGTGCCACCCAAATAAAGTTCTTTGTGTCCTGCTGCCACCTCATGGTCCTCTTTCCTTCCTCAACCCTGAAATCCTTGGAGCTCACTGCAGTGACTTTGGCCTTCAGCCTAGGGCAGTGAGCAGCTATTGAAGTGTTTCAATCAGGAGACTGGACTTGATTTGAAATGTTACTTTGGAGGCTCTGTGGAGAATGGATTGAAGAGGAGCAAAAGCAGATACAGGAAAAGAAGATATTAGCTTGAACTAGAGTGGTGACTGGAAGTGGAATGAAGTAGAAAGAAGTATTTAGAAGCTAAGTGAAATAAGTTAGACAAGTTACACTGAGAAAGACAAATACCATAGGCTGTCACTTACATACAGAATCTAAAAAACAATATGAACAAACAAAACAGAACCCAGATTCATAGATGAGAAGACAGATTGGTAGTTGCCACAGGGAAGGAGGTGTGGGGTGCGATGGGTAAAAGATCAAGTAGTACAAATGTACACTATAAAATAAGTCGTGGGAATGTAATGGTGCATGGGGAATATAGTCAAGAATATTATATTAAATCTGTATGTTGATGGATGGTAACTAGACTTCGGTGATCATTTTGCAATGTGCACAAAGGTCAGATCACTGTGTTGTGCACCTGAAACTGATACAATATTGTATGTCAATTATACTTGAAATTAAAAAAATATTTAGGAGGTAAAATTGATACAGCCAACAGACCACAAATCAATCAAAAGTGAATCATTGAATATCCGACATGTGATGGACAATGACTGTGAAAGGGCGTCTGTATATGTTGAGAGCGAGAGATTGAGAAAGATAAGCATCCCAGAAACATTCATTTACTTTATAAGGCCATGTGAATAACTCTGACATAGTTTAAGTGTGCTTTTTAGTGGAAACAAAACTCAACATCATAAAACTAGCACAGCATTAAGGATATCAATGTGGCTGAGAGAAAGGGATTTCCCAAATAGGGTAGGGTGAGTTGTTAACTCTTAGAGGGTAAAGTGCTATCAAAATCTATGTAATCTGGCAGCCCGGTGGCTCAGCGGTTTAGCTCTGCCTGCAGCCCAGGGAGTGATCCTGGAGCCCCAGGATCCAGTCCTGCGTTGGGCTCCTTGCGTGGAGCCTGCTTCTCCCTTTGCCTGTGTCTCTGCCTCTCTCTCTCTGTCTCTCATGAATAAATAAAATCTTAAAAAAAAAAATCTATGTAATCAACTGTGTCATTTTGAAATTTAAGTCATTTTTTTTTTGTCTTGTGGTAGTGTAAAAAAAAAGTCTTAAAATTTTTACCAGGATGAAGAATTAATTAAAAGGTTACTTCATTTTCTAATATTTAAACAATGCTATGTCCATGGTTTCAGTACCAAATATGTTCTGATTGTAGTGATAGAAATCACAAAATGAAGAGAGTTTTTTTGACCTTGCTAAAAGGAAGAGGTAAAATTTACTTGGGACTATATTATTCAGGGTTTTCTAATGAAATTAAATGATATAGACATAGATACAGGTATATACATATATAAACATGAGGAGATTTAGAATAGGAATTCGCTCCAGAGGTTATAGAGGCCGAGAAGCTCCACGATCTGCCACAGGTGAGCTGAGACCCAGGAGAGTGGAGATGTAATTCAGTCTGAGGCTGAAGGACCTGGGGGTGGGGTGGGGTACTGATATAAGTCTCAGTCCAAGGCTGGAGAACCAGCAGCTCTGATGTCCCAATGTAGGAAAAGATGGATATTCAGACTAAAGAAGAGAGAGAAGGAATTTGTTCTTTCTTCACCGTTTTGTTCTATTTGGCCTCGGGTGGATTGGATGATATTCCCTTACACTGGTCACCCCTGCTACTAAACCAAATGCTAATCTCTTTCAGAAACAACCTCACAGACCCCTCCACACATAATGTTTTACAGGTTCTCTGGATATCCCTTAGGCAGGTCAAGTTGACATATAAAATTAACCATCACAGGGACATGGAATGATGGGTAGCATTTGACAAACAGCCATGAAAGAAGGCGTTTGGGGTGGGGTTAAATTCGTAAGCAAAGTAGTACATGTGGAGGATGCTACAGAAAGGGATCAACTAAGAATTTGTGAGAAATAATATTGAACAAATAGGGTGGGGTTGTATTTTTGATGGACCTTGAAAACCCTTGGTTTTATGTGGCAGGAAGTAGGTCATCATCCTAAATTCTTGGCAGTGAAGTGACAAGATGAAAGTATTGTTTTAGATCGGTCAGGCACCATAAACAGGATGGAATGGAGAGGAGATCATTAAGGCGGAGGCAAGGAGGATAGATAGGGGGCTGATGTACATACTGAAGCATGAAATAGATGCCTAGGGCTACAATATGAGGTTAAGAGGTGAGAAGGAGGGGTGAATGAGGTCATCAGAGAAGAGGTAACCTTAAAAAGAAAAAAGCTTAGAAACTTTACTCCTGCTACTTAGAATTTTCAATAAAAAGGGTTTAAAGAGGAGAAGCGGTTGAAACTCTTGCCTGAAATCATCTGTGTCATTTAAGATACTTGTGGCAGCAGGTCACACAAAATCCTGAATCGGCTTGCATACCCAATCAGGGAGAGCCATCATTTCACCTAAGTTCCAGCACAGAACAGTTTTATGAGTGAGAAAGTGGGAAGCTAACACAATCATCAGGATCCCAGGTTCTCTCCATCTTTTAGCTCAGCTGTCCTAAGAGTCAAAGCCTCATTATGACACCCAGAGGCACACAATGGGGCTATTTCTAACCATGTGTATCTCCTCATTGATGAGACACGCTAACTGTCCTAAGCCCGCCAGCAGATTCACCCACCCTCTCATTTGAGAATTGCTTCCTGCTCTCATGCCTGGAAGAGAAAGGAAAAGAGCCACAGCTGTTGACTTGGGCTAGTCATGGCTACTCTCTCAGATGGGCTGATGTCCACCTTCCTTAAGTCTGGGCACTGAATTGCTTGGTAATCTTCAGAAGAATCCCCAGGAATTGAGAAGTAATGGGGAAATTGAGAGTAACTACTTTTGTCTGAATAAATTAGGTATTTGGCATTCTCGCTTGAGTCCATTGTTTCTCTGGCCCCTGGTGAACTGACACTTGCTTAGCAATTGGCTTTCAGGAGGGTGGGGTTTGGGGAGACCTGATTTGTAGCATTCACCAATGTCTATGGCATAGAAATATTCCAATCGTGACAGATTTCAAACTACTAACAGTTTAACAGCCAGCTTATAAAATTCCTGAAAATTTACCAGTTTGGCTCTTTGGAGCTGGAAAGAGCCAGGGCTATCCTGGAGCCAGGTGGGATACTTAAATACAAAACAAAACGACAACGAAAAAACCTTGGATTCCATCTTTAAATACTATGATTTAATTGGTCTGAGATGGGACACTCTTTTTCCTGTCCTCCCCCCTCCCTTCTTCCTTTCCTTTCTTTTTCAGTTTTCCCAGGTATTTCTGATGTGCATCCAGGGAAGGGAACTAGTTGGCTAAAGATGTGGTTCATAAACTTTATCCTGCATTAGAATTACTGGATGGCTTGTTAAACATGAATGCCTGGGCCCCACCCCCAGGGTTTCTAATTTAGTCTTCCTGGGTGGGGTGGGCCTGTAATTAGCAATTTTTTTTTTCCACAGGGTCCCACTCAGGTGATGCTGATGCTGTTGGTTAGGCACCATCTCTTGAGTATCTGGGGACCACACTCTGAGTGCATTCACTGTGGTTTTTTAAACACAAGTTTTGGTCAGGGTATACAGTCGAATGTGGGCAATGATTTCCATTATTTCTCATCTTGATCATAGGTAAGAATCCTAACCCAGAGAATGCCTTATTTAAAATTGCACCCTCCTCCTCCCCCTCCCCCATAGCCTCTGCCTTCGTTCAAATGCTTACTTTGGCCACCAGGGGGCCTAAGGGAAAGAGAGTGATTGGATCAGTTCAATCGGTAACCACATATGTGTGGAACAAAAGGGGCCCAACTCAGCTGCAAGCGCCCAGCTGCAGTAAGAGTGAACTTCAGCATCATGTTAAAAGGAACTGGGAATTTTTTTTTCTGTTTCTTTTATCATAGGATCCCTTTTATTCTTTGTTAATGTGGCAGGCTTTCTTTGGGTATATGACTTGTCCTTGGGGGGGTCCTATTTAGAACATTTCTAGTATAGAGTAATCCCATCTCCCTACTCCCCACTTTGAGCTGATTTTCCTGCACTAGTCTCCCAAATGCAGACCTAACCATTTTTCCCCCTTGATCTAGACTCTCATGCAAGGAGACTACATTTAGAATTGGTCAGTCTTCATTTTATACACGGTTAACTAAAGATACAGCATATACATTCAGGGCATGCACACCTGTGTTCTATAGGCTTGGCGGGCTAGTGTGTTTGCTCCTTATTACAGTTCTTGGATTAGAGAAACTGGCTTCCTCTCTTTGTGCCCCCAGGACAGCTACTCCTCAGCTGAATTTCAGGGAACTAGAGGTGTTTCTCCTTAAGGTTGCAGTGAGGTGGAGGAAAATATTTTCTTTGCAAAGAAAGCACTTTGAGGTCTTCTTTTTTGAACAAAATGGATAATTTTCAAATTTTATTTTCTTTTTATTTATGATAGTCACAGAGAGAGAGAGAGGGGCAGAGACATAGGCAGAGGGAGAAGCAGGCTCCATGCACCGGGAGCCCTACGTGGGATTCAATCCCGGGTCTCCAGGATCGCGCCCTGGGCCAAAGGCAGGCGCTAAACCGCTGCGCCACCCAGGGATCCCAAATTTTATTTTCTTAATAGGTCAGCATAGCTCCAAGTCGGTAGCCCTTTTTGAATGAACTTGAATAAAGCCACTATGGTTTTAGATATTATAGATATCTTAAGATGTCAGGCCTTAACTTTTTCCTGAAAAAGTAAGAAAATACTTTAAAAATACTTTAGCCTCTTTGCTTATCCTATTTTCTTCTAAGTCCGAATTTTTTAAAACTTAAAAAATGGTAAAATTTAAAATGGCTGACATCTTTTTAGTCTTTTACAGCAAAAGTTTTCACACACGTTTTTGAAGAGTTTAAATGGTCTTTGACATTAGGAAGTCTATTTGGAAAATAAGAATTTGTAATTATGAAGTATTAATAAATGTGGAAATGTAGGATTTGTGAACATTCCTACTTGATCTGCTACAGTTTCTCTCCAGCTGTATATTTACATTGAAGTTAGGTAACATAGTTTACTGTTACTTTTACATTATCAAGTGCTAATGTGTGAAAGGCTTTTATTGTACTTTTACTACTCATTTGATTATGTGGTATCTTATTTAATATTCTTTCATAGACTTGGGGGTATTTGGACATCAGGAGGTCAAGTGCTATGTTAAAAGCTTAGGCCAGTCTTTTTATATGACTGCAATAAAGAATATATTCATTTCACTTATATTACCACATGGCGCTCATAAAAGGTCAGTTTCAATTGAATATAAAATAGGTTACAAATGGCAAATCTTATGTTATCAACAACAAAACTATTATGGATAATCCCTTTTCAATTACTACCTTCCCTTTTAAAAAAATAACTTGAAGATTTCTTAAAATCAGAACCTCATGATGTATTTTGTACAATAGAGATAAAAATTATGTTAAGTCTTTCTTTTTAAACTTAGTCAAGAAAATATGTATAGAGTAATCACACTGAAATGCCAGTTGAAACAGCAAGTCAGGAGTATCAAAGATTTAAAACAAAAAACCATAAAGTTACACTTTCTCATATTGTTGTTATATTAATTTAACAGATTAACTTTGAATCAATTTCTCAGCTTGGGTTCTTGATGTAAAGATAAGTAATCTTATAGGAAGTTACATGCATAAATGTAAGCTGATTGCTATGATTTAAGAGTGGCAGTTTACTCTTATCTAGAAGATGCTCCCTAAATTATAGAAAGGTTTTCAGTTTCACAAAGCGTTGAGTATAAATAAAAATGTGGGTTGTAATGATCTTAATTCCTTGCAGTAACTAAGGTTGCATTTTATAACTGGAAGGGTAAATTCCTGTACCTGAAAAACCCATAATGCATTTCAAAGTGAATTTTACCCTCTCTAGCCATGAGGTTGTAAAGTACAACTCTCGAAAACTGTCCTTATACCTCCGAAATATTTATTTATTTTCAAGAGTATGACCTTGTATTTGAAAAAAAAGTTTATAAATGCTCTGTTCTGAAAGGCTTTGAAACAGTATCATTAAGGAAAAAACGAGCCTCACTCACAACTACTATAATCAGGCCAAATAGAAAGGTGGAATACAAATAAGCCAGAGCAGGCTTTCCTCGGTTCCACGTTTCCTGAAGCTATCTTCACTCGGGGTGACGATTCTGATTTTAGCCTAATTAAGCATTAAAGAGAGCCAGTGTCCTGAGAAATAAGCCTGAAGCTTGCTGGAAGTCCCTTGCTGCTGGGTCCCTCCCAGGCACTGCCAGGGAGCCGCTGCCCTGACTTCTGGAAGGTGCCACTGATGCCCAGAAGGAGGCTCTGCTGTGCAGCGCCAGCCCGTAGGTGTACCACCTTCAGCCACATCTCAGCCCGGTGACTGTGGAATTGATTTTCACGGCTCATGACAGAAGCTGTTTTCAGCCCTTGAAAAGGAAGTAGCTGGGGCTGGTGCTCCTAACACAAACAGCAAATTGCTCCGTGGCTTTCATAGCATTCGAGGTCTGTTACCTTAAGGTTCTAATGGCCTTTTAACAGTGTTTCCAGCTGAGCAGCAGATGTAAAGGATACTGAACATTGAAAGCACTGTTCTTTTTTTTTTTTTCTCCTCCCTGAAAGAATCATTTTTTACAGATATTGTACTAACACCGTATCCCAGGACCTATTCAATGGCATGTTAGGTTTGAAAAACTGAACCAAATCTCAGATCAAGTGTGGTCAGTACCACACATCTGCCACCTCGTTGGGCTCTGTGTCCCATGTTACTGCCCATCAGATACTGAGCTCTTGTCACCATTAGTTGGGGCCCATTTGGTAATGTCTCATCAGGGAAAAAAATAATTAGTGGAACCGCAGGAAGCCTCAAAACTCTGTATGCTTATGTTAAGTTAGCTCATTTTCATCCTAAAATTTGCAGTATATTTTTGAAAACGACGCGTTTAACTTAAAGAATTCTATCCAGGCTACGTTTGGTTTCCCTTTATGTTGTTCTGGGTGTTAGTTTTGCCCTTTGCGTCTGCTAGGGCATCAGATGTTTCCTGAGCGGGGAGCTATGCCCTCCCTGCTCCGTGAGTTTGAAGGGCTTTAAGCTTTGGTCTGTGGAAGAGGGTCAGTATTTCAGTCTTGTGGATGTTGGGGGGGGGGGAAAGTTCCACATTAACTGAAGAACATTTGTTGAATTGGACTTTTTTCCAGTTTAAAAAATTAGAGAAATAGTATGTCTTTGGATTTCGCTGTCTAAGCTGTGCTTCGTATTTCAACTTTCCAGGGGTAACTACACGAGGTAAGAGAAGAACGCCCATGCCAATGAGTCTTCATTCCTCGTTCCAGTAACAGGCCTGTTTTGCAGGCTTCTTGGGGGATTTTTAGGAAGTATGTGAGCTGCCACCATTTTTTCCCCCAAAGTTGAAAATATACATACGTTGCAACTCTGATGTGAACAGACATGCAATTTCTTTCCCTGTTGTTTTATTCCATTTCTTCCTCCTACTCCCTGGTTCTTCACTCACATAACCCATGGGGGGAAATGGTGTGGTCTGGTTGAAAATTCAGTGTGATTAGTTTTGCTCTTCTAGATAACAAACTTGTGGGCAGCCTGCTTTGGTGTTGGGGTTGAGCAGAGACTGGCTTTGGCTCCTGGCGCTATCCCTTAGTCTTTTGGATCCTGTCTGTGCCTCTATTCTTGCATCTGTGAACAGGGATAATAACAATCCCTACCACTCATCACTGTGATTGTATTAAATGAATTAACATTTACAAAGCTCTTGGAATAGTGGCTCACATACCATAAAGCCTGTATACGTTTTTTAAAAGATTATTTATTTGACAGAGAGCGAGACAGCATAAGCAGAGGGAGTGGCAGGAAGAGGCAGAGGCAGAGGGAGAGGGAGAAGCAGGCTCCCTGCTGAGCAGAGAGCCCGATGAGGCTCCATCCCAGGACTCTGAGATCATGGCCTGAGCCAAAGGCAAACACTTAATCAACTGAGCGACCCAGGTGCCACCCCTTCACCCCTCTGCATACATTTTTTAAGCAAATCAATCTCTTGATGTGTGTAGGGAATAACAAGGGAGCAAGGGGGAAGAATGCATTTCCTTGGGTTCCTCCCATCTCCAAGGCTTAGCTCACCTGCTCTGCTAATGTCTGGGGTGGGTATACTTTGTGATCTGCTCTTGTGCAGCTTGGGAAAGAACTGGTAATCCCCTTTCCTGGAGTATTCACCCTGATATTGGTCTTTTCTGGCCTTGTGGGCCTCGTGAATCACTGGCTTGCTCTTCACCTGACCTCTGGTCACCCTGTAGCTTTGATCACCAGCTGTGGTGGGAGCATGACAAGCCTTCTGGTGTGCAACCCTGGCGACCACTGGGCCAGACCTGTGCCCCCCAGATGTGGATGTAGCCCTCCCTCTGAACATCTTCACCTCCAAGCTGAGGGTCATTGCCAGCAGCCCACCAGGCAATCTCTTTACAGATTCCTAAACAGATTTTGGGCTAGAAATCCCTCTTTGGCTTTTCTCTGTTGTTGGGAAGCTCAGAGAGTAGAAACTGGGAAATACTGGGAACCTCTCAGTACCTTCCTTCTTCGTAGAGACCCTTGGGGGCAGGGATGGGTTTGTCACCTTTTGTCTTCCTGGCTGGGCCTCAGGCCCCTCATCCAGCTTTGGAGACTTGTCTCCTAAAGAGGTCAGATATCCATGGCCTTGGAGGTAGAAGTCTGTAGGAAGACAAATGAAGGGGCAAAGAAAACTGAATCAGCTAAAGATTTGCAGAATATTATCCTCATTATATATGCAATATGGAGATTTCTGAAGAATCAAACATCAAGTGAACTGGGAATAACATACATTCTGTTTATGTGGGAACCTTTGGACTTACTGAATGGTTATTTTAAAGTTTTCTTTACCTCCTTGAACCAGTTTCCTCTATATAAAAGGGCAGTAACATAGCCTGGCTCATGGTATTGTTGTTTATGAGGTTTAAATGGCATAATGCACGTGAACAGCCTGACCGAAGTCTCCAGTATGTGTTAGCTCTCCTTTTCCCAATTCCCTCTTGACACATGTATCAGGATAAGAAATCTTCCTATTTCTTATTCAGGGGAGGAGAGAAACCTAGTAGGCTGTAATCCCCACTGTAAGACTTAGTCATTTTTAATTTCCTTTTATCAGAAGCTTCTAAGAGAGAAACTCTAATAGAACATTAAAAGGTGATCTTGAAATGCTTTTAAATGTCAAATAGCAAATCTTTTAAAAACATTTTCTTTCTTTTCTTTTTGGTCTTCTTGGAACTGGCCGTGAAACTTCCTCTTTCATGCTGTTTTCACTGGTTGCTGTTGGTGGACACTGTCCTCAGAATGATAGATCAGATGCCTGGCTTTGATTATTTCAATTTACTAAGAGCAGGGGTTCTCAGACTTGAGTGTGCATCACAGACCAGCTCTGCCGCGCTCCCCTCAGGCTCTCCACCGGAGGTGCCCGTCCAGGCTTGTTCAGGAGGCTTGTTCAGATGGGGGCTGCTGGGTCCCCTCCTGGGAATTTCTATTTGGTAGATCAGAGATGGGGCCAGTGCCCAGGTGATACACTAAAGGTATCTATCTAGGCCACACTTTGAGAACCACTGGATTAAAGTTTAAGCCTTAAATGATCAAAAGTCAGTTTACTTCTCCAATGGCCTGGGAATAAATATCCACCATCTTGGCTTGACATTCAAGAACTGAAACTATCTTACTGCTGTAATTTCAAGTTCTAGAAATTTCTGTCTCATAAAACCTATTTCACTCAACTTACTCTTCTTTTTGTGTCCCATTTCATTTGCTAATGCTCATGACAAGGCTTGCTCTGTTCTTCCCCATTTTGTTTACCAACTAAAGTTCAGTTTAGCTCAAATTACTCTTCATGAATTTGTCCCAAGTTACCCAGCCCCTATTTTCTCCTTTTTGCCATGCTGCGTAGTGTTTGTCTATTATTTGGTAATTAATCAAATTCTGTCTTCTCCTGACTCTTAAATTACTGTCTTGTATCATTTAAAATGAGTCACTTAATTTTTGTTTCCTGGATTTGCCTATGTGATATATGGTAGCTGAGGGCACGTAAATATATACTTGTACTTTCCAGAACACAGTGTTTGGGCATAGTAGGTATTCAATGAATAACTGGCTACTCCTTGATTGGAAATATAAAAAGGCTTTTTTTCTTTTTTTGGCCAGGGTTTGCTTACAGATAACTTTAAGTAAGATCAAAATTAAATGGTGTAATGTAAAGACACCCTTATGTTTTCTGTGAAAGAGTGCAGCTGATAAGTTATATTAGCTAGAGCCAGTGGAAATCAATTTGTAATGTATAGACTAGAGTTTATTGTGTGGAACATGCATTTTGTTGCTTTCACTTTATTTTAAAGCATACCATTTCTCTCAGTGAAGCACCTACTGTATATAGGTGTATGTCTATCAAAATGTTTTTTCAAAATGTGGCATATTTTAGCTATCACTGACAGCAATTTTCAAATGCCTGAAAAGATTAGAGAAGCTAAATGTAAAGAGTACTATAAATTGCAGTGACATTTCCTGGGAGATAAAGAATTGATAGAGAGGAAAGTTAGTTTAAAAAGTCAGGCCTAGGGATAAAGCAATCAAATTGTACCACCTTTGGAATGATCTATTTACGATGGAGGCTTTGAATAATAAATTGTGCCACCAGAATGCTCATAGGAACCACTTGTAATTTTCTGAATTCCATTTTAAGCTGTTACCTACCTAAGCTCTCTTACTTATTATATCAGTTCAGGTCAGTTAAAATTTATTTTTTAATTACTTGGTTGAAGAACAGCACCCACAATTTCCCTGCCCTTGAGGCACATGTAGAGTAGTGAAGACAGATACATAGATGACTAGTGTCTGTATGATAAAGGCCCTGGGAGGCTATCGGAAAGCAGGTAGAAGGTGAGGACAAATAGAGGTAATCCATTAGAGGGCCAGGGGGGAGAGGGAGTGAGGGCTCCCAGGGAGTAGAAAGTGCCTTTTGTTCAACACCACAATAATCTATTTTTTATATAGGATTGTTCTTCCATGTAAATGGGTGAACCCTAATTATATGGTAAATAGGGAAGGTTAAATTCCTCTACTCTTCTAATGCAAATTAGACGATCACACCCTATGAACTCCCTAAGAAGTGGGCAACTCTGGTTTTGTAAAATCTGTCAGTTGATCTTTGTGTAAGCAAATAGAACATGTGTCTGTACTTGGAAAATTGTATATCAATTCCCAAGCATGATATTTAACTCTGCGTTATTTTAGCTCCCATATTTTAATGAGATTTCTAGAGAAACATTAGGAAAATAGCTACATTAATCACATGATAATCCAGCTACAGGTATAGTGTTACATGGTGATAATCCTGCTATTTTATATACAAACATTCCTTTGCAGACATTAACATATGATTGTGCTGTATATTTTGAAAAGTCATAGACATCATAGCGATCCTATTAAAGTAGGTATGATATGTCTTAATCAGCACACATATTTTGATGGACAGACAATATTTGCCGTAGGCGGCTAAACAGAACAATTTGTGCTGTGAATCCCTTTTACTGACTGTCTTACATAGATGGTGCAGATAAAGGGGTTCTTCCTGGTGGAAAGGTGAACCCAAGTTAGCTTTTCTCTGCATTGCAATGATTTGACTTGGTTTATTTTTTGGTTTCTCTATTTTCTATCAGGTTTGAAACTGTGAACATTTAAACTCCTGTGTGGTTGCACAGTTTGCATATGAAGATGTTTTAAGCAAGTTCTGACATGATAAAAAAAATAGAGACGATGCCCAGATGATAACAAGTAGAAAAATTCCTCCTTTACATAAAAGCCTCCATTCTCGTTTGTAAAGCAAAATGTTCTCTCTTAAAACTAACAGCTGAAAAAAAAAAAAAAAGGCAGGAAGGCAGAACACACTCCTCTAAGTTGTAAAATATGTTTTGGTAGCTCAACAGCGATTTTGCTGTTCCTGAGAAAAAAATCAAACTCTAATTTTAAAATGAAGTTATTTAAAAGCATGGCACAAGAGAGCCTTATTTTGGGGGCTGTGGCCACTCTGCTGTCCTTGAAGGTGCTGAGCCGGGCCACCGTGCGCTTGCAGCAGGAGCACTGCCTGGCTGTGAGGTGCTGGTCAGATGTATTAGCAAGCACCTGTCTTTTCTGAATGCAACGGTGGATGAAACCAGAGAATTCCAGAAATAGTTCTAACACAAAAGCAATTTTGTTTTTGACAAAGTTTATCTGTTCAAGTGAATATTTTTAAAAACAAGATGGAAAGTTTTTTTTTTTTTTCCTCCTCCCCATATGGAATTGAAGCTCTGAACTTGTGTATTTCTTTAGGTGTTAACACATATTGGTCTTTAGGGTTACACTGAGCTTTTCCTAGTAGTTGTAGCTTTGAGGGAGCTGTTTGTTGTCCGAATAGCATGCCTGGTTTCTGGATGAAAGGCATAACAGTCTGTCAGAGACCTTGAATGGTAAGTCTTGGGACTTTGTTTCTTGGACAGAGCACCAATTTCCTAACCTGGAAAATATAAGCCTCTATACCTGATGAATAGTTTTTGAGGTTGAGGAGTATGGTGTGTGTGTGTGTGTGTGTGTGTGTGTGTTTGAGAGAGAGAATTCACTATTAACGCACAATAAATAATACAGTTTTGTTAAAGACTAATACTAAGCCTCATTTGCTAAAGTGTTAATTTCAGCTGTGACAGACAAATTTTGTTTTCTTTCTCTAAAGGAAGTTTCTCTATTTTATTTGGAAAAATGGGATAGGCACTAATGATGCTATGATTTAAAGGTATTTTCCTGGGGACAAAAGAGGTCTTTTTTTTTTTTTTCCTAAGAAGGAATACATTTAGAAGGAATAATTCCTCCCTTCTCTGATCTCTGGCAACTTTTATTGAAAAATTTTGGTGCATTAGTCACTTCCTAACTTTTTTACAAATATAAAATATATTTGATATATTTTATTATATTTCTGATATATTTGGTTAGTCTCCTGTGAGTCTAAGATCCTAGAAATCAGGGCCAGCTGGGTCTACTTTATCCTTGCGTAGCCCTTACCTCCTGGCATACATAAGACAATAACATATATTGAATGTACCAAATAATGACAAAGGCTTAAGCTTTCATTTGACTCCCAGAAAACAACATCTTATGTAGGTGTTGACCAACTCATGTATATTCTCTGCTATGAAAATATACACTACTGCACATGTGTAACCTTCAGTAATTATATTGTTATTTTTCATTTCTACCGATATTTCTTGAGAACAAATGAGGTCAGAGGTACCTGGCCTTCAATTAGTTTATACTCTAGGAGGAAACATAGGACAAGGTGTAATGTAAGGTATTTCCTATGGAGACCGATATTGAGATATTCTCTACCTAGATATAACATTTTTATTTAGAAGTGCTCCAGCTAAACATTGTACATTATTGTCCCAACCCTAATTTTGGGGGAGAGAGAAGGAGCATTTTTGCATTTTACTTGTCCTTTTGTTTATTGTCCTTTTCATTATTATGAAAAAATAAATCAATATTGGGGCAGCCTGGGTGACTCAGCGGTTTAGCGCCACCTTGGGCCCAGGGCATGATCCTGGAGACTTAGGATCAAGTCCCACGTCCATGCAGGGAGCCTGCTTCTCCCTCTGCCTGTGTCTCTGCCTCTCTCTCTCTCACTCTTTCTCTAGAGAATATGAATAAATAAATAAAATCTTAAAAAAAAATCAATAGTGTAGATTCATTATATTATGGGTGAAATAGTCTTATTCACTGATAATTTTGAAAGGATGGACAATCTGTTCCCTCTTCCCGTGCTATAACAAAAATATTGAATGATTGACCTTTCCATGTCCTTTTAATAAAATGAATGGAATCAAGTTAAAGCATGGGAATGATAGTGGGGTCATTAAAAATGGGCTTTATGTCATGCAACTGAGCATATATAGTAGCATATAGCATTCATTGAGCTCTCTGTATATTCCACATACTATTTTAAACTCTCTACTTCGAGGGTCTCATGTAATCCTTATAGCATCTTTCTGTCATAGGTAGTATCATTCACATTTTACAGATGGGAAAACTGAGACAGAGCAAGTGCAATAAACTTGTCTAAGGATACAGACAGGTCAAGCAGATAAGCCAGGAAGATTCCATAGCTCACGGTTTTTACTAGTATCTCTGTGAATCATATGGTTTTCTTTTTCACATGAGCGAAATAACTTTTTCTAGAATTAAAATAATTTACTCAAGGTAATTGGGCTATGCAACTTTTTATTTAATTCTTCCCGAATATTATGTCTCACTTAATTTTCCATTGTTTGACAAGATGAGTAGCAACCATGATTCCATCCTAGAAAGATCTCTAGAATCTTTCAGTAAGAACAACTGATAACTTATTGCTTAAAAGTATATACTTTGAAATCATAATGTATATAATTCTGTGCTGTTACATTATTATTATTCTAGCCATTTGACATCTGAAGCCCCTTTCTATGTTTGGAGAAGTCCTCCTTTTGAGTCGGATGGGAGGCAGCGCTTGCCTACTATTATAGGAACTGAGAATATCAGGTGCCTGCTTTCCTGGGCTCCTTTGTGGCAGGACTGAGATCACATGACTTAGGATGCAACAGTGAGATTTGCCTGCCCAGTTTTTGCAATAGGAGCTTGTGACACAAAAGCAGGGACAGTGGATAATTCATTCTGAGGAAAACCAAAGACAAGATTTAAAAGTTATTTCATTGTAGATTTCACCAAACTAGTGTTAAAGTCCATAGTACTGTTTCTTATGGTGCTGCTGGGGTTACGAAGCCAGTGTTGGATTACCCATAGGCAAACCAAGACTATGTTTAGGCCACTTAAGTACAGGGGCATCCAAAAGTATTTTGGGGAAAATCATATTTCAAGCAGTGTTGTAGTCATCATAATAAAAAGTCAGAATTCATGTTTCTTTTCACTTTCTTTGTAGTTCAATATTGATTTTACTTTGAATTATATTTTGTCATGGTGGGTGGGTAGGTAAGGATACACTATTACTTTTTTCATGCTCAGAGTCTGATATCTATCTCTATCCCCTTTGCAATGCAAAGCGAACTCTTTAATAGCATTTTTTCCAGAAGGAAGGTGAAGGCTTTTACACCTTGCAGAACTAAAGACCAAGATGTATTACCAAGCCTTCTGTTTCCCTTTTGAAGCCTATTTATTATTGAGCATGCATTGTTCTTTCTGAAGAGCCAGTCCCAAGAGGTGTGGGCACTTAGGGAGAAGGGAATTTGAAAAGCATGGCCCAGGTAGCAAGAAGGAGGGAAAAGAAAGAGTTATGGCAGGATGACCCTTTATGATAGAAAACATTGAGGTATTGAAAGCATATATTCCACATTCAGAGAATTGCATATCTTCTTGGTTTTCCCAGGCTTCCAGTTTCTTAAGAATTATATTTCTTAGCAATTAATTTCTAAGAGTGATAAGAAATCCGCGATGCTTTGACGAGGCCAGTGCTTTGTACTAGTGATTTTTCATGGAGAATTGATTTGAAACAGCTGTTTAGATGCACTGAATATGAATATGGCTTTTTAAAACATTCTAAGGTATAAGAAGAATCCAGTAGATAAATACTACTTCTAGTTAAATACATTTTGTAATTTCTCTGCAAAACAAAAACAAAAACAAAAACAAAAACCAAAAACCCAAACTTGCTTGTTTCTGGGGAAATTGAGTGTAAATCCACCACTCCAGAATTCTCTGAGGAATGTGGTTGCTATTTGAAGATTTTAAGCCCCTTCAGGGCTGGGTTTATGCAGTTTCACTTGTTTCACATGTACTTTGCCCAAGGTTGGACAGACAGATAAGCTTCTTAACTGCTGGATTTAACTGACTATTGGTTCATTTTTGAGGTGTCAACCTGGGGTTTAGTGAAAAGTTTTGAGGATAGGCAAGTATTGAAATGGAAAAGAAGATTAATAATAAAGATGAAGTAACTTTGATATTTCTGGCCTCATTCATGTTTATTTTCTTTTTCTCTATCTATCTATCTATCTATCTATCTATCTATCTATCTATCTATCCATCCATCCAACACATCACACACACCTTACATATATTATATATTTTTCAATGTAGAGTTGTGAGAGTGCCCATGTGGGGAGTCAGGATCTATAAAGTCTGTCATAAGACTGTAACATATCCTATGTTACAATATATTATAACTCCTTGCAATTATTTCTTGACTTCCAGAACTTTCCTCCAGTCAAAAATAACCTTTACCTTTCTCAGGCCCAGATTATGGAATGTTGTCGTGACAGTGACTGTGGGGATACTGGCTTCAGATGTTAGCTCAGCAGAGGAGGGAGGGTTCCAGAAGAAGAATGAGTGGGAGAGAGCAATTTAAAAAAATGGGTGGAAATGTAGATGCTCTCATGCTGGGTTATATTTAAATCTACTTGTGAAAAGAAATGTGATGAGGACTTAAAAGTCCTTTAAAACTTGAACAATTGACATATCATGACACATCCTTCCAGATGTTTTTGATTTTCAAAAATATATGTATTGATGCTACAGAAATATTTAATGATACAAAAGGATTGGCCTCTTCAGAGGCAACCATTTTTATAGGCATTTGTCATCCTTTTGTTGATGTTTTATGTGTATACAAATATTTATAGATGTTATATGTATTTACTCAAATGGTAACACCCTGTATATATTTTTACTCAGGTATTCTTTTCTACTTAACAATTCTCTTGAAACTTGTTTCATTTCAGCACCTAAGGTCTCCCATCTTCCCCCTCCCTACCATCAAGGTTGTATTTTTTTTTTTTTTTTAGTATTTTATATTTCACTCCGCAGCTTTACCATACCTTGTTTACCCAGTGGCCTTTTCATGGACATCCACCTTGTTTCATTTTTGCTATTACGGACCATACTGTCATGGATGTTGTTACATGAACACCTTTTCACATGAGTGGGAGTTCTCTCCAAAAGAAATTCCTGGAAGTGGAATTTCTGGAGAAAAGTCGTAGGCATCAGATGTTTTGATCGACATTGCCACATTTCTCTGCACGTTAAATGTGCCAGATTATCCTGACAGCAGCAGCAGAGAGCATTCAAAAGTTTCGGTGTTACACAATCCCAGAGGATCTTATTCACGTGATTGTACATATGGATGAAGTTGTGCTTTCTCCACAGTATTCCCAGCCTGCTTGATTCCAACTCATTGCTCTTCTGATATTAGGAACCTTGGTTCAAAGTTATGGCCTATTCAACTTTAGATGGAGTGGATGAATGGATGGATTTTTGGGGATTTGCTTCAGGTGACTTTTCTCTTGAGGAATATGCACCATTGCAGAAGAAAGTTGTGTAAATGAAAATAGGCCTATTAAATATGTGGGGTTGATGGCACACTGGAAATGAAATGATTTATCTCTGTATTTGGAATAGAATATGGGAGTCTCTGAGTTAGCCCAGTATCCAACACCAACATGCATTCATCTAAGAAGTTCATGAAGGATGATAAGGAGATCAGATTGTGAAATTTCTTAGAGGTCTGCTGTCTGAGTTTTTAAATCTGGCTTGCTTAATTTTAGACACCAAACATATGGCCTTAGCTAATTATACGCTTAAATGCGATGCATTTCAGAATGGTTGATGTTATTCTGTAAGGGACCTCTCAGAGGCACTGATAATAAGATATGTGATTAGAAAGATAGGAGATGTATGTAAAGTGAAATTCTTACCTTTTGAAAGAACTGCCATAAATTTTGGGTAATTGATTCATTAAGAACTATGTGTATGTTTACTTTTGGGTGTCTAATATATAACACCATAATTGCATATGTATGGATATGTGTATGTATATATACCTCTAAAATGTACACACAATGGCATGCTGGAGCCAGCCCAACTCGGTCATACTGCCTTGTTAAATTTTCAGGCATTTTGTAAGGTGATTGACTTCACATTGGTAGCTTCAAATCACCCACAGTGGGATTATTTATACCCCAGAAATTGGCAAACACCAAAAATCAGGACCTTACTTCCTGGAAAGCTGTTTGTTAAACACTTGCCAGTCCACCTCTGTATGTATGTATGTATGTATGTATGTATGATTGATACTGTCCAAAATTGAAGAAACTTTCAGAACTATTAAAAATCCAATTTGTTTGTGAGCTTCTGGGTGGCTCAGTCCATTAAGTGTCCGACTCTCAGTTTTGGCTCAAGTCATGGTCTCAGAGTGTTGAGATCATGCCCCACGTCTGGCTCTGCGCTCAGGTGTGGAGTCTGCTTGACATTTTCTCTCCTCCTCTCCCTCTGCCCCTCCCACTCATGCTCACTGTCTCTTAAATATATAAATATTTTTAAAAAGTCAATTTGTTTGTAATGTCTGATTTCTAATAAGGAAAAGTAGAACTTAGTTCTTTGGTACTTTTCTCATCAAAGCCTTAGCAATGCTTTAAGGAATAATTTTACATTTTTTTTAAGTACAAATACTGTATGTATGTACCATTATAGTTTCTTTTAATTTGTATATACTTTCTGATTGTTTTTGAATAGTTTCATACCAGAAGAATCTTTTGAAAGTCATAAATTATAGACACACTAACAGCATGATTTACCAGGATTCATAGTGCTAGCTCTTGACCCTAATGAGCAAAAAGGGTCACCTAATTTTAAAATTAGGTTAAAACTTCCAGTTTTAAAACTGGAAGTGCTGCTATGGAATTAAATATGCACTCTAAAGTCAGAAAGGTGGATAGAGTTCCAAGTACTCAGCACCTTCATTTATAAGAATGAAGAATGGGAATTAATGCTATTAGTATTCATCTGACTTAGCGTTTGAATTGCCAGATCCAGCCTAGCCTGGATATAAGTGTGTTGAGTGTGAATATAGAGACTGGGGCAGTAGGGCATGCAAATTGAGCAACATGTAGAGGTTGTGTTCTTAATTTTCCTCCCTCAAGAATTGAAATAGGGAAGAAACCTGTTATCCAGTCAAATGTAGGTAATGTTAATAACTTGATCAGAAGTTAAGGAGAGTAAATGCCAGAGTTAGGACATTGCAGGTAAATATCACTTATGGAAGGCAGAAGTAATAGACAGTTGTATATAGCCTTGTGGCTCCTGTCATTCTATAAGTAGTAAAATGTGATTTATTATTCTGCTCTCTGTCATGTATTACTCCAGACACACAAAGAAATGATGACTTAGAACTCTTGCATAAATATGAACTAAGAGACTCATTGTTTCTGGATGTCAAAGAGATTATAAATAGACTACGACACCTACTTTAGCATATGACTTACTGATCTATGAAGAAAGTAACTTTTAAAACCTAAATTAAGCAGAGTAATGATAGTTTACTAATAATGAAAGCCAGCTGTGCTTGTTTCTTTTAATAGCCATATTGCACTATTAAAATGTGGAGGTTTATATGCTGGGCATTTGGGAATGCAAAGAAGATTCATTTCTTAGGGTCCTGATGAATTCAAATTTGTGATAACCTATTTCATTCCAGTTTTAAGAGTGAAAAATTTAAAGAATTGGATTTGTCTGAAATGAAGACTTAAGAGTGCATTAATATGGGCTCTTCCAAAAACAGAGACGTTAGGTCATTAAAGGCATTGCAGCTTCTATCTCAATCGACCATTTATTTGTAGTTTTCAGTAGACTTTTTTGAAAGAAGTTTTTAAATAAGTTTTATTATTTAAGTAATTTCTACACCTCATGTAGGGCTTGAACTCACAACACTGAAATCAAGAGTCTCCTGCTCTTCTGACTTGTTTTGAAAAATCTCTTTATATATTTGAAGATTCACATGAGGTTACTGCTGCTCTTTCCCTCTCCTGGCTCGAGCATTTGATTCCTATACCACTGCCTTTGATCTTTTATTTCTAAATAATCTAATAAAAATGAAAGCACTTTGTGAATTGTGAAGAATGACATGAATATGCAATGTTAGTTTTAATCACTATACATTTATCTCAGAGCCTAATTTTAGGATTTTAGGACAGACACATTTTGAATGGTCTTTGGAATTTGGAGAAAGCTAAGTATCATTTAAACATTATCCATTATTTATTGCCAAATATGACATGGCCAGATTATCAGTTTATTAGATTACTTACCTAAATTTTCATCAGTTTGTAGGCACAAAGGTTTCTGTACATGTTGAAGGATGGGATAGAGTTTTTATGTAACAGATGAAAAGAAAAAAAAACAACATACTTAGGTTAGTAGACACGTTGACCTTGGGGAAGAATGAGTTGTTATAGCTTTCTCTGAAGAGATGTGTGTTGTTCAGCATGTTTTTGTACTGTGGATAAGACTGACTGGAATACTGTTTTACTTTATTCACTCAGTTTTTGTAACCTTAGTAACTAGCCCCTTAATTTAGATTGTATCCATTTTGACTTAAAAATAAATGATCTATATTTGTATAGTTTTCTCAGGCCTCATTTTTAGCATTTTATGTATCACAAAAGGTGTTTTAAAGTGGGTTATGTACATTTCTACAGGGAAAAGTCATCATGAGAGCATTATTGGGACAGTATATTCGTACATTGTTGTATATGCTTGGAGAATCTCTTGGCTAGTTGGTCTGTAGTTTATGAAAGACAAATTCTCCAGGGCTATTTGCCTATGGCTGGTTTTGCCCATATATTTGTAGTTGTTTTGATCTGGATCAGAAACTCTGCCAAAGTAGATCAGACAATCTCCAAAGTAGAGGCATAGAGATAAGTCTTAGATAATCTCCATTTAGAATATTACAGTCTCAATATCAGGGTCTTCAGTCAGTGAAGGAGCCTATAGGACACCAGAAACTACTTCAGTTGCCGGGGATATAGCAATGAATAGGCAGGCTGGATTTTTGCCTGTAAGGAGGTGTAGTGGGAATGGGCTGGGTGGGTGCAGCATTTCTGGTGATATAAAGACCAGTTCTAAGTGAGGGAGCCAGGTAAGCATTTTGGCAATCTTTGTGTCTGTACCATTTGCTGCATTCGAGTCTATCTTATTTGGAAGTGCATGGATATGAAGTGGCTTGGTAAGATTGGTTGACTGAAGCTAGGTGCGTCTTTTCAAAATACCACTCCTTTGGTTCAGGCACTATAGTGTCTTCCTCTGCTTTTAGAAAGAAGATATAGTTGCTTATAATGACCCACAGGATCCTCACTGCCTGCATGCTCTACTCTCTGCACACTGACCAGACTCTGCACACTGACCAGAAGTCAGGCTCCCTCCAGGACCACCTGCTCTTCTCTTCCTTCCCCCCATTTAACAAATGACCTCTCCAGCATTCTTTAGGTTTTAGCTATGCCTCCTGTCCTTGGGAAGCCTGCCTTGAACTCTTTGCCAAGGTCAGAGCCTCTTTCTTCCAACTTCTAATGTCTTTCTGGAGAGCACTTTTTAACGGTTGTCATAATCAGATTTAGTTGAAACAAGTTGATGATCATTAAATTTATAAAACATATAGGATAACTTAATTTTTTATCATTGAAAGTGAAATAGGGGGTTTAGGATAGGTTTGAAATTTCACATTTTTCTCTAGAGATAAGATGATTTTTGTTAGCAATATTATGAGTGATTGTGTACTGGATGAGTAATTGGAGCCATGTCACAAATTTGGAAATAATTTCATACATATTGACTTCCTTAGGATTCTATCAGTGAAAAGGCAATAAAATTAAATTTTTAAAAAAGATTTTATTTATTTATTCATGAGGGACACACAGAGAGAGAGGCAGACACAAAGGCAGAGGGAGAAGTAGGCTCCATGCAGGGAGCCCGATGTGCGACTCGGTCCTGGGACTCCAGGATCATGCTCTGAGCTGAAGGCAGGTGTTCAACAGCTGAGCCATCCAGGCATCCCAATAAAATTAAATTTTGATGTAGGAAAGACATATAAATATAAAGGCTATGCTTCTAGAAATGAGTATCCACATGACATTTATTTCTTATTCTATCTGTTGAAAATTTGAGTATTGATTTCTACTTTTGTATTTATCAGTGAAATGAATATTGATTGTCATAAAAATGTCCCACTGACATTTTACAGTCCTAGAGCACCTTCTAAATAAAGAAGTAAATTAAGGCCGTGTAATTCTATTGTCATGTGTTTCTCATTTTAATTTTTACTTCTTTCCTGCCTTCTGTTTCTTCTTTCTTTTCTGTCTTATTCTCTATTTGCTGTCTTTTTCAATTAATTGAGTAGTACAGGAATACAGGTCCACTGTAGACTTATGTGATGTACCCATCCTGACGCCACAGGGATGAGTAAATGTTAAAAGTCCCCATGGCCATCTATGATTTCGTGCTTGTTATCCTTAATTGATGTTTCACACCAGAGGCTTTTGTGTTTACACGAGTACATACATGCACATGCATGTACATACACTATTATCTGTATATATATATTTATAGAAATGTAGATAACATTTATATCCTATCCAGGGATTAGGTGGTATGCATTGTAAAAGCAATGTGCTTTTTTTTTTAACTCCACAAAGGATTAAAAATCATTTTACATCTGTGCACCTGGAATATTTTTCTCTTCTCTTCTCTGTAAGCTGTTTTTCAAATCCAAAATACTTTCAATTCCTCATTGAAACTCTTCCAGAAGCCCTTATCTAGAACCAGCTCCATTTATTTTGTATCTTTCTCATAGCATTTTCACATTGGCGTCCTTTTAAATTTCTTATTTATTTTATTTTTTAAAAAGATTTTTATCTATAGGCAGAGGGAGAAGTAGTTTCCCTGTGGGGAGTTCAATGTGGGACTCAATCCCAGGACCCCAGGATCACAATCTGAGCCAAAGGCAGATATCTGCTCAGTCACTGAGCTACCCAGGTTTCTCATTTTAAATTTATTTGCATGTTTGTTGCCCTCACAAGGAAAGAAAATCCCAGCGGATGTTCCTCTCAGTGCCTTATATAAATTTAGGGGGTGTAGAGAGTCCACACTTAACACTGCCTTTCATTTCCATCATTTGAGACTGAAGGAGGAACAGTATAGGGAAAACAGAGATTAACGTGACAAATGGAGATTAAAGCTAATTGTAGCTCGGCATTCAGATCTTAGGTTGAAAGGACTTGCTGCCAAGGACCCAACAGAATTTAACAGAGTTGCACCTGTAGTTAATGGCACATCTGGACAACTAGAGGCCTTTCACATTTTTCCTTTGGGGGAGAAGCAGAACAGAAAGCAACTTCATTCCGGGGGAAACTAAGGGTTTGTATGGCAAGCCCGACTCTTTCTCCATTATTCATTAATTCTGATGACAGTTCACCTTCCCGAGGTAGACATGCCTAACGGGGCACGAGACACTTGGATGTTATTCCAGGAGAAGTGTCTCTGCAGGAAACTTCTGTGGTTGGGGAAAAGTGGTACTCCATTATAGACTTTGAATCTTTCTGCATTATTTACTGTTTCATTCAATTTTTGCCTTCACTGAGCTCCGTAAAGTTGATTTAGTTAGATCAGATCTGTTAGTCTCCCTGTCTCACCTGCCGTCCCCAAGACAGTGAAGGTATTGTCTAAGAACCGGGAAAAATAACTTTCTCTTTCTGAAACACCCAGGGCTTAAGGTAAAGTATTTAGAAATCGTTCTTATAAAAATTACAATCTAGATAATTCGTAAAGCAATTGATGGATTGGAGGCTTAATGTGTGTTAAATATAGCTTCGGAGTATAGCTTCCGTGTACAAAAGGGCCAGACTTAGGGTAGTTTGACTAATGACTTTTTGACTTTTTGATGTTGTAAAAGTGATATGCATTCACTAAAAGAAAATATATTTGAAATTTCAAATGTTGCTCTTTTTCTGGGCTAGTGCTATGTAGTAGATCCTCTCTTGTGATGTGGGGCAAGACACATCTGATGACAGCAAGCCATAGCTCCTGGGAGCTGCAACATCGTGAGGGGAAACAACCAATAGACTGACAATCACTCTGCACTCATATAGCCATTCTGTTCTTCACTCTCAGTACAGTATTTCATACACTACACCAGAGAGGCAACACTTTATTATAATATATAAGCTTTGTGTTTGATTATTTTGTCCAACTCCAGGCTATTGTTAGGCTTCCGGCATGTGTAGGGTTGGCCAGGCCAACCTGTGATGTTCAGTAGCTTCAGTGCATGAAATTCATTTTCAAATTATGATATTTTCAGTTTCTGATGAGTTTTTTGGGATGTAACCCCATCATAAGTAGAGGAATATCTGTATACGTAAATTCTTACACAGAGATCTGAAAATAAATGACTGGAAATAAACCAACAGAAGTAAGCAGTATACCCATGGTTGGAATTTTTGAAGAAGACCAAATGAGTGATTTAATATTTACTGTAGTCACTTTTTTCTTGAACTTCAGCAGAGCTGTGGATCTTACTGTTAATATAGAGGTTAATTTTGCATAGAATATCATATACTTTGGAAAGAAATATGAATGGGACATCCCTGCCATTTGAGTCTTTTGAGTGAAATTTTATTATTAAAATGGGAACTAGTCTAATACTTGTAGACAAAAAACTAATTTTCCTAACTCGACTGAAAATTTGGTGACTGTGGGTTTTCAAAATAAGGAACCAGGTCTTAAGGACTCCAGGGAAGACCAGTAATTATCTCTTTTAGTTATTTGCACTTAATGTAACTATAAACAGTAAGACATTTCCTATCATTTTAGATATTCTGAAATCAAGTTTATTTTGTGCCAATGGTATTATAGTTACTTATTTAATATCACGATAAACATTTTTACTGATGTTAATGAAACAGAAATAAGTCATAGTTTTTTACTTGCTAATACCTCTTCAGATAATAATGACATATATTGGATAATATAAACCTAGGACACTTTGGGATATTCTTTTTGAATTTGGAAATGTGACTAGTTTGATGATGTAATAAGTATAGTTTAGCTGTCATTTTAATGACAGCTTTGAGAACATTTAAGTTGTCTTTAAATGATTCATTTGCCAAGTGAATAACATAAAAAGAATTAAAACTGGGTGGGAATTTAATCATGATATATGAATTTATATTACTTTTGAGATTGCTTTTTAAAAATTTGAAGTCACTTCATTTGCAAAAATAAATGTGTGGGACTACACTAAAATAAAAAGCTTTTGCACAGCCAAGCAAACCATCAACAAAACAAAAAGAGAAGCTATTGAATGGGAGAAGATATTTGCAAATGATATATCTGATAAGGAATTAATATCCAAAATATATAAAGAATTTATGCAACTCAACACCAAAAAACAAACACTCTTATTAGAAAATGGAGCAAGAACCTGAATATACATTTTTCCAAAGGAGACATACAGATGGCCAATGGAAACAGGAAAAGATGCTCAACATCACTAATCATGAGCAATGGAAGACAAAAACCACGATGGGATATCACCTTACCCTGTCAGAATGGTTAACATTAAAGAGACAAGAAATAGCAGGATGTGAGAAAAAGGAACCTTCATATACTGTTAATGGGAGTGTAAATTGGTATAGCCACTGTGGAAATCAGAATGGAGCTTACTCAAAAAATTAAAAAGTAGAAATACTGTATGATCCACTAATTTCATTACTAGGTATTTACCCAAAGAAAATGAAAGCACTAATGTGAAGGGATATATTCACCCCCATGTTTATTGTAGCATTATTTATAATAACCAAGATATGGAAGCAACCCAAATGCCTATCTGTAAATCAACAGATAAGGGAGATGTGGCACATAGATACATGCAATGGAATATTATGGAGCCACAAAAAGGATGACATCATGCCATTTGTGACAATATAGATGGGCCTAGAGGGTACAATGCGAAGTGAAGTAAGTCATACTGCAAAAGACAAATATATGGCAGGTAGTGGAGGGCTAAAAAATAAATGAAATTAAAAATAATAAAAAAAACAGTCACTTCAATTTAGAAATAATTTATAGGACAATGAGTTTGATTTTGAGCAGTAAAATTTGAGAGAAAATTAGAGTATGAGGTGATTTGTGTATGTATATCTTAGGAAATGTTTGAATGATGTGATTAGAATGGAGTCATGGTGTTTATAAGTCTTTCAAAACACTGATTGTTGAAATACAACATTCCAGGTTGTGAAGATTCTTAAATAATTCATGTAAGGTATCTGAGTAAAGCTTCAACAATGTGTTCTAGTCTTATTTGGATATAATGTCTGTGAATGATTGAGTAAATAAGGTTATAAATATTCATCTATTTTATCACTGGCAACAGCTGAGAATCTCTGGACAGTGGATAGCAGAATCTAGATCTTGGATGCCTATGCATACTTACCGACTTTTCCCACTTATTTCCATGCTCAATATCAGTAGTTCAGAAATATTTTGTTAACCAGCTGCAGAAACAGAATTATGCTTCTTTTATCAGGATAGAAAAAGCTGTGACCTGGTTATCCATAGATGACAGATGGTAGGCTTTATTCTCATCAAAAATCTTAGGACAAAGGAAAGATCAGCAAAATGCTTTGCCCCTTTCTCAAGAAATCTTTGGCCTGAAATATGACTACTAAAGCCAAATGTGAGTGAACTGTACTCTAAAAAGGCAAATTGTTTCCTGAGGTCTAGGAAAAACCTTTTAGTTCTCTCTGAAATCGAGGAATAAATTTTCCAAACTATTTAAAAAAAAAACATAATTTGAATCATAACCAGGTAAACAGGATTGCACTTTAAGTGAGATATTTAAAAAAAATTGAACACATAATCCATTAGGAATATTTCAGATGTAACAACAGACTCATAGAATCCTTTGCCACTAAGCTGAGACATTTCATTTGCCTTAAAAGAAGTATTTTACGTGTCAAAATTTAAGTTTGTCATAGAAATTTTATGTACTTTGGTATCTGGATTTCTCTACATAATAGTCCTTTTAGGATCAACAACTAATTTCCTTTTTTCAAGGAAATGGTAAAGCTGTCTTCACACAATTTCTGTATAAGAAATGTAAAACTTTAAAAGGTAGTTTTGAAAATTATTCACCTAGACATGCATTCATTCATTCAACCATTCTCTACTAAGCTTTGAAATATCTCCATCCCTAAGGTGTTCATTTTGGTGAATAATGCCACATAAACAAATGAATAATGCATCATTGTTTTGGGGAATGTAGTAGGTTCATTCTGGAAATTATAGAAATAATATGTTTCCTTTTAGTATCAATACAAGAATAATACTTTTAGTATCGAAGTGTTGAATGCTATGCTATACTGAATGGATTCTAAAGGAGGACCAGATTCTTTGCTGCATGTAGATTTTATTCTAAAATATTTACAGTATCAAAAAAATAAAATAAAATATTTACAGTTATCTATCTTCATTTATCCAACTGTGTATATTGAGTGCTTACTATATACCAGGCTTTTTGTTAGGAGTCTGAAGTGAAATGTGATCTGCAAATCCACAGGAGGAAACTATTTTCATCTGAAAAAAACTATTACAAATAAAACCTGACTTCAGATATTTCAACTTAGTTTATTGGCAATATTTTCCTTATAAGTGCTCTATGGTTCTGTACCATAAATACAAGTTTTAATGCATAAAATGTCTGCAATAAATACAAAAATATATCCACTGTTTTTGAAATTTTCTGGATAAGTCTTAATAGAAATTAATGTTAGTTATGCAACTAATTCTAATTTTGATATAATAATTGTGTTTTTAGAGTACTTTAACATACTAATATTGTATCACAGATTAGCACCTTACATAATACTTTATAAAAGACTCAGAGAAAAATGCTGTATGGGGAATTAGTAAGGATTTGGGGTTAGACACTGGGGAAATTTAATCACGAGATTACATATTCACAAACTTGGATTGTCTATTCAAGCCTTCTGAATTTAAGTATTTAATCAGGCAAAATATTGAGGCATATTACACGTCCTGTTTCCAAACTGAAAGCCTCTTCTGATTATAGGCTAACCTGGCTGCCAACTCTGACATGTTGCAAACAGATGCAGTAATACGTTGAAACTCTTTTCATCTCATTGGAGGAAAGACTGTTTTAAAGTTCTTAATGGTTATTTTTCTAAAAATGGTTCATTTAAGACCTTAATTGGATACATGAAATGGCTTCTTCTGTCACTGAGCCTAGTTCATGCACATTTGCAACGTGTACAAAAGGAACCTTTTGTTTTAAACATTACACAATTCTATGAGGCATAGAAATGAGAAGAGAGTGTCATTCTTTAGAACGCTGTGTTTGACTAGATAGCAAAGAGGGAATCCATGGACCTCAGAGATGATACCTGTGGGAGCACAGGATTCGGATGGTGTGTTAGTTTGCTGGGGCTGCCATGGCAGAGTGCCACACACCGGGGAGTGTAAGTAACAGAGATACATTCTCTCACCGTTCTGGAGGCTGAAAGTCTGAGACCAAGGTACGTGCAGGCTTGGTGTCCTCCAAGGTCTCCCTCTGTCCTCACATGGTCATCCTTGCTGTCTCTGTATGTCCAAATTTCATCTGATGAGGATCCAAGTCAAATTTGATTGGGACCCACCCTCCTGGTCTTATCCTAACTTAATCACCTCTTTAAAGGCCCTATCTACAAAGATAGTCACAATCTGAGTTACTGGGTCCGGGGGTTGTGGGGGTGGTGGTGGTTAGGGCTTTGACATGTAAGTTTTGGATGGGGGCGTATAATTTAGCCCATAACAGCTAGGAAAAATTTTAAGTACTTCGATATATTTATAATAACCACGGTGGAAACACTACCTTTAGCCAAGCAGGAGTCGAGGATGGCCTTGGAAGGTAGTCCTAGCTGAAGAAAGGTGAGACAGTCTTCACGATTGTCCCTGCTTCAGCTTTTACTTTGTGGGTTGTGAACAAGTAAAATCAAGGAACTAGTGTCTTTTTTTGCCTTTGTAGTAGATCTTTTGGTAAAAGTTAGGGACATACAACGTTAAAATGTCTGAAACTTTGATCTTTTCAGCAACAAATTTGTTGATCTTCTCACTTAGAGATGATCTTGAACTCAGAGGAGAGGGGAGGGAGGGTGGGTGTGTGGGTGGTACGATATGTGTACCTGTGCACATAAGTTGTGAGGGGTTCTGTGGGGGGTGAGGATAGTGATAGGATGAGATTCCCCTAGAATGGATGGAGGGAGTGCCCTCTGGCCAGAAATGCCTAGATGTCAAGGCTTCTCTCAAGAGCTTGTATAGGGTGGGAATGGGCAGCTCCTGGAACTCAGGGCTGGAGATTGCTCATAAAGCCACCATGGGATGGCTTGCTGCCGGCTCTCTGCCTTCTCTTTGGAGTACCTCACATGCGGGACCCAAGGCCTGGTGAAAGCCTTGCTCTGGGCAGAGATTCTATCATCAAGTACAGTCCACTGTCCACTCTGGAACTTCTTAGACAGGTGGTTCTTGTTTTCTTTCCAGCTTACCTGTTTCTCTGCTAGCCTCTAGGCAGCTTGCACAGAGGAATTTCCATTTTATGCCTCTTTTATATTTTGCCTCATACAAATACTGTCCTCCATTTTAATGTTTTTTTAAGGCAATAAAGATGATAATCAATGCTTCCAAAATACTCATAAACCAGAAGTGGAGTCGTTACATGGTTCTGTGACTGGAAACAAGAGTAACCGAGGGAGGGATGTTTTTCCTCAGAAATCTCCCTCCGTGACATCTCCTGTAGCACTATACCCACTCCTAAGTACATAATTTTTTTTGTTAATTATTAGCTTAATTATGATGCTTTGTAAAGGTTGCATCATAATTTTACTCCGAGTGAAGGAATTCACAAATAAATGAGCACAGTGAAAAGAAAGGCTGGTTCTGACTGCTGGTTTTGCAGGTGATAGCCTGATGACTGTTAGCAAGTTGCTTTACTCCCTCTGTCTCAGCATCTCATCTATAAAATGATGAAGATCATATCTGCCAACCTAATTAAGAGTTGTAAGGATCAAGAGAAATAATGTCAAGGAAAGCGCTTTATCAACTGTCAGGCACTATACAAATAGAAGTGATGAATGCTGGTAGAGAAATGTGAGATTATATTGGAGGCATTAAAAGCTTATAATAAATGCTTTTGCTTCTCAAAAATCTTGTCTGTTCAGACTAAACCAAGGTGTCTTTATTATAACTCCATTCCTCTAACTTCAGTCTGAGCTTGAATTTGAAATGTTCAGATACCTAGACTTAAATGAGTTTTTTGTACTCTGGAAGCATCTATTGAAAAAAATTATGGTTAATTTTTTTAAAACAATTTGTTGACTGTCTTTCACCTTTTTTGAAGGAATGATTGTTACACTGTGTGTAATTTTTTGGGTAAATATCTTTCCAATGTACTATAAGCTTACCAAGGGCAGGGATCCTATCTGTTTTGTTTCCTGAGTGGTTAGCAAGCTCAGTGCTCACACAGCTCAATAGAAACTTGTGGGATAAATGACCAGGGAATGTTTCTTTTATTTATATTAAGGGTTTTCACATTTGTTTTCCTAACATAAAATTAGCTCCTTGATGTTGTGCCCCTCACTTTTTAATTACACTCTTTCTTTTGAAAATAAGTTTATGCTATGTCCCAATTATTTAAATAATGCATTTCTCCAACACTGCCTTTCCAGGATAGAGCATATTGATATTAAAATAACGTTTCCATAATCAGGAAGTGCCACAATAAGTTTCACTATGTGAGCTGAATTAGGAAATATATATTTTAAAATTTTTGTTTTATTTTTAATTGTGGTTATAATCACATAACATTAAATTTACCATCTTAAATATCCTTTTTTAATAAAGATTTTATTTATTTGAGAGAGAGAGAGGGAGAAGGAGACTCCCTGCTTAACAGAGTGTGATATGGGGACTCAATCCCAGGACCCTGAGATCATGACTTGAGTTGAAGGCAGATGTTCAACTGACTGAGCCACCCAGGCGCCAGAGTCTTAAATATTCTTATGTGAACACTTCAGTACTGTTGGGTGTATTCACATGATTGTGTAACAGATCTCTAGATCTTTTTTATCTTGCAGAACTAAAATTCAATGCTTATTAAACACTAGTTTCCCCTCCTTTCTACATTGTTTCTGTGGTGTTTGACTATTTTAGATACCTTATAGATGAATATTTTTATTTTTATTTATTTATTTAAAAGGTTTTATTTATCATGAGGGCACACAGAGAGAGACAGAGACATCGACAGAAGGAAAAGGAGGCTCCCTGCGGGGAGCCTGATGTGGGACTCCATCCCAGGACCCCAGGATCATCACCTGAGCCAAAGGCAGACTCTCAACCCCTGAGCCACCCAGGTGCCCCTAGAAAATATTTTTAGAAGACCTATATTGATATGTTAGCTTTATTTCTGCTCCTTTTTTTGACTATCAAAGTCATATAGGAAATCTGGATCACGTAATACAAGGTGATGTTTTCATTCTCATTTATATACAGCAAAACCAAATCTTAATTTTCTTTAATAAGCATCAGAGATTTTATACTTCTAAGGGTAAACAGTAAAATAATGAGAGAGTGAATAAAGACATTTTCAATAATATGTAAAGCTATAGGTGCTTTTCTAAGTCAAAATAGATTTTGGTAAGGAAAGGAAAAGTATGATCTATCTTTAAAAACTGCCTATTATTAAATACTCATTTTGATTTGAAAACCCTTTCTTTTCTAAGGTAATTGAGACTGTTTTCACTTTTGCAGGGAAGAATAGCCTAGCTAGATCAGTGATTATCAAACTTGAATTGGAATCACCTGGATAGCTGCTGCTGCTTTTTTTTTTTCTCTCCAAAAACTGTGCTGCACGTTCAATGCTTAATGTAAATACAATTTAAAATTATGATTTCTGACCTTAAGGACTCCACAAAAGGGCAAACAGAACAAATGGAGGTACCTAAATCATACAGAAAATGATAAAGCCTATGCCCAAATCTTGCTTTCAAAACTATTCAATTTGTTATGATGATATAAAGAAAGATTGAAATTTTTGATAATTAGGCTGCCCAGATTTGGATATTCCTCTAATGAAAGGACAACTAAAATGAAAGGACTCCTAAAAGAGAATCAGATGTATATATTCATAGATTAGAACAGTGGAGTTTACCTTCTAATGTTCAACTTTTTGAAAAAGTTAAGATTTCAGTAAACAATTTAAAGTTAAAAACTATATAGCAGCATTTCTTTCCCAGATTAAACAAGAAATACCTCAGTGGATATTAACCAATCGCTGTTTCAACTTCTTTAGTTGTTGAGAGTAGATAAAAAAAAACATATGCAATTTCTCTAAGTTTTTTGGTTGCTGTAAAAATAGGAAATCACCATAATTGAGTTGGCAAGAAAAAAAAGCTCCGGTAGAACAGACATGATACTAGCATGTATCAATTGGAATTCCGATTTTTTAAAAAAATTTATTTATTCAGAGAGAGAGAGATAGAGAGACAGGCAGAGGGAGAAGCAGCCTCCATGCAGGGAGCCTGACGTGGGACTCGATCCCAGGTCTCCAGGATCACACTCCGGGCTGCAGGCGGCACTAAACTGCTGCGCCACCGGGGCTGCCCCCAATTTTTTTATTTATTTTTTTTCCCCAATTTTTTTAAATGAATAAAATCGTCCACTAAAATAGCAAATAGTCAATTTTGGTTAAAATTTTTGGAGATTATTAAAATACATCGAAATCCATTTTTATGTGGAAAAAAGACAGGTTAAATACTTTCTGTTACTGTAGAGCGTATGAGAGGAAAGAGGAATAGAGGAAGAAAATCTGTAATGACCAGTTTTCAACCAGGAAGAGGGAGAAGTACCTGCCTCCCTTCCCCTCCAGAGATGCTAATTCATTAGATTTGGGGAGAAACCTGAGCATTTTCATTTTTAACAAGTTCCAATGTGATGTTAAGCTCTGGGCCTGGGAATCATACTTTGGGAACTTTTGGTCTGGAACAAGAGTTTCCAGTGTATTCTTTCAAGGAGTAAGAGGTGGTTTATCAAGGCTTGTCCTGTCATTTTGCAAATGCTGTACTGTATAATAGTGGCTGTCACCATATGAAAGCCTGGAGATCCTGCCTTAAGATAGACTCTTTAACATCACTTGCAATATTTCCTAAATTTATTTGATTCCAGAAACAGCTTTACTTATCTTTTGAGGGAATAATCATGTTCAGTTGTGCATAGTTTGAAAAGTACTCTTTAGGATAAAGAATTAGGAAAGTATAAGGCTTTCAATGTCATGGCTGACAGTACAGGGTTATGGAAATTCATGGTAAGGCAGGGGCAGTGGGTGGCTTATCTCTCTTCCTTATCTTTATTTATTTATTTATTTATTAAAGATTTTATTTATTTATTCATGAGAGAGAGAGAGGCAGAGACACAAAGCAGAGAGAGAAACAGGCTCCATGCAAGCCGCCCGACGTGGGACTTGATCCTGGGTCTCCAGGATCACGCCCTGGGCTAAAGGCAGTGCTAAACCGCTGAGCCGCCTGGTCTGCCCTCTTCCTTATCTTTAAAATTGGTATGGTATAGTTCCATTCCTAGTGTAGAGAAGAAGATAAAGGACCTAATGTACTTGAAGTTTCTTCAGAGATAGAAAATAAAGAAAATAAAAATTGTACGAACCTTAATTCTAGGGTTTGTTTTGAGGTTAGAAACTGAAAAGTCCTATCATGGTGTCTGAAACAGACTGGTTTTTCAGTTATGATTCATGTAAGTTTCACAATAATGAGTGCACAAATTGGTTAAATGTGCAAAGATTGTGGCAGATGCCTAGTTTGAAGCAGGCATTGAGGAGTATAATGATACCTACCAAAATGCACCAGGTGGCCTCCTTAAAGGATAGTTCCAAGTTAGTGATTAAAAGCAGCCATGGTTATGCCTCGGTTTACCTGAATGCCTTTTTCCACCCTTGTGTAAGGGGTGAGATTTCTTCTTCAGAGTCCCAAGTGGAAGGATCAGAACAAAACTGTCTCTCTAGGAAGTGCCAAGAAAGTGGCCTACCTCCTCCTGTTCCTGGTGCCAAGAACAGGCATATACCTATGTTAATTTCCTGGGTCAACTTAGCTTTACAGTGTGCCATTCGTTGTATGCATATGGTTATCTCTTCCTTTCTGTAGATTTTTTACCGATGGTTTTTTATCTAGGGACAAATAATCTAGCTGGCCAACAGGGCTTTGAGTTTCTACAAAGGCATAAAATAAAGCGAAGAAAGTTAACACCTAACATTACATGTTGTTTATCTTCTTTTCCTTTACTTTTTTTGGAGTTATTACATTGGACATAGATATATTGGGTTTAAATATGATGTTTGGCTCTATTATGTACATGGTAAATACAAAATAAATGTATACTCAAGTGTGGTATTTTCATATTGTATGTAGCATGGTGTGTAGCCCTGTCACTATCTCAAACCAGGTGGGTCCTCTAAGGGAATGCAAAGGGTACTTTACAAATGGGGCTGAGCAAATTCTCTAAGGCAGATATTATTGCTTTCAATTTAAAATGTAAGGCTATCCAGAAATACTGCATAATTGGTCCAAAGTCATGCAGCCTGGAAGGGGTGAGAACAGTATCTGAACCAGGATTTGACCTCCATAATCTGCCACATACATTGCGTCTTACAATGTGGAAAGAACAGACCAAGGCCTAGAATTATATTTATTTGGAGCACAGTTGAAGTTTTGAAAGGAGAATAGTGCTTCTTTCTAATTGAAAGGACTTATTATTATTAAAATGTGAAAGAAATATACCAAAATAATTTGTTTTAATACTCTGGTGTTAAATACCAATGTACTAACTATAAAGCTTAGTTTGTCAAGAAAGCACTTTAAATGAAAACACCTATATTTTGCAGCTATTTTGAAACCACTGCTTTAGAAAATTGTGATATTCAGAACATGGAACAACAACAAAAAAAGACAAACCTTGAATTATATTTATTCTTTATTTATTTCCTGACACCACTGCCATCAGGATACCCCTAACCTTAACAAGGACTTGCCAAGTGCTTGTCAAAAGTTCATGCTACTAGGAATTGACTGTGTTCATAAACAGTAGTCTAATTTTTCGTTTTCTTGTCGTTATCTTACAGTTAGAGCAATTTTTAGCTCCTAGTACATCGTTTATACATGAACATTGAAGTGTTAGCTGATGGTAGAAAGTGTTTGAAAAATGGGGACTTAACAGATGATAGATTATGTTTTGAACAGTGAAATAAGAGCTTATTTCCAATGTAAATTTCAGATAATTTAAAAGGAAGCAGCCTTACTCTTTCAGAAGAAATTATAAGAAATCTGGTAACTTATGACTGACGTGATTGATTCTCTAAGTGGTTAGGTCAGTAAATTCATCCACTCTACTAACTCACCCTATAGTTACCTGTGTTCATTTCTTTCCTCCAAGAGTATTCCTTGTTTGCTGTTTTCTTTTCCCAACCACAGAAAGGGGAAGGACTGGATGCCAGTTTTGGGGGGCCCCCAAGTGATTTGTAAGTCACCACTCTTGGAGGTGGCTCCTGTTGGCTGATCCAAATGTGTGTCCTAGTTACTCTAGGAACTATACTGGGTGATGTCGTGGGGATGCTGCCCTTGTAGCCAAAAGAGCAGGTGCATCCATCTGCCTGTCTTGGCCTCTTTCTGTCCCATGCTTCTCACACCCTGTTGGTTCTCCTGTTCTGCATGACTACTGTGCTAGTCCTTCCCTCCGATCAATACTTCTATTTGAAAGTGCAACCAATCAGTGATTTTTATCCAGTGGTTCTTCTTCAAGCCTTCACTTCATCCACACCAGTAGGTGAGCTCTATTGCTCATGACAGTGGGACTGATTCTAACATTCCTGGATGGGTTTTTTCATGTTGCCTGGAAGAGGTAGCCACACTGTGGGCTGTATAAAGAGTCCATGGTTTCTCATGGGCATGACTGGAATGGAAGGGTAGGAAGATGAGGAATGTAGGGCCAACATAACCTCTTGTTTTTTAAAAAAGATTTTATTTATTTAAGAGGGAGTTGGGAGGAGCAGAGGGAGAGAGAGAACCAACTCTGCACTAAGCATGGAGCTGGAGGGGGAACTTGATCCCACGACTTGAGATCATGACCTGAGCTGAAACTGAAAGTCTAATGCTCAACCGACTGAACCACTCAGGCGCCCCTAGGCTCTCATTTTTATACTTTTATATGTTACTCATGTAGCCACCTGAGTGAAATGGAGTTAATAATAATAGTATTTACTACAAAGTTGTTTTTGGCATTGAGCACTTACTAGGATTTTTCATACCCTCTGAAAGTGAACATTTACTGTGGTATTTAGTGATTTCAATGTACAATAAAATGAAGAAACATTTTTGCGTTTCTTTCATAGGATGGTCCTAATCCTAGATTTTTTTGAAGAAGATAGTGAAAGAAAAATAATATTTAGAATACAGCCATTCCTTGCCCTTGAGCTGAGGAGACAAACCTATGAACTTTTTATGAAAATTGTCCTCAGCATGGGGAAAAGTTCTTAACTCAGGGCAATCTATCAGTATCATTGGGGAAAATTTTCAAACTAAGCATATTCATCCTCCATTTCTAGATTCTGATGATATTCTTCTGAGAGTATCATAATCTGTGGAGAAGAGGGCCAGTCTGTGTTGTGTGAAAAACCCCTCTAGTGGTTCTGATTCTCCCACCCCCTCATCTCAACTGACTTAATCAAGGCATTTGAAAGAAAAAGAGTTTCCTGTCAGTTTTCTCTCAGGACTCTCTCCTTAAACCTAAGAGGAACAGACCTACTAGGGGGATTAATTTTGGCTAAACCAAAGGAATACTTAAAATTTTTTTTTATTATTTTATTTTCTATTTTGAGGGAGGGATGGAGGGAGGGAGAGAGTGAGAGAGAGAGAGAGAGAGAGAGAGAAAACATGCATGCGAGGGAGACACAGAAAAGAGAGGGAGAGTAAGAATCCCAAGCAGGCTGCATTCCCAGCATGGAACCCAATGCAGGGCTGATCTCATGACTCTGAGATCACAACCAGAGCTGAAATCAAGAGTCAGATGCTTAACCCACTGACCCATCCAGACACCCCAGAAATATTTTTTTTTTGTTTTAAAGTTACGATGTAGTTTAAAGAGTCAGATATTTACCCAATTAGAAAAATTGCTTGCTACCATCTCCATTTCTCTTTCTATGGAGATAATCACTTTGATTTTTTTAGATAATTTTTTGCTTGACTTTTAAATTCTAGAAATTTTGAATTGATTGCCCACATGGTGGAGGAGGATTTAGTACAGTGTATGTTTTCCAACCTCATTTATCTCTAAGAACATTTCAGAATGTTTTCAGAATGTTGTTAGTTTTCTAGCTTTGTATGTTTGTAATAATAAAGTTTAGTTTCTTGTAGACGGTAAATTAAAACATATAGTTCAGGAATAATTTTATTTTGTTTTGTTTTCCTGATGGAAAAATACTAGAACAGAGGGGAGGGTGAGATTTTGAGGTTGAAAAAGACCAAATGTTAGGGAAGGTCATACTGGATGGCCTCAATTTTCTCTAGAAAATCAGAGATGGGTTAATCTTCCAGAGTTGAGTTGCTATCAGCTGCTATTGGTAATTCATTAGGAAGTTAGATAAGTGTAAGCATTGCTGTGGACCAGTGGAGAATGATCAACTGATATGAGCTGATATGATAAGTGATCTCCACCAAATACAGTGGCATTGTTGAGAATGGTGGAATTTTAATTTTCATTCTTTGCAAAGAACAGAAGAAAACAGTAAAAAGCTAGAAGGGAAAGGTAGACAGCTTAGTGAATGTGACAAATGTAACTTTGTTCAGTTACATGTGCAAATGGAATAGAGGTCTCTTTGGTGGGTAAATCCAAACTGCAGGTAATACAAAATTTAAAAACATTAAAATGTTTATATATGTCTTTATTTATGTGGATAACTATGGATGTTGTTATTACATTCATTCACTTCCTGGTATGTTCTTTGACTTGATTAATAGTTGATTTGTATTCCTAAAACCCAGAAACAAATTGGAGGAAATGCATAGCTCAGCAGGTAAGTGGCAGGAAGCCTACCCACAATTTTAAATTCCCTTTTCCTTTTGAGGACCCACAAAGTAGATAATCTAAGAAATGGACAATTAGGAATTGACACCTGTACACTAGGGTTTCTATTTTCTGAAGACAACACTGTTTTGTATTGAATGTTGTTAGTTTTCTAGCTTTGTATGTTTGTAATAATAAAGTTTAGTTTCTTGTAGACGGTAAATTAAAACATATAGTTCAGTGCTTTTTTTTCAGCAAGTGAATCTGATTTGATATTTAAAAGGGTGTACTTGTGCAGTAGAAGAAAATAGCAGGGCCACCAAGTTGAAGTACCAGAAGTGAGTCCCTCTGGGTATAGCTGCATTGCAGTTAGCAATAATTTTAATTGGAGACCCAAAGTAAGCTAACCTCAAATCATGTGTATGTCTTACAAATAGGGTTTATTGTGTCTTTTAAGTCCTTTTAGAGGCTTATGAAGATTTATACTCGTGGTTAGCTGCTTTGTCTGAGCTACAGAGAATATTTAATAGTTTTTATCAGGATTAATGAGCAGAAATGTCTCAACACATGAAATTCTTTAGTATGTACATTGTAGTCATTTGACATTCTCTTTCTTCACTTGCATTAGTGTTAGTAATAAGAGACACTTTTTGATATGTGCCCTTGTAGTTCATGTATTTTTCAGATTTCTGTGAAACCATTACATGATGCATTTATGTAATTAACACTTTTCCAACCTCAAATTTGTCCAAGAATTATCTAGTAAATACATAAATTTTACAAGTATTGTAACATACAACCTTATAAAATATTCACTCTGTTTTAGCCAATACGTACTTAGTGCCTACTGTGTGCCAAGTGCTATACATAAAATATTGAAGAAATCAGCACCTAGGGGAGTTTACAGATTAGAGAAATTAAATAAAAATGAAAATAATGTATAAGCCTAAATTGTAGCAGTGTTGCCCCAGAGAAATTGAGGATAGTGTAGGGTCTTTATCGGGGGGTAGTTTTTGGTTTGAAAAGTGAGGAGAGGCCTCCTTAGTGCAGGTGAGCTGTGTTAAAGATTTTGGTCTTTATCCTTGGAGGAAGATGTGCTTTTTGTGAAGAATTTTGACCATATGGCAATATTTAGAGAGGAAAATTAAGATCACTGATAATCCTCTTAACCTACAGCCTCTTTATTTTAATATTTTGATACCTTTGTTAAAATGACAAATTGAAAAAATATTAATACATTTCAGTTATCTATAGATAAAAACAAATGTTTCAGGTGCAAAGTACCTGTTTCAGGTACTTTATAACAAGTAGTAAATAAGCAATGAAGATCTAATGCACAGTATCATGAATATAGATAATAATGTTTTATAATGATATAATGTGATTAAGTATTGTTTCAAGGGAAAATCTAGAATATACACATGTATCAAAGTAATATACTGTAAGCCTTAAATTTAAAAAATGTAGCATGTCAAATTTATCAAATAAAAAATATAAATCTGTAAATACATACTCTTTTCTTGAACTGGGTAAAGGAGTTGCAATCCTCACTACCATGCCATATTGCTAGTATTTGGATTAGCAAATAATTTCATAAGCTAAGCAATGATTTTTTGCACACTGTAGTCCCAGTTTGGCAATTTAGACTGTAAATCAGGGTTCTGTTTATATCTTTAACATCCTTTACCCTTTTGTCAGAAGGTCTGTTTTTATAATTTATTTTATTGCTTGAAATGGGACTTTTCAAGACTTTTCTCTGGGATGTGTGCACATGTATGTGTGTGTGTGTGTGTGTGTGTGTGTGTTTGATGGTAGATGGAGAAAAGCCACATGAATGATATGTCTTAAAACCCTGCTTAA